>NC_092752.1:17260090-17565807 GCF_047496795.1 Chiloscyllium punctatum | reverse complement strand
ATGCAATTGTCTGCACACATCTTTTCCTCTTTCCCCCTTGGTCCAAGTCTATTATTTCAGTGAGTTCACAAATTCGTTTGCTTTTTCCACCGATTCGAAGTTATAGACAGATCCACCATAATTAAAACATAGTATTGCCGGGGTCCTCAGAGAATATTGAATATTTAAGTTTCCTAATTTTTTTTCTGAACATCATCAAAAGTTGTCTTCTTATTATGGCCCAGAAATGTCTTGAAAAGACATTATCCATGAACCTTTATATACCAGAGCCTGTAGATCTTTTCCCAGTCTTCTAGATGTTTCTATTATTAATTGCTTTTCTTTATAGTGCTGAAATCACACTAGGACCTGGTGGGGCCGCTGATCTGTGCATCGTGATCCGGTTGGCCTGCTCCACACTCACTAGGCCTGACTCGATCTCCAGCCCCAGCAACTCTGGGAGCCACCTCTCAAGGAACTCAGCCAGGTTCTCGCCCTCCTCACGTTCTGGAAGACCCATGGCACGATAGATTTTTTTCTCCAACCTCGATTTTCGAGGTTGTCGACTGTTCCAGCAAGGCCTGAACCTGGCCTTCCAAGGTTTGGACCCACCCCTCGGAGTTCTCCATTGGGGTCTCCAAGGCCGCAGTCCTTTACTCAACTGCTTCCATGCATCAATGCCCAAAACTCCTGCTGATGCTTTGTCAGCACGGCAGTAATTGGTTCGAGCACCGGTTAGATTTTTTTCACGGAGCTTTGCAAACTCCATGAGTAGGTGCTGCTGCTCCACCGAGCTTAAAGACGCCACCACAGGAATCGAAGCGTCAGCTGTGCCAGACACAGCAGGGAATGCTGTGCCTGTCGCTCCCTTTCTTTTAGTCATCTTCATTTCGACTCCAGAGCTTCCAAATCCAAGTTTAAAGGGTGTGAGGTGCTCTGCCTGCTTTAAACTGAAAATTTTCCTTATGGGTGGCTAATGGAGGGAAAGGGGTAGGAGTCCACCTTGTCTGGGGTATGACACAGAGCCCAACACAGCAGACTTTTCAGACTGCCGTCATCTTGAATCTCCAGTCTTTTTCGCTTAACACCCGCTCACTGTAGTCTGAGGAAAATATGGAAGAACATAATTGCGAAGCAATTAGAGAACTGCAAGTATTATGGACTAGTTATAATGTGGAACATTTACTTAAACAATTATAGACTGGAATAGTCATGGAAAGGGCAAAGAGGGGCAAGAATTTCTATGTTGTGTTAAGGAGAATATTTCCAGTCCAATGAAAGCAAACGCGTTGCTAGACTTAGTTCTTGGGAATATGGTGGACAGTGGTCATTGTTGCAAATGATTTGGGTTGGTTATAAAAAAGCACAAGGAACAATCTAGGATCAGAATAACTAGCTCAGGCAAAGCCAACTTCAATGGGGGAAAGCATGGAGCATGGATCTTGCCTCGATTTAAATTGTAATCAAAGGGGGAGGATCAAAACTATAAATGAATACTGGTTGGCTTTAAAGAAGGGAGTTCAAGTACAGTCAAGACATATTTCCAAAAAGGGGAAGATAAACAATTCCAGAACTCACTGCATGGTGAAATTAGTAAAAACTGAACTGAAGCATGGCAGAATAGTGGTTCAGTGGTTAGCAATGCTGCCTCACAGTGCCAAGGACCCAGGTTCGATTCCACAGATGACTGTCTGTGTGGACTCCCCATGTCTGTGTGGGTTTCCTCCCAGAGTCCAATGATATGTGTTAGGTGGATTGGCTGTACTAAATTGCCCTGTAGGGTGTGGAGGCTAGGTGGGTTAGCCTTGGAAAATGTAGTTTATAGAGACAGAGTAGGGGATTGGGCCAAGTTGGAATGCTCTTCAGAGAGTTAGTATGGGCCAAATGGCCTGCTTCCACAGTGCAGGAATTCTAAGCTTGTTTTGGTTAGATGTAGGTGGATGATAGAACCAGGCTAATTATAGATAGTTCAGAGGGGAATGGAGAAAGCAAGTATGTGAAGAAACTAACATTTAACCTAAAAAAGGGGAATCCAACATCTTCTATGGCTATCTAAGGATACTGAGGAATGGGCTAATTAGGGATTTCAAGGCAATTTGTACCTTTTTGAAGTAGGTGGTACAGCTGAGATATTTAATGAGTACATTTCATCTCTCTTTACTAAGGAGGAAAATGCTGTCTCTGTCATGGTAAAAGAGGAGTTAATTCAGACAATTTGAAGGGATTAAAATTGACTGGGGGTTATATCTATTTTTGAATCAATGTGTTTAGATTATACACCTCTGGAACAGGTGGGACTTGAACCCAGGCCCTCTGGCTCAAAGGCAAGAATTCTACCACTGCATCACAAGAGCTCTATTAGGAGATTGTAATAGCCTGTCAATACTCGACAAGATACTTCTGGCTGAAGCACATGCGGCCATGTTAGTAAATTAGACAAACAGGAGGGTTACACCTGAAACGTTGACGTCTCCACCTCCTGATGCTGCCTGGCTTGCTGTGTTCTTCCAGCCTCCTGCTTGTCTCCTTTGGATTCCAGCATCTGCAGTTTCTTTTGTTTCTTACCATGTTAGTGAGTTAACAGGGCAATTTCCAATTTAATAAACAATGCTGAGCATTAGCTCTCCAATCTGGTAAAGCTAGAACTAAATGTCTAAATGCTCTGGTTTTTTTTTAACTATAGAAAAATGGTTTCTCTGCAAATGGAAGATTCAAACACCAATACACATTTAATACTCACTTTAAAACAAGGTTTTATATGTCCTATCAATGGAAATGCCAACAGACACAATAACAGGATTATGGAGATCGATTAATAGTTAAGATTTACCTCCACTGTCACAGTATAAAGGCTGGTCAGAATTAGTCATCCAGAAAAGGATCTTCTCTACTTAGAAATCTGGTAAGAGACACTAAAGAGAGACTAGGACTGGCTGTTACTGTGTCACATGACACTTGATCAGGTTTCTCTGAGACAATCTACACGCACAGCAGTTCACCTTCAACAGTATTAGGAAAATACTTTGCTGATGACTGTAGGACAGGAGCAAAGCAGTCTTCATAGTTGCAGATGCCGTACAATGAGCTAGCTCCAGTGTAGACACAGCAAACCTGGTGTGTAATATTTACCACAGTCAATTGAATTTATCAGAAATAGTGCAACGGTGCTTGAATAGTCATCAAAATGAATAGGGAAACTGCAGAAAATTTTCTGGACTCCAATCCGGAGTTTGCCAAGCAGTACTTTGAGAAAACACTTCGTCCAGAAACCGTGGCACAAGTGATGTCAAGGACTGACATTGGTGCTGATATCTCAACTTTCAGGGAGATTGGTCAGGTGGAGGAAAGTGAAATTCTCTTTGAGCTTATCCGAGATATGCAGGAGAGCATAAACATGGAAAAGGTGGTGTTTAAAACTTTACGGAGGCTTAGTTTCCTGATCCATGCCGACCGAATGAGTCTGTTTATGTATCGGCAAAGAAATGGCACAGGAGAGTTGGCCACCAGGCTGTTCAATATTCACAAGGATGCTGCCATGGAAGATTGCTTTGTGCATCCAGACCATGAGATCGTTTTCCCATTGGACATGGGAATTGTAGGAAGTGTTGCACAGACCAAGAAAACTGTAAATATCCACAATGTCGCTGAGGTAAGTTTGTGAACATGTTCACAAGGTAGATAATCAAAAGATCTTCAATTTCATAAAATATGGTTCAAAAGGTTGCTTGCTTTTGAAGGTTTTATTTTATACTTTCCAAGATTTTACTTGCCAGAGCCAATTGATTTAATAGGATTATCCTGTTCAATGTGACAGGTGGAGTTAAGGTTTAACTTCACTAATTGTATATTTAAATTGTAGATTCTATGTTTGAAGAGAATGAAATATCTTTAGAGACAGAATTCTATATATGTATTTGCATGTAAAGGTGGAAGTGAAGTGTTTAACACTAAAGATGGGAAATTATTATACGAGGATAGTTTAAATGTGCTGGCTCTAGTTTTAATACAAACTGTGGATGCTTAGCAACAGCTTCAATGTGAAAATGTATCCTAATGCACTTCATGGAATATGGTTAGATAAAACAAAACTGTCACTGGGCTAAAGATGGACATATTAGGACAGGGTGACCAAAAGCATTGTCAAAGTATAGATTGTAAGTAGCAGCAAAGAGTGAGAGAGTCTTTTGAAGGGTATTTGTCATATTCATTTGCGGGATACGGAAGTCACTAGTAAGGCTAACATTTATTACCCATCCTTAACTGTTGTTGAAGAAATGTATCACTTTACTGAATTTGACTGAAGTAGCTTGTTATGTAACTTACCCGAGCAGTTGAGAACCATGCAGGTCAGAAGTCACATATAAGGACATTAGCAAGCAAGACGAGTTAATAACGCTGTGGTACTTCCCTGGTTATTAGCATTAATACTGGCTTTATATTCTATATTTAACAAATTGTAATAGGAAGGCCACAGTTCTGTGGTGATTGTTTTTGTCTCCCTTGTCAGTTTGAGAGTCTCTCCACCAATGTTGCCAGACTTGCTGAGTTTCTCCAGCATTCTGCGTTGATTGCTGACACAACCCAACCATCCAAGAGCATAGGATGTAGACCACTGAAGGGCCACCTCCACTGGTGAGAGAAGAAAAAATTGGATTTACAAGAAGCTATGGTTGGTGGAACATAGAATTCTTGTAGTTTGCAAAGTGGAGGAGGAGAGAGGGGCAGGTGGATTTGAATATGAGGATGTGACAGTGATGCAATGGCAGCCAAAGCAGGTCAGCAAGGAAGAATGGATGAACAGGACTTGGTGTGCTGGATGAGTTAGTACCACCTAAATGCCAAAGTAAAATTCAAAAAAACTTTAGCACATCATTCACTCGTTAGTGACTTGCAGTTGCTTCGGATATATCTACATTTGGGGTTAGCCATGACCTGACAAACAATAGTCATTTTTAGTTCACTTTAACCTGTCAATTGCCATCTCACAGCCACTCTCTGCTGTTTTTCACATATCTGATAACTAAGCCAATAGTAGAATGCAAAGTTTGAGATGATATTCCAACTCTTGTTTTCAAAGATGTGCTTGAAGATGATTTAAATCCTCTTGATGTAATCCTGTGACCTGGTTATCATATCTGAGATTACCTTTTCAGGTTAAATCTTATTAATTCAATTCAACTTGGGTATCTAAGCTTGACTCCTCTGAAGCAGCACACTTGTGAATGTGTGTAACAGTATACTGTGTGAACAACAGGAAAGAAAGACTTGCGTTTATTTGGCTTTTCACAAACACCAACCATATCAAATGACTTTTACAGCTGATTAAGGAATATTTAAGGAAGACTTTTTGTGGACTCGCAGTTAACATAATTTGGAACTTGACTGTGAGGATGTGCAAGTTGAGTTAATTCATGATTTCAAAAGAAAGTTGGATAAACACTTGAGGGGAAATTGATTTTCAGGTCTTTGGAAATAGCATAGGGAAATGGGGCTGTCGGGATTACCTTACAGAAAGTTGGCATGCAGTTGATGGGTCGAAGTGCCTCCTGTGTTGTAATGACTTAAAGACTATGACAACATTGCTTCAATTTGTTACAATCATCATCTAGCCATTGACATTTAATTACAATACATAGTACATGTTGTGGCAAATTTTGGTCTCAATCAAATGAGAGCATGTTCCTTCATGATTTGCTACAATATAGATAAGGCCGAGAATAATAATTTGATAAGATTTGATTTGATTATCTCATTCAATTTTACATAAGTGAAGATAATTTTCACTTCTAGTAAGTGGCACAAAATAATCAGTAACAGATTGTAGAGTCACAGAATGTTATCACAGAGAAATGACCTTTTAGCTAATTGTATCTGTGCCAGATCTTTGAAAGAGTGATAGATGGTAGTGAAAAGGTAAATCTAGCCTCAGTGTATAATAGATGGCAGCAGATTTACCATCACCTTGTGTATGCTTCAGCTGCAAATGAAAGTTACCTTCTGGTAATAACCCTATAGAAAATATTCTGTATAGTCTAATCGTCCTGTTAAAGCGAATGATTTGGAGAGCTGCTTCATCTTTCAACAGATGAGTAAATTTTGAAGTTATTGTCCGTAGTGTGATTTTTTGTCCAGGTATTAACATGAAAAATTTCTAGAGGCAGTGAAAATACCAGACTCTAAATGAATGAGTAATGACTGAGCATTGTCAGTAAGATCGTTTGTTGCAATCACATTGGCTGTGCTGTATTCCAGTGTACAGTTGCCATTAATTGTCTGAAGATTTGATGAATATTCTCACATCAAATCAAGCTTTTGTATATTTTTACAGTCAATACAACTGTGATACAAATATGTGTACACATAATTATCAATGCCTTTAATCCATGTAGACTTTTTTCAGATCCTAATATAATTCATGCACTGTCAACAAGAGTTTCATCTGTAGGGATGAATATTGGATTAATTTAGAATTTAATTTCCAAAAATTGAAGGCCCAAACTTTGCATCTATAATGAAAAATTGAAATCAGAATAGCAAATGGGAAAGTGGCAGATTTTGAGACGCAAGCTTGCTTATTATTAGCTGCCTACACAAAATGACCATAAATGCTTACACACTCAGCACAAGATTCCATTATTTCTGTTAATTACTTAGGAGATAGCACATAGGTCATAATTATCTTCATTGCCCTTCTCTAGCTATCTTCTGAAAGCCATAAGTGTCCTTATTAGGATCAAATGGTAAATACTTCAGGCAAGGCATTAGCAAGGTCTTAAAACCCAATTGGGATCTTTTACAATAAATATGACTCAGGAGCAAGTTCACTTTGACATAGCATTCTGTTACTTCACTTGGAGCTTTCAGAAGTGGGCAGTACTGACTCCTAAGACTCCCTTCCTGTCACATTAACCTGTGTCTATCCATGTTATAGTATTTCCCTGGACAGTATGCTGACAGCATAGATTCAGTTCCCACATTGGCTGATGTTACCATGAAGGTCCCACCTTCTCAAGCTCATCCCTCGCCAAAGGTATAGAGGCCCTCAGGTTAACCACCAGCAGTTGTCTCTCTGTCTCTACTAAGACAGCAGCCTATAGTCTGGCAAAACCATAACAACTTTACCTTTATATCCCTGAATGCTGCATAACTGTGTGTGTAACTGTAACTGGAATGTGAAGGAATGCAAAAAGAGAAGCAACATAAATAGCCATATTTGTCTTCAAATAGTGCCATAATACTTTACACAGATCCTTTAATGCTTCTTAAATTGTATTAAACTGACACCTACTGCTTGATTAGCTTTGGCCTGCAGAATCCTAATGACTTAATCTGCATCTTGTGTTACCCTGTTCAACATAGAATAAATTTGTAATGTCCAGACATTAGCACTGACCTCTGGCTTTTCCAAATTTTTCCTCTGAATAACAAATAATGTCCACACATCCTCCTTGACTTTAGCTCTCAGAACAAACTGCTCGTCTAATTTTTCTGCCATGCTTTGTCCATCTATATTTCTGACCAAATCACTGTACAAGTCCCATGTGTTTTTTTTTAATTTTAGTGGACAGAAGCACATTCACAATATTCCAGCTGTGTTCAGATATATTGTTCTTTCTAAATTCACTTCAGGTTGTCTAATATTTGGTTTTAATTAGTGTAGCTGCTTTCCCTCCCACTTTTCCCAGTTGAAATAACCTTTGTGTCTTAAATAAAGCAATAGTAACATTTTAAAGAAACTCTGTGCTTCCTGTCTTGCTTTGTTGAATTCTGCCTTAATGAGCAGAACAGGCTTGTAGCCAAATATTGAAATCCATGATTCTGCTGTTTCACCTGGCAGCACTCTCTTCATCATAAAGTCACAGAGATGTACAACACGGAAACAGACCCTTTGGTCCAACTTGTTCATGCCAACCAGATATCCTAACACTTTAGTCCCATTTGCCAGCACTTGGCTCATATCTCTCTAAACCCTTCCTATTCATATACCCATCCAGATGTCTTTTAAATGCTGCAATTGTACCAGCCTCCACCACTTCCTCTGGCAGCTCATTCCATATACGCACCACACTCTGTGTGAAAAAGTTGTCCCTTGGGTTCCTTTTACATCTTTCCCCTCTTACCCTAAACTATGCCCTCTAGTTATAGATTCCTCCCCCCCTCCTCCCCGGCCAGGGAAAAGCCCTTATCTATTGACCCTATCCATGCCCCTCATGATTTTATAACCCTCTATAAGGTCACCCCTCGGCCTCCGATGCTCCGGGAAAACAGCCCCAGCACATTCAGCCTCAACCCGAACAAATGTTCTGGGTAGCACACCCTCTCAGTTTAGAGAACCTGACTTTTGATTCTTTTCTTTTTCATTCATTGATGGCATTAGTGGCTGTCCCAAACTCCCCTTGAGAAAATGAAGGTAAGCTGTTTGCTTGAATCACTCGTCACCTTCCTCAATCAGTTGCTTAGAAATATGATTGTCCACCTCGGAAATTCTGTGTCACTGGTTCTGTAGGTCTTTGTGTGGCTGATGAGTCTGAGCTTGGAACCATAATTCCAATCCCTTATTTGGGAAGACTTTCTGTGAAGTGGAATTGAACCTTGGCCTCAAGATCACTGGCATTCCTTTCTCCAGTACCTTTTCTGTACTTCCTCTTCCTGATGGGTGTTCTCAAAGAACTGTGTCCCTTCATACCAGAGTTTCCTCCAGGTGGGTTTCTTCTGAATGAGGGTCTCCTACGCATTGATATCAAGGTTGCATTTCTTGAGAGAAGCCTTCACATGGTCTTTGAAATGCTTCCATTATCCTCCTTATTTGAGTGCCTTCCTTGAGCTAGGCATAGGTGATCAGATTTGTTCACTGTTACATGTCTACAAATACAGCGAAATGTCTTGATTTGTGATGCCATGCACCAGCCCCAATTTAAAATACAGAAAATAAAGCAGTCAGAACTCGGGTATCCTACGCAAAGGGTAGCCTCAAGGAGTTGGTTTTGCATGATAGTGTCCTTGATGTTGGAGCTATTGGCTCCATTAAGGATGCTGATGTTCATATACCTGTCCTCTCAGCTGATGTAGAGAATCCATCTCAAACAGCGTTGAAGATACTTGTTCAGATGGCATCTATACATAGTCCAAGTTTCAGAGCCATATAGAAGAAATCCAAGAGGTAACACCGACAATGCTTGTGAAACTTCAGTATGCCGATAATGTCATCTCTGTTCTCTCGCAAGAGAATCTTCGAACTTCACTTAACACTTTTGCAGAAGCATACCAAAGAATTGATCTCAGCCTCAACCACATGAAGATTCAAATCCTTCACCATTCTGTCCTAGATCAAATTTGGGTCCTTGCCTCTCTTTAAATCAAAGGAGAAATCCTCCCAAATATGGAACATGTTCCCCACCTGGGAAGCTACCTCTCATCTAAGGCTGGCATCAATGCGGACATCCAACATTGCATCAGATCTGCAAGAACTAGCTGATGAATCCTAGATCTTTGATGATCGTGATATCTGTGCTGATACCAAGATCCTTGTGTATAAGGCAGTCATCCTTCCAAATCTTCTATTTTGAACCACTGCAGTAAACAGGGAATAGGTACACACATAGTGCTATTTGAAGGGAGTCCCAGGATTTTAATGTAGTGACAGTAGAGTCACAGCAATATAGCTTCAATTCAAGATGATATGTTTCTTGGAGGGGCCTTGCAGGTGGAGATACTGCTGTGGCCTTTACTATTCTTGACAATCTAGGTGGTAGAGACTGAGGGTTTGGAAGGTACTGTTGAAGAAGCCTTGGTGAGTTGCTGTAGTACATCTTGAGGGTGATACACACTGTTCTCACTGAGCTCTGGTGGTGGAGGGAGTCGGTGTTGGTGGATGGGGTGGCAATCAGGTGGGCTGCCTTGACTAAGGTAGTGTTGAGCTTCTTGAGTATTGTTGAAGCAGTACTCATCCAGACATAGAGAGTATTCCATCACCCTCCTTATTTGTACCTCATAGGCGGTGAACTTTGGGGAGTGAGGAAGTGAATTACTTCCTTTGGTGGTTGTAGTATTTTGTAAGTCTGGTCCACTTCATTTTCTCATCCCAGGATGTTGATAGTGGTGTTAATGCTATTTAATTATTTGTTTTCTTAAGACATGGGTGTCTCTGATAAGGTTATTTTACTTGGTCAGTCCTAGATGCTTGTTTACTAAGTCTTCTCCTGCATCCTTGCTGTTCTTCTCTGATTAAGCTCTTAAATGTAGTGAGTTCCAGTGTATTTGTTTAGTGATGATGTGTCACATGGGGGTGATGATATTCTCATTGCATGACTCCCCTTATTCTGCCTAATGGTAGAGATCATAGAGGAAAGAGGAACCCTCAAAGTGAGTTTTCTCAGTAGATCCTGTACATTGTAGGTACTGTAGCCACAGTGCATCAATAATCAGTCCAAAGGCAGGGGCATTAGAACATGGAACTGTATGTTGGAGATTAAAGTTGAGAGTGTGGTGCTGGGAAAGCACAGCAGGTCAGGCAACATCCAAGGAGCAGGAAAATCGATGTTTCGGGCCAAAGCCCTTCATCAGACCATTGACCCTCGATGTTGACCAGACCTTTTATACTATCTAGGATCAAACTAACCGATATACCCTTCATTTTACTATCATTCACGTGCCTAACCAAGAGTCACTTAAATGTCCCTAATGTATCTGATTCTACTACCACTGCTGGCAGTGCACTCCGTGCATCCTTACTCTCCGTGTAATGAACCAACCTCTGACATCTCCCCTAAACCTTCCTCCAATTACCTTAAAATTATGTCCCCTCATGATAGCCATTTCCATCCTGAGAAATAGTCTCTGGCTATCTACTCTGTCTATGCCTCATCATCTTGTACACCTCTATCAAATCATCTCTCATCCTTCTTCACTCCATTGAGAAAATCCCTAGTTCCCTCAACCTTTCTTCATAACACATGTCCTCCAGTCCAAACAGCATCCTGATAGGTCTCCTCTGCACCCTCTCTAAAGCTTCCGCATCCTTCCTATAATGAGGCGACCAGAGCTGAACACAATATGCCAAGTGTTGTCGAACCAGAGCAATATAAAGCTGCAGCAAGCCTTATGACTCTTAAACTCAATCCCCCTGCTAATGAAAGCCAGCACACCAAATGCCTTCTAACAACCCTATCAACTTGGGTGGCATCTTTGAAGGATCTATGGAAGTGGACCCCAAGATCCCTCTGTTTCTCCACACTGCCAAGAATCTTGCCTTTAACCCTGTAATCTGCATCCAAATTCAACCTTCCAAAATGAATCACTTCACACTTTTCCAGGTTGAACTCTGTCTGCCAATTCTCAGCCCAGTTCTGCATCCTGTCAATGTTCCTTTGCAACCTACAACAGCCCTCCACACGATCCACAACTCCACCAACCATTGTGTCATCAGCAAACTTACTAACCCACCCTTCCACTTCCTCATCTAAATCATTTATAAAAATCACAGAGCAAATGTCCCAGAACAGATCCCTGCGGAAGACCACTGGTCACCGAGTTCCAGGTTGAATACATTCCATCCACTACCACCCTATGTCTTCTATAGGCCAGCCAATTCTGTATCCAGACAGACAAATTTCTCTGTTTCCCATACCTCCTTATTTTTTCAATGAGGCTACCATGGGGAGCCTTATTAAACACCTTGTTGAAATCCATATGCACCACATCCACTGCTCTACCTTCATCAATGTGTTTTGTTATATCCTCAAAGAATTCAATCAGGCTTGTGAGGCCTGACCTGCCCCTCAGAAAGCCATGCTGACTATCTTGAATCTAGCTATGCTTTTCCAACTAATCATAATCAAGTTAATTTTAAGTTGTAGGCAGTGAAGTATTTCATGAGTGTTGGATGGAGTGGTGAATATTCCACCACCCATTCCAGCTTGAATCTTATAGATAGTCGGGGGGGGGGGGGGGGGGGGGGGGGGGGGTTGAGGGTTTAGGAGGCAAACCACTGACCAAATATTAGCTTTTGCACTGCTCCTGTGGGAACAGTGTTCGTACCTTGATCCAGTTAAGCCCCAATTCAATACTCAAGGTATTGACAGTGGGACACTTGCCGACCATTGAAGAACAATAGGACATGGGCGGCTTTACCTTTGTTTGAGCTGATTGCCATTTTCAAGCTGGATATCAGAAATTCTACCTGTCACATGTCAGGAGAAATGGAATGATGGGTTGAAGTTTACAGAGGAACCCATTAATTTGTAAAGTGTCAGCAAACTTGTAATTACCAATGTACAAAAGAGATCAATTTCTGTATTTGGATTTTAACAAAGATCAATATGGGCTATTTCATTATAGGAATATCCTATTTCCATAAATCACTTTTTCCCATGTGAATATAGTAGTATATCCTTTAAATAACCTTTTAAACTTTTCCCTTATTATCTGTTCATTTTTTCTTATCTGTACTAAAATGTTTTCTCATTTCAGTTTTTAGTTTTGATGACCAGCGATAATCTCTATTATTTGTGTTCTCAGTGCAGAGGTATTAAGTGTTCTAAGGCATGGTCTATTTTGTTTGATAGTGGGGGCATGGTGTATCCATTTAGGACGTTTTCTGTGGCACAGTAGCTCAGTGGTTAGCACTGCTACCTCACAGTGCCATGGAGTCAGGTTCGATTCCAGCTTTGGGCAACTGTCTGTGTTTGCACATTCTGCCGGTGTCTACATGGATTTCCTTCGGGCACTCTGGTTTCCTCTCACAGTCCAAAGATATGCCGGTTAGGTGGATTGTGCGAAATTGCCCTGTAGTATCCAGGGATGTGCACGCTAGGTGGATTAGCCACAGGAAAGGCAGGGTTACAGGGATAGGGCAGGGGTAGGGTGGGATGTCTTTCAGAGGGTCCACGTGGACTTGAAGGGCCAAATGGCCTGCTTCTACGCTGTAGGGATTCTATGACTTATGATGTACTGTATTTTGTTTGTTGGTGTGACCTGGGCACTGGAAACAATGACAGAAAATCTAGCCCTGTGGACCCTGCAAAATCCTTCTTACCAGCGCTCTAGGGCCAGTGTCAAATTGGGAGAGCTGTCTCCCAACAACAGCTTGGCATTTATACTTATGGAGTCGTTCCTCACATACAATGTCCCAGAAAATGCCATTGCCACCTCTGTCCCTCTAGTAGGACAGAAGTGGCAGCACAGTGCTATAGGTGCGCTCAGGAGAGAATTGCCCTGGGAGTCCTTAACATTGACTCTGGAACTCATGAAGTCTCATCACTTCAGATAGAACATGGGCAAGGGCGTCTCCTGCTGATTACTACATACGAGCCCCTTCTTAGCTGATGAATCACTATTCCCTCCCGACAGTTGAACACCACTTGGGGAAAACACTGAAGGTGGCAAGCTGTGAGACTGAGTTTATGTCAGGAAGGGACCCACAAGAGGAAAAAACATACTTGACTCATCCTCACTAACCTGCCTGCTGCAGATTCATCTTTCTGTTACTGTATCAGGCGCAGTGACCCATCGCAGAATCATTGTGGGAATTAAACCCTTCCTTCACATTAATAATGCTTTACATAGTATAGTTTGCGTGCTATCAATGGCATAGACCTCAAGCAGATATAGCAAATCAAGACTGGATGTCCCTGAGATACTGTGGGACATCAACAGCAGCAGAATCGTATTCCAATAAAACTTGTAACCTCATGGCCCGGTTTATTCCCCAACTCTATGATTTCCATCAAACCAAGGGATCAATGGAGAGTGCATAATGTCATGCGAGGAGCAGCATCAGGTGCACTTAAAAATGAGGTCTGAGACTGGTGAAACTACAAACAGGACCTACTTGCATGTCGAGCAGCATAAGCAGCAAGTAATAGACAGAGCTAAGTGTTTCCACAACTAATGGATTAGATCTAAACTCTGCAGCCCTGCCACATCCAGCCATGAATAGCAGTGGATGAAGAGGCTCCACATATCTGCCAGTCATTAATGATGATGGAGCGCAGCACATCAGTGTAAAAGATAAGGCTGAAGTATTTACAATGATCTTCAGCCAGAAGTGCTGAATGGATGGTCCATCATGGCTTCCACTGGAGGTTCCCAGCAAAACAGGTGACAGTCTTCAGCCAGTTCAGTTCACTCCACGTGAAATCAAGAAACAGATGGTGGCACTGGATACTGCCAAGGTTATGAATCCTGACAACATTTCAGCAATAATATTGAAAACTTGCGTTCCAGAATTTATTGCATCACAAGCCAACCTGGTTCAGTATAGTCACAGGTCTGGCATCTACTCAACAATGTAGAAAACTGTCCAGGTGCCTGCTGGACATAAAAAAGCAGAACAAATCCAACCTGACCAATTACTGCCCCATCAGTCTACTCTTGATCATCAGTGGAGAGATGGTAAGTATCATTAACACTGCCAATAAACAGCACTTGCTTAGCAATAACCTGCTTAGTTTTGATTCCACTTGGAATACTCGGCTTCTGACCTCAGTGTAGCACTGGTCCAAGCATGGTCATGAGTTGAACTCCAGAGGTGAGGCCTGAGTAATTGCCCTTGGCACCAAGGCTGCAAGTCTATGTCCAAATGCAGCGACACCAACTAGGTTTGGGCTAACAAGTGGCAAGTAATTTTCGTGTCAGACAAATACCGGCAATGAGCATCTCCAACAAGAGAGAGTTTAACCTTTACCCCTTGGTATTCATTGATATTATAATTATTGAATCCTCCACTATCAATATTGACCCGAAGCTGAACTGGCTTAGCCTTATAAATAACACAGCTGCAAGAGCAGATCCGAGATTAGAAACCTTGCAATGAGTAACTCACCTCCTGTCTCCCCAAAGCCTGTACACCATCTACAAGGTACAAGTCAGGAGTTTGATGGAATACTCCCATTTGCCTGATAAGTGCAGTTCCAACTATTTTCAAAACATTCGGTACCATCCAGGCCAAAGCAGACCAATCAATTGGCACCAGTCAACAAATATGCAGTTGCTACATCACCAATGATGAATAGCAGTAGTGTATATTAGGTACAAGATGTGTTGCTCTAAGGATCCATAGACAGCACCTTCCAAGCCCATAAATGCTTCCATCTTGAAGCACAAGGGCAGCAGGTATATGGGATCACCACCACCTCCAAACAACTCACCTGATTTGAAAATATGTTATTGTCTCTGTCACTGGGTCAAAATCCTGGAACCCCCACTCTAATAACATTGTGGAATACCTAAAACTCAACACTATCTTCTCAAGAATAAATAGGGATGGATAATAAGTACTGATCGAGCCAGTGATGCCACATCCCCTGAATGACTAGAAGTGATGTGGTGTGTTGAGTTCTGCAGGTGGTTTGGTGTATTCTGTTTTGTAGTGTGATGGCATGGTATATTGAGTTTGGTACTGTAAATTACATTTCTGATTTGGTGAATCATGTTTTGGCAGTGTGATATACGCCTTATGTTTCATAATGTGATAACATAAAGTATTGTGATTTGGTACTAGCAACAAACACTTTAGTAACTGGCACCTAGTGGACCTGCAATGTACTGATTGATCAATATTCCAGTTGATCAAGTGGTCCCCTTAATGTAAATACAACACTAAGTAACAGAAGCATGATGCAGGGACAACATACATCACTGTTATACTTTATTTAGTGCATAAATCAATTAATGCAGCTTTGTTTTAAAAAAAACTTACTGGCGGAGAGCCTTCTCACTCGCACCCTCAATTGACTAGTCGGAGATTGCAATAATGTAGTAAACTTCTGGTATTTTAGGGGTGTGTGTGTGTATATATATATATATCTGTGTGTGGGTGTATATGCTGGTTTATCAAGAGTTCCCGTCTTAAGGTGCCAGTTAAATCAGAAGTTGAACGCAAAAGATTTTGACATGGAGTGCAATGCTTGATAGTGAGAGAATATGTTTGATGGATCATGATAAATGTGTTATGTATTGTTGTGTGATGGTATAGTATATTAGAATCCCTATTGAATGGTACAATGCACTAGTGTTCCCCTACACTGTGGAAGATAATGCAGTCTAGTTAATAGACTTTATATTGACAGTTCTGTACCTTGTGCTACATGTGTTGAAAACCATTTGCTGGTCTCATACTATTACACAAGATCTTCTCATTCAAATATTTTTTGCATGCTTCCATCAGCATTTCAAGCAATGAGCCAATCATGATGCTCAGTGTCCAGATGTTCAGGCTATTGTAGGATGGCTGGCTGTCCTCAAAGCTTGTTATAGAAGAGAACAAATATGTTGTAGCAGAAATAGCACTTACAGCACTATTGAGTCACATTAATCCAAGTCCATGCTTATGCACTTGTGATCTTCCTCCTACTTGTCTTCATCTCACTCCAACTCAATCATTCTGTTACTTACCCTCTCATGTCCTTACCTATCTTCCTGTTAAACATATCGAAACTCTGTCTCAAATATCAGTGATACTGAAATCCGTATTCTAACCATGCTATGGAAAAATAACTTGACCTGAATTCCTATCTGATTTATTGTTAACTATGACTTTTTTTGGTGACTTGTATTTGCTCTGCACTGCAATAGGAAACATCTTATCAGCAATGAAAACCAAGTTTGTAAAACCCACGATTAGGTATTCCATCAGCCTTCCCCTTCCTCGAGAAAAGCTCTAGCCTTTGCAGTATTTCATGAGAACTTAGTCAGTTCTGATCTCATTCTTGTAAATATGTTTCTCCTTCTTCAGAATCTATATTCTCTTCATGATACAAAGTCCAACATTGTTGTGGTAAATCAATAATATTTTTTGGAAAAAGAGCGAAGAGCAATTAAGGAGGTGTTTAAGATTGGACCATAAGTGACTGGAATAATTTTTAGATATTTGAGCTGTATTCTGGAGTTTCCATCTAATTGAAATAGTTGGGCTATTTTGGTGGGCAGTTTGTTCATTCAATGTTTGGATGCAATGTTGTCAGTAGATAACATCTGCAGTATTCCTCATGGTGCTTAATGCTAGCGGATAGGTCTTTGGTTTCAATGCTAATTTAATGCTGAGATTTGTGATGGATCTATTGGTCAGATTAGATTTTTATCAGATTGTATTTATTGTCAAGTGTCCAGGAGTACAGTGAAACATGAGCACATCTGATTGCAATATTGCTGTCACATTTTTCCACTCAGTCATATGTTCATATGTGGTGGGTTATTGATTCAAGACCAGGCTTTAACCATAGAGTGTCAAATACATTGAGAGAACTGCCATTTTGCACTCATATATCAATACTTTCAGGGACCCTGGAAGAAACTGCAGAGGGTTGTGCGCAGTATGTGGAAACCGAAGAAATGAGATTGAACAAAAACACCTTATCTGTGAGGAATTATTAATAACAATGTAAATGCAGCAAATATGCCTTTCAACATGATTGCATTACTGACAGCTCTATGCTCAGTTTTATGATGTTGTGTTACTTCCAAAATGACAGCCTTCTTGATCTTTTTTAATAAGTGAATCATATGGTGCACTGGTAAGTTCTGGGTTCAAATCCCATCTGTCCAGAAGTGTATCATAACCGAAGAGTGTGTTGCTGGAAAGGCATAGCAGGTCAGGCGGCAACTGAGGAGTGGGAGAATTGACGGTTCGGAATTCCTAATGAAGGGCTTATGCCTGAAATGTTGATTCTCCTGCTCCTCAGATGCTGCCTGACCTGCTGTGCTTTTCCAGCACCACACTCTTCGACTCTGATCTCCAGCATCTGCAGTCCTCACTTGCTCCCTGTATCATAACCGGTTGATTTAAAGAAAATATAAAACAGAAGCTGTCATCAAGTCTAAACTTGAGATTAGAAAATCTAGCTTGCTTCATTTAAAGAAAAATGCAAAGCAAATCCATTTTCTCGTTGTACCATTTTACTTTCTATTTTCTCAGATTCACTTTCTTTCACAAATGTTGACATCTGTTTGTTTTCTTCTTGGGAATTAGTCCAATCTTTACAGCTCGTTTGTGGATGAATTGACTGAATACCAAACTAAGAGTGTTCTTGCTACCCCTATAATGAATGGTAAAGAGATGGTCGCTGTCATCATGGCAACTAATAAAACGGATGGAACTTATTTTACTGAACACGATGAGGATGTAAGCCTTTTTTTGTTTATACTTTGGAGTAGATTGATATATAGTAAAATTATGTTTGCAACAATTCACTGACCAATGGTCAATTCTTTTTCAGCTTTTCTTGAAATATCTCAACTTTGCCTCCTTGAACCTCAAAATCTATCATCTGAGCTACCTTCATAACTGTGAAACAAGAAGAGGCCAGGTAAAAATTCCTTTGGGATACCATAGATGTCGGCATATTAGTTGATCTTTGAAGCCTTGGAAAAATCCCTCCAAAAATTGGCACGGTTACTCAATGGTTAGCACCACTACCTCACAGCACCAGGGACCCGGGTTCGATTCCAGCCTCGGACGACTGTCTGTGTGGAGTTTTCTCATTCTCCCCGTGTCTGTGTGGGTTTCCTCCGGGTGGTCTGGTTTCTTCCTGCAGTACAAGATGTGCAGGTTAGGTGAATTGGCCACGCTAAATTACATGTGGTGTTCAGGGATGTGTAGTTTAGGTGCATTAGTCAGGGGTAAATGTAGGGTCAGGGAATGGGCTGGGTGGGTTACTCTTCAGAGAGTCAGTGTGGACCTGTTGAGCTATAGGGCCTATTTCCTCACTGTTAAAAAAAAAACTGAGGTTGACTTGCACGCCGAGTGTAAAGTTAAAATGCCAGTATGGGTGTGGGTGGTTGTCATTTGAAATGCCACCAGCATCCGATGCTATCAATGGACATGTCCTAAGCTTATGGTCATCTTCACAACACAATCTGCATTGCTTGTTTGATTCCTTGCACTCAGCTATAAGGGACTAGTAAGTAAAATGTTATGATTTGAAGATACCAGTGTCAGACTTGGGTGTAAAAGTTAAAAATCATACAACACCAGGCTTTGTTCAACAGGTTTAATTGGAAGCACTAGCTTTCAGAGCACTACTCCTTAATCAGGTGGTCCGATAGCTCGTGCTTCCAATTAAACTTGTTGGACAAAAACATGGCGTTGAGTGATTTTTAACTTAGTAAAATGTTAGGTTGACTAATGACTTTATAGCATGTCATGTGGCCAAAAAGGGGTGTCTACTTAAATGCTGAGTCTGTGTGTAAATTGAAGGGAAATAGAGTTGTCTTATCCGCCAAGTCTTATACAATATTATTTTGGTAACTGGATATTTGAGATATATCTACATTACTGAGGGATAGTTTAGGACATCTGGTGAGATTATGACATGTTTGCTGTTTGTGGTCAGAAAAATACATTGTGGATTCTTTTTTTTTACAAATATAGAAGAAAACTCAGAATCGAATTGGACGACATAACAATTTTTACAATGACGAAGGTAGCTATGGAAAATCCTCTATTTTACATCCTGGAATGTCAATTACATGGAATGTAAGCCCTAAGACTGCACAAAAGTATTCAATATACACCCAGCTCAGCAACTATGGAAAAATGAGCATTTCTATTTTGGCAGCCTCCCAGTTGGAATAGTAGGCCTTTTGAACCCTGACATAAATAACATTTTCATTCCAAGTTTTGCTAATCTCCCTTTATTCCTGAATGCCCTTATTTGTTAAATGAGTATCAGTCTCCATGTTTACACTCTGGCCTTGGAATTTGATGTTGCAAAATTTTGGATTTTACTTTCGAGGAGGTGACGTACCCAAAGACATTGATATTGAGCCTCAGCTTTCATTTTAATTGTGTGAAATATAAAGTAAAATCATGTAGCTGTTAGTGTCACAGCATAATTTATGCAGAGGGACTCTGAAATATTTTTGTTCTTCAGTGCCCCCAATCACCCACAGTCATTACTTTCTCATTGCATTGTACTCACTGTGATGATTCCTACGTATGTAATATATTATTTCACACTTGGTCTTGTTGGTAGTATTTGAGTTAAAAATTCAAGTCCTGTACCAGATATACAATCTCAATACAATTGAGAATACAATCTGGGCTGTCACTTCAGTACAGCCTGGGGGGATGTTGCACTGTGAGAGGCGCTAGGCTTTATTTTGAGAGATTAAACCAAGTTATTGTCTCTCTGCTCATGTGATTCGAAGTGAAGGCATGGTACCATTTAAAGAAAAACAGAAGCATCCTCCTGCTGCCCTGGCCCAAAATAATCTCTTAACCAAAACCACTAAAAATAGAGCCCCAGGGTAGTTATCTCAGAGTTCATCAGGCCTTGTCTACATCAAAACAATTATTACATTTAAAACAATTTGCTTTGAACGTGAAGCAAGTTGGAACATTCTGAGGTGATGTAAGGCACTATATAGAGTCATAAAGTCAACTAGTCCCACTTGCCTGTGTCTTCCACTAAACTTTTCCTATTCATATGTCAATTTGTCTTTTAAATGTTGTAATTGTACTTGCATCTTGTTGTTCCTCTGGCAGTTCATACCACCCTCTGTGTGAAAAAGTTGCCCCTCACATCCCTTTTACACCTTTCTCCTCTCACCTTAAAAATAACTGCAAGTTCTTTCTTGTTGGATGTTAAACTGCAAGTGTCATTATTCTATCTATCCACTTAAACGACACCCATTTGTAATTTTATGCTCTGACATCAGAAGAGCCTGTCATTTCCGCCATTACAGAAATGTCTATTTATTCTCATTCTTTGCTTCATACCATCCAGTTTTCTGAACAACAATCAAGATTATTCCTACATGTGACTCCAGACCCACAGCAATGTAGTTGACTCTCAACTGCCCTCTGTGCCATTATGGATGTGCAAGATTACTCCCAATTAAGCACAATGTTTCAGGTCCAGTGACCCTTCCTCAGAACACCTCATATTTACAGCATCTGCAGTTCTTTCAGTTTTTTTTAAAACAGCTAACAATCTTTTCATAGAATCATTGAACAGTACAGCAAAGGGGGAGGCCATTCAGCCTCTGAGTTGAGCTTGCATTTTGAAGAGCAATCCCACTTTCAGGCTATCTCTCTCTCTCTCTTTCTCTGTATCTCTACATCCCTGCAATGTGTTCTCTTTCCAATATTTACCTAAACCCTTTCAGAAAGCTGTTATTGATGCCACTTCCTTACCACATAATATATCCTAAATCCCAACTGGGGTAAGAAACATTTATTTGTCTCTGGTTCATTCACCTATTAGTTTAAATCTGTGATCTCTGGTTCTCAGCTTTTCACCTCTGGGACCAGTTTCACTTTATGTACACCACCTAGACTTTTCATCATTTAAACATTTTAAAGTTCCTTCAGAATTTTATTTTTATTTATTCATGAGATGAGAGCTCACCCATCTCTAATGCTTGTCT
The DNA here is from genome assembly GCF_047496795.1 of Chiloscyllium punctatum. NCBI lineage: Eukaryota > Metazoa > Chordata > Chondrichthyes > Orectolobiformes > Hemiscylliidae > Chiloscyllium > Chiloscyllium punctatum. The sequence continues at coordinate 17,544,462 of NC_092752.1, read as the reverse complement.
CGAGTTGCCCAGAGGGCAGTTAAGAGTCAACCATATTGCTTTGGGTCTGGAGTCACATGTGGGCCAGACCAGGTAAAGATGGTAGTTTCCTTCCCTAAAGAATGTTAATGAACCAAGTGGATTTTTTCTGAAAATCAACAATGGATTCAATGGTCATCATTAGGCTCTTAATTCCAGATTTTATTCTGGATTGAATTGAAATTCCGCCATCTGTCATGGCACAATTGGAAATAATGACGATACCTGGGTCTCTGGATTAACATTTGGGTGATAATACCATTCGGCCATCTAAAAATATGTGTTAGCTGGACATTCATTTACCTTACTTTATCACCAGCCTTGGTGACTGTCAAAGAATTTCAGGATTTTAGTCACACAAGATAGAATTTGAAAGTTATCACACCCAGTCACAGCAACTGATGGAGTGTTTGGGTAAAATATTGCTGCAAGTATAATATGACCAGAGCGTTCCCTATGTGTTAGCCCTTGTAACATATACCACAAAGATTGGGTTCTTGTTGAAACAGATGTCTTGACGTTTAACAGCACTAACCATTTTCACTGCTATAATATCTCTGATGTCCTTTTAACATGTGTATGATTACATAGAGCAAAGATACAGGAATTGTAAGCTTGTTGTAACTGTTATTACAACTACTGAAGGAGAGGCAGTATCTTTTTGCTGGAAGGTCGGTGATGTCATTTAACTGTCATTTATAGACTGGGATCCATGTGAATTGAATTGAATTGAATTGAATTAAATTTATTGTCAAGTGTACTGAGGCACAGTGAAAAGCTTTGTCTTGTGAGCAATACAGGTAGGTCACATAGTTAAGTAGCATAGATAGTAAATAACAGGTAAACAGTGGCAAAAACAAGAACACAGGTACAGGCCAATGTTAAGAGTTTGTGAGTCCATTCAGTATTCTAACAACAGTAGGGTAGAAACTGTTTTGAAACCGGCAGGTGCGTATGTTCAGGTTTTTGTACCTTCTCCCCGATGGTAGAGGTTGGAGAAAAACATTGCCAGGGTGGGATGGATCTTCAAGAATGCTGGTGGCCTTTCCTTTATTAATAATTATACCAATAATCATCAGCCCTGCCAAACAATGGGGCCCAAAGCAGGATCAAACTTGGTCCTAAGTCGCATGAATATTAACTGGGTAAACTACCAAAGCCTGAAATGAAAACAGAACATGCTGGAGGAACTCAGCAGGTCAGCAGCATTTGTAGAGAGTTAACCTTTTGAGTTTGATAAGACTCTTCATTGGGATCAAATGAACAATGGGCTGTTTGCTTTACTGACGGTAAGCCCATGATATGAATGAGGAGGGTGAGGGGTTTTTAGAGGGAAGAGGGGTGGGAAAATCAGTGGGGTACTATTCTATCAGGAAAGCATTCCTGCTCCTCTTGGCTCCATTGCAATGATTTGCGAAAATATATACATTTATATTTGTAAATACGTGTTAATTGTGAATTCTGCTGAGGCAACAGATGCCATCGATAACCGAAGGAACCCTGTACAGCCCTTCTCTTCTTAATTTGCCAGAGGTGTTCCCTTAACAGGCACTAGACACCAACATTAGGTGATCATCATAATTTGTCATTGTTTTGTTTGTTTTATCCCTGGAAATTAGGCAAGTAATGACCTGAATCTGTCATTCAGGGAACCATTCTTCCTGAACACATTCTTGTGAGAAAATGAGTTACTGGCGATGTTTAATTCTGAAGAAAGGACAGAAAATACTGCAAATACTCAGGCAGCATCTGTGAGGGAAACAGAATCAACGTTTCACATAATAAGCTCTCATTAAAACTGGGAAATGTTAAAAGATCTAATAGGTTTTATGTGCAAGCAGAGGTGGGGTACATAGGGAAAGAAGAAAAGGGAAGAAAGCAATAGGGTTGAAGATGCAAAATTATTTGATGAGCAAGATAATGGTTCAGCTGAGGCAAAGGGGAATGAAAAACAGACAACGAATGGAAGATTGTCCCTGGGGACAGAATAAATGGAGAAAGTGGGATCATTACAAATGGCTGTTGACTGAAGAAGTGAGGTTAAAGGTCATGATCAGAGATTGTTCAACTCAATGTTGAATCTGGAAGGCTGAAATGTACTGAACTAAAAGATTATGTAGTCTTTCCTGCACTTAGACTGGGCATCATTGGAATAGTGAAGGAGGTTGACCACATGGAGGTCAGAATGGGAACTAGAAGAAAGAATTAAAATCATAAGTAATTGGAAGCTTAGAGTCAGGCTTGCAGACTGAATGAACTTGTTAACCGATTGCCTTCCCCAGTGTAGACATGCGTTATGTTCTGAAGTGTCAGACATTCCAAAGGCCCTAAGTGTTTGGTGATATTACTGACTCAGTGTACCATATGATTTACAGACTGCCAGTCTTTTATAAAGTTACCACTAAGTCTCTGCACATATGCTTGTGGCAATAAACGTCTGGGCATGAATACTAGATCCAGTGAAGAAGATCTGTATAAGTCCTGAATCCAGTGAAGAAGACCTGTATAAGTCCTGAATCCAGTGATGAAGATCTGTATAAGTCCTGGATGACTTTATGGCCAATGATCTATGGTGTCTCTTTCATGCTGAAATAGTGTATCTGACACTGATCTTTTGTCAAACCCTTAAAATCACAAACATTTTGTACCCTCTAAAAAGAGACAAGAATGGATGGCTGAAAATTGTGTTATTTGCAAGATGACCATAGTCATTAATCATCCATACTCTGCAAGGATCTGAACTCTAAATATAGGTTGTAGGTAGGAAAAAGACATTGGTCATAACCAGGGCATTGGGTTCTGTCCTGCTGTAGTAGGGTTGGGAGTTAGGCCCCAGGCTGGGTGTATGGACAGGGAGTAGCTCAGAGGCTCTGTCCCTGTCCCTGCCCCTGCCCCCAGAGAAGAGTTCAATAATTCTTCAGCATGTTTTCCTAATTCACAACATTTGGATTGACATTAAAATTCTTGGTGTCCTAGACACATTACCGACCTGTTCTACACATGATACGTGCAGTTCCTTATAGTTCTAGCAGCTAATATTTGAACAAAGAATCTGTTCAGTGACTATGCACAGCAATCACTATGACCCTACTTCTACAATAAATAAGCCTTGCTCCCTCTTGTCTTTCATTGATGGGATGAGAATGTTCCAGGCATGCCCCTCATTTATTGTTCATTATTAATTTCCCATCACTAATTGCCTTTCTGAAAGTGATAATGAGCTACCAAATCAAACCTCTGAAGTCCATGTGGTGCAGGTACATCCACAGTGCTATTAGAGAGGGAATTCCAGAATTGTGACACGGCAACAGGGAAGGAATGATGATATATTTTCAATGCAGGATGATCTGTTAATTAGAGGAGAAGTTTCAGACGATTGTCTTTCCATGTATTTGCCTGTCTCCTTCCAAGTGATAGAGGTTGCAGGTTTGCAAGAAGCTCTTAAAAAAAAAGCTTAGTGACTTGCTACAGTACATCTTGGTATTGGTAAACATCCCTTTTGTGTGAACCACTCATGGGTAGCTTAAATGCTTAAGGTGTTGATATGGTGTCAAATCAGAGGACTGTTTTGTTTTGGATGATGTCAAGATTCTTACATATCATACTCCTGACTTGAGCCATGTACGTGGTGAACTGCTTTGGTGAGTTACTCATGACAGAGTTCTCAACTTCTGACCTTCTACTGTAGACAAGATATTTATATGGCTGGTCCAATTAAGTTTCTGGTAAATGGTAACCTTCAGGATGTTAAAGTCAATTAAAGTCAAGGGGAGATGGTTAAATTCTCTCTTGGTAGAGATGCTCTTTGCTGTGCATTTGTATGATGTGAATGTTACTTTCATGAAGGTTGAATTAGCATTTGATGAATTGCAAATGGGAAGGGGCACTGTACAAGCATCCCCATTTCTTGCCTTATGATCAAGGAAAGGTCATTGATGAAGTGTTGGAGATAGTTGAGCCATGAACCACACTCTGAGGAACACCTGAGTGATATCCTGAGGCTGAGACAATTGATCTCCAACAACCACAAGCCATCTTTCTTCGTGTTAGGTCTGACTCTGAGCAGTGGATGATTTTCTTCCTGATTACCAGTTAATTCAACGTTTTATTCCATATTTAGTCAGATGCTGCTTGAATGTCAGAGGAAGTTACTCTCACCTCAGCTTACGGAACTGGAATACCTGGGAAATTCTTCAGACAAGCACAACTTTGTCATGTCTCCAGAAGATCCTGAATTGTTAACATAGCTACCTGGCTTGTTTACTCCTGAATAACATGAGTTCAGAATGTCACTTGTTGTGCTGTCCTCCATGGTGTTGATATGTCCTCACAAAAATACTGAATAGTCACTTAAATTTATCGATAGCCCTTTCTGAAGTTCTAATGTCGGAAACACTGACACTCTCACGGTGTGTCATGGAAGGGTCCATTTCAAGATATTAATGAGATGAGTGAATTAATAGTCAAAGTTACACTCTTAATTCTCAGGCTGTAGTGTACACTTCACTGCATTCCACAGCTAACTTAATGGCCTTATGCCAGTGTTTCTTTGTTATTTATAGGTCTATGAATCTATCTCCATTCTGCTTTCCTGTGAATGCATCTTAGTTAAGTCCTGTGTTCAGTTCTGTGCTGCACTCGGACAAAACAAATTAATCAAAGCACAAAATTAGCTGCTTTATTGGGAAAGCAAATATGTCCAAAGCAGCATCATGAACCTGAATGCATCAAATTTGTTTTTTAATGCATCTGTTGTAAATGTACCATTGCTATTACATCATACTACACTAATAAGGCTGGGAAGAGGACACCCTTGGATCTAAGTCACCAACACCTTCTCAAGAGCAACTAGGGACGGGCAGTAAAAGCTGGCCAGCCAGCAATGCCCAGGTCCCACAAGTAAATAAAGAAAGAATAATGTTTGTGCTCCTCTTGAAACTTGGTTCAATGCAGTTCCACTGCATCGTGTGATGTCTTATGCTAATATGACTTTATCTCTTCTACTCCTGTAGGTTCTTTTATGGTCAGCAAACAAAGTATTTGAAGAACTGACAGACATTGAGCGACAGTTTCACAAGGCTCTTTACACAGTCCGAGCCTACCTGAACTGTGAGAGATACTCAGTAGCACTCCTCGACATGACGAAGCAGAAGGTTTGGTTCATGTTTTGTGTATGATTCTTGATCTAAGTACTTTATCCTTGTGAACCACTAGGTCAGATCTTGGTTATTGCAGAAAATAATTGGGTGGCATATACTGAATATTGGCCTCCAGTATTCTGGGATGAACAAATAAAATCCAGTCTCAGCATTTGTTCTACAACAACTGAAAGGTTTCTTTGCATTTCCAATGCAATTTATTGTGGACGTTTTGACACTCCAATGATTTGATTCCTCAGTTTTTTTGACCACTGGACATGCAGGAGGAATACTACTTAAAATGAACAGTTTGGTCATCAGTAATCTGAACTTAATTTGTTGGCTTTGTTGATTGTTTTAATGTTTTGAGTGTATTTCCTTGTTTCAAGCCACTTTTTCTGATGGTCAGGAAATTTGAGACCCAGTAGCCTATTCTAAAGTGATGCTCAGACAGACTGCTACAAGGACAGTAACTCTTAAAGGGAGTGAAAACAGGTGGGGACAATCACCCAATTAAGAGATCTTGATACAAGTGTGTGCAAGACAAAAAATTAAAACAAATATTTAGAAACACTAATTTTACTCGAGGAGTATGATTTAATAACCACGACTAATTCCTAGATACAAACTGGACTTCACTAGGGGTCAAATACTCAAGGATCTATAGGATCAGTGGATGGAATATGGAAATTGGGAAAAGAAGGATAAAAAAAAACACAATTTGAGCAGTCAAAAGAGAGGACCAAAATTTTGGCCCCAATGTGGAAGTGCGTACTAAATGGTTGGGCACATAATTTCTCACCATTTGTGCTAATTGCCATGATTTAGGTGTTGGGACCTTGGACCCAGAATATGGAGCACAAACTACAAACCAGAGTTTTAGTAAGGATGGTCCGTTACTGAAAACTTAACAGACAGTAAAAAGTACCAGTCCCAAATTGGGGTTATGCTTATAGACCTCCTGACCGTAATCAAGTATTGATGGAATATATAATTGTGGTGATCAGGGAAACCGTTAACAAAAAAATTGGGGCTTAATTGGAAGTTTTAATTTTTACACAGACAGGGAAAGGTAGAGCAGCTTATACTGTACTTGTCTAGTTTCATTTTCTGATGCTTTTGAAAATAGCAGACTGATGGGAGAACCTGACAGAGATCTTCACAATTATGAAAGCATTGATAAGGTAGACATTGAGAAAATATTTCCACTTGCAGTTGCGAACAATAGAATATGGTCCATCAATATAAGACAGCCACTAATAAATATAACAAGGAATTAAGGACAATAACTTCATCCTGTGAACAGTTTATGGAGCTCACTATCAAAAGGGAGAGATCAGATGAATTGATGGATACAAGGAGAAGGTAGATAAGAATATAAGGGAGAAAGGATTAAAAGGATATGATGATAGGGTTAAATGAAAAGAGATAGGAGTAGCCTAATTTGGATCATAAATGACTCAACTCTTTCGACTCGTATCCCTTTAGACCTTAAAATAATAAATCTCTGTTGATCTCAGTCTTGAAAATAGTAACCTGACATCCTTGGTTCACTAAGGGAGAGAACTCCAGATTTCCACAACATTTTTTTGAACAAAAGCTTTGAATTCACTCCACCCAATGGAATTATTTCATAATTTTAAACTCCACAATTATGCTGATTTCACCACCCCCAATGCTCAAGGGAATGCAAGCCACATTTATAGAACTTATGCTCATAATGTAACTATTTAAATACTGGTATCTTTCTGATGTTTCTGTGCCATAAACCTTTCAATAGTACCTAGCCAAGGTGGGGCCAATTTAATGTCATACATCAGATGGCATCTGATCAAGGACCTGACAAATCACCTCCTTCCCTTAATATTGCAACTTGCCCGATAAATGATAACATCTATTAGTCATTTTGATCATGTCTTTTGCATGTTTCTTGGCATTTTAGTGGGGATTTCGTAAATCCCTTTGCTTCTCCATTGTTCTTAGACTTGATGTCATTACAAAAATATTCTGATTCGATTTTGTTCCTTCGAGAGTGGATGATCTTTTCATTTTCCCACAAGGAATTCCACATAGTTTTGATCAGTCACTTAAGTTTATGATCCAGATCCCGTCAGCATTACTTTCGGTGACTACTAATGTTCTCAGCTCCAAACTTGGATACATGACTGAATTTCCTGTCACCAAATTCACTGACATATAGGGGAATACCTGAAAGCCTCTCATTCCCTCTCTTTGCAAGCTAAGGCACTTCTACTTGAGTTTAGGTAGCTCACCAGCTAGCTACAAGATGTGACGCCTATGTTAATGATGCATTTGATATAATTAGCAGCATGGTGAATGTAGATGAGGCAGTAATTTGATTGGTTATTTGCTACTACAAAGTCAAGCATTGCTGGAAAAAAGCACATTTGATCACAATCTTTTGTCTTGCCCTCATCAGGACAACTTGCAAAAATATCAAATCAAGGGGAAGAACCAACATTCACACTGCATGAGAGGAGAATGCTGATTGGCTGTCAGGTGGATTTTCCTCGAGGCACTGGTAGAGGCACTGCCCTGGAGAATGCACTCGTTAATGCTGTTTGACAGTTAACAGCCAGGCTTTGTTTAAATTTTAAACCAGACAGGTTGACATTAATTGGTCAGAGTATTGCACTGACAAATGAGCCACCAAATGGCGGAGACCTGTTTAGTTGAGTTGAAACAGCCACAGCGTATGGACATGTTCTTCTTGTCCACGAAGAACAGGGCCCTGTGCATTAGATAAGTAGTTTCCAGTACACATAAGTATGCCACACTGTGAGCCTGACTGACCATTCTAATCTGGTTTTCAGTGTAATTCTTTAGGATTATCCAGTAAATGTTATCCAATTGCAGAATCATATCTAGCATTCGTCACTGTGTTGCAGGCATGGGTTAGTTGGGTGATGTCAGTACCTTGTTTGTTGCAAAGGGATCTGCTGTTCAATGCAGTTTGCCAGTCTTTGGGACATATGACCAACATACCGGTATTGCACTTGCATTGAAATTCATGTACCACATTACTCTTTGTATGGCAGGTAGAACATCTTGCTGGTTTGTGGCATCATCCTGTTAATAGCGAATGCTACTCGTGTTGCTCCTGTATAATAGCACTGTGAAATAGCTAGCTTCACCTGTTGCTCAAACATTTGAGGTATGTTACCTTTCAAGGTAATCTAAGGTAGACAGGATACTTCTCAGGGCCAAGAATGATTTAGAATAGCCATTTTCCTGCAGGATGGCTTTAGTGTGCCCTATTTCAGCATTGAGCTTGCTGGCTGAACAAACAGCTCAGGCCCGACTGAAAAGATTTCCAATAAGACCAATCTCATTACATATAGAACTGGGAATCCCAATTGTACACTGACTAGAGAAGATAGATTTGCAGTGGACTGCAAGTTCCTGACCAGTTTCTGAATTAGGATATCGTGGAAAGCAAGCTCATTTGACTGTCTTAATTTCATCTGGGAATTTCAATGTCCTTTGGAACTAAGACAATTAAAGCAGATCTTACAGATTGTTGTAGATTCAAAAATATCACATGAATTACCATAAATATGTAAGAGATAGGAGGTTAGGTGTTGCCAGAGCGGACAGGTACAGCATAAGCAAGTTTCACAGTCAATGACAAGCCTTGACACTGGCATCCCAGACTGTGCCAGCAATTCTGAGGCTGGCACTATTCTGTACTTAATCCCAGTAGTCAATGTCAGTTCCTTGGGGGATACACTAGTGAGAACGTAAATACTTTTTATCCCCTTCATGTGGGGTGGGGCAACAGGGAGAAGTGGATTGGAGGCAAAGGCGGGAGAGATGCTTTCAGAGGTAACCCCCTTGCCCTTTTTCCATGCCCTGATTACTGGTCAACTGCGCCCTGGCACATTGCACCAGCAAAACCCAAGATTTGTCTGACTGTGCATTGTTCTCTCCACTCAGATAAACCAATGAATTTTATAACAATTGTGTTTTATAATAAGTGAATTGACTAATTCTTATTTCCTTTGCAGGAGTTTTTTGACCTGTGGCCTATACAGATGGGAGAGGTACCTCCTTACCAAGGTCCCAGAACTCCTGATGGCAGAGTATGTTTTAACCCAGTTCAATGTGAACGTTCAAGGATTCTGATAAAAAAAAGTGTAGCATGTTTCATAACCACAGCAGAAGTAACTTCCAGTCAATAAATACAGTCATTGTATTTGCAACAGAAAACCACAATGAGCAGATATATTGCTTTAGCAATAATATTGACGAGAACTCCCGTGTTCATCTTGGAATGAATATCATCAAATCTCGTTTTGTCTCATCAAGAGGTCACTCAATGCTCTGTCTTAACAGCTGATAGTATAGCCCTCTCTCAGCAGTGCATGAGGAGCATCAGCTTTGGTTTTGCATTCATGGGTCTGGGATGGGACTCGAACCCACAATCCTCAGGCAGGAACCTTTCAATCTTGCTCAGCCCTCTGCATGAGGCACTCATTTAATAGACTGTTATCTCTCTGACCGATTAGGGATGGCAGAGGTGCATATAGAATAGAGTTTGGGGAAAAGGGGGGTGCCAATCAGAAGACCAATAGAGGACTGAGCAGCAGCCCTGGGGGAGGGTGGTGGTGGTGTGGAGGTCAACACTGCACTGTGTGAGACAGAATGAGATGTCTCAAAATAGAGGGGCCCATTAAAAAAAAAGGTGTGGGAAGATTGAACAAAAGGTATCAAATTGTCAGGGCCATTGTTGTGGTGGAGGACAGCCTCCATATAATTGTGTTTGACCACAATATATCACTTTCCACCTTTGGGATCATTGAGAGCAACCTCACCTCTGACCTCCCTCTGTGAAGCCACCTCGAAAGCATTGCTGAGCTCTGGACACCTCTTGAGACCTGTGTGCTGACAGTGAGAGCAGGACAGCCTAGCTACTGCCTTCAAAAAAAAGCCCATGGAGGAGGCCTTCCAGAGGCACAGCATTCCAAATTTCCACAATCTCTTTCCCAATCCTCCATTTACACCAGCTTCACTTCCATGGGTTTGGGAACATACTGGACACTGACTCAGAAGGCAAGAGTGATCACAATTGAGCCAAGGCTGACACAAACTGTTACAGATTATAAAAGAATGGTGATAGGTAGCACGTCATTATTGTCAAGAATTTCATCTATATTGTCGATTCATTATCTATATTCTTATTCTGTAGGAAATAATCTTTCACAAAATCATCGACTACATTCTACATGGAAAGGAGGAGATTAAAGTCATTCCGTAAGTTTTCAATGGTATCTCAATTGAGAATTATTTCTCCAGTGATGGTAATCATTCTGATGCAGAATTTGTGATTTTCTCTGTATTTTCCTTAGAACTCCACCTGCTGATCATTGGGCCTTGGCCAGTGGATTACCAACGTATGTTGCAGAGACTGGCTTAGTAAGTTCTGCTTTCAGAACTGTTCAAACATTTTATTAAAGGAGATAAGTTGAAAATGTTCTGGAGGAGGGCTTTGAGATTGAACCTCAGGATAAGGACCATCAACTTCTTAGGTCAGAGAAGCACTTACTGGGTTGAGCATTGTTTGGTGTTCCTGAGGGAAACTCAGTATTGGAATGTAATGCCCCCCAAGAGGTAGGTTCGGATGTGGGAAATGGTGGGGTTAGATGGTGGGAGAGGGTGCATGTTATTGGCCAGGATGGTGCAGAGTGAAGATTCTTTGTATTTTCTTTAACTTTCACCAGGGCAGAAAGGGCCAAGGATGAGCCTCCTGCCTCAACGTCAGTTGAGGCCCCTTTAATATGCCCCATACATGACTCATTCCACTACGACTGAGGGTTTAACACAAGGCAACCCACCAGGTAAACCCTGGCATAGAAGTTTGTGTCTTAATTGGTGGATGGGAAAGGTTCCTTTATTTGGGCAGTGCAATGACCACTGGAGAGGGTGCAGGAAGGTACACAAGAGCCATGGGGAAACCTATCTAGTTGCCCCAATGTATAGATACCCCCAAATCCACCACACTCCACTCCGACCTTGGCAGAGTTTCCATGCTTGACTCCGATAGCCCCTCCCCAATCATCATACTCCTGGACTCCACACCTACGATTATGTTGGCTTTGTTAGTGGAGGACCACCATGGTTAGCAACTCTCAAAGGCAGGACATCCACCTGACGCTAGGACTGTCTGAGGAAATTCCTTTTAAGGGATCCAGTAGGCTGAAGTAACTGAACAGTAGGAAAATCCCGGATCAGGCCTTTCTTGGGAAAGTGACCACAACTGATTTGTCACTGTTTACCGAGCCAGAGGATCCTGTTGTGACTATTAAAGGCTGCCCAAAATTAAAAATGAGGGTTTTATCCACAAGATACATAGTATTGTTACTGAAAGATTTTGCAGTTGTCAAAAAAGAATGAGTGTTAGGAAATGGCAGGTTCTCGTGAAAGGATATGAGATTCTTCATGATTCTTTCCAAAAACTGGGAATGCTGAGAAATACAATTTGGATAGGACAAGATGTTCAGTTGGAAAATCTCCCAGTTTCCAATTTTATGCTTTCTTCCTTGGAGCGCCTGATCTATCAACAGAGATGAGGACATGCTACGGTTAAAGACGTTGCTAAGAAGATCGCAAAGTGACTCCCTTTCCAACTGTGCTTATTTACTCTACAGAGAGGATTAGAAATCCTTTCTGGATTCACCAGTGACAAAACCTCAAAAAGTGTGGGGAATGGCAATCTTCCCTGTCGCTCAATCTCTCCTGACTTTAAAAAGCATTCTCTGAACGATTTTCCTCCAATAATATGGTCTGAATTATTTATCTTCACAGATCTGCAATATCATGAATGCAGCAGCAGATGAAACATTTAGCTTCCAGGTAAAAGACCCATTCATTTAAAATAAAAACCTTTCAATATTAATATTCCAGGTACACAAAATGACAAAGCATCGACTGGATGATTCTGTTTAGTTTAATCAAATCTCGATGTAATAACTATTGTGCTTCAAATTCTCCGAACCAGAAAAAACTGATCTAAAGTAATTGCTAAATTGATAAATATTGAAAAGTCCTCTTGTCACCTGTAAAGAATGTGGATGGGGCCAATTATCAGTTGAGAAGAACATTGGGAATGGAGTGAGGTGACAACACTGTGTGGAGTGAGGAAGTAAAGGGTGGATGGAGGTGAAAGGAAGTGAGACAGATAGAATAGAGTGAGAAGGTGCGGATTGAACTGAGGTGAAGGGAAGTGAAGTTGGTCAGAACAAAGTGGAGGGAGGATGAGCAGAGTGGACAATGACAGAGTGAGGTGATGTGGCACAGAAACAGAATTTGCTGACTGCTTGGCCAGTGACACTGATGGCAGGCTAGTCTGTCTGGAGGGTGTTCCTCCATGATAACGACCCTTTACCACCCTTCCAGTGGTCTCTGGATGGAAACGCTGATTTATCTGAGGCACTGCAGTTTTAGGCATTCTGGAGCTGCCTAGCTCAGAACAGTAAAGGGTGAGGAAGTGGGGAGCAGAATGGGAAAGGGAAGAGGGTGAATTCACTGGTAGGATTTTTGAAAAAGCAGAAATCAAAATTGGTTTGTCAGGCCTTGTGGAGTACTCCTGTACTTAATTGCTCCACAGAATACAGAGATAACAGCTTTCTGTACATCTTGGCCTTTGTCTAGAATGAAGAGCACACTTCAGCTTGTTCTGTTCTAAAGTAGTAATTGTGGATCAATGTGCACCACAGGACCCTATATTTCACATTTAGAGGGTTTACCACACATATCAGGTGCTTTGGACAGCAGTGGCCAGGCAGTAACCCATTCCACCCCGTTTCAACAAGACAGAATTTGCAGTGTTTGCCAAGTAGCTAAGTTTGTAGACTTTACTGCATTTGCTGCGAGGCCATTTGAAAGGGCAGTTAAGAATCAACCACATTACTGTTAGTCTGCAGACACTTGTGCACCAGTCTGGGTAACGGTGACAGATTTCCTTCCCTAAAGGGCAATAGAGAACTACTTTTGATTTTAACAACAATCAGTGATAGTTTCACTGTCACCACTATTGTCAGAATGTAAATCCCACCATCTGCTGGTGTGGGATTTGAAACCACCACACTAGTCTGTCCCTCTAGGTTAACAGTCCAGCTACATTATTGCTGTGCCACCATCACCCATGTTTGAAAGGTGTACCGAGAAGTTGGGTAGGTGAGCCTAATCAAACAACTAGAAATGAGCTTCTTGGATTGAATAGACTTTTTCTGTTACTTATGTCTGTTATCTCCGATATCTCTCAAACCAGGGGTCATAGTCTAAGGATACAGGTTAAGCCATTTAGAACTGAGATGAGGAGAAATATCTTCACCAAGATTGTGGTGATCCTGTTGAATTCTCTGCCACAGAGAATGCTTTCAAGAAGCAATTAGTGTTCGGGCTAAGGAGATCAAAGAGTATGGGGAGAAAGTGGGAACAGAAACTGATTTGATCCTGTTCAATGGTGAAGCAGGTTCAAAAGGCTGAATGGCCTTCTCCTATTATATATGTTTCTTCCTGTGCCCCAGAGAAACAATAGATATATTCTATTCAATCTGTTTGGTGATGTCAAAATAAACCTCTGGAGCAGATGGGACTTGACTCCAGGCCTCCTGACTCAGAGGAATAGATATATCCACTGCACCACAAGAAGGCCTCTGAGCAACAGTCTATCATGGTCCTATTGAAGTACTACATCTGAGCTCTACTCACCTGTATCTGCAGATTATTACTCATTTCAATGCAGGATTGTGAATGGAATTTCAACCATTGTGCATAGGAGGGGGAGAGAGATCAGGACCTGTTATGTTCTTATGTATTGTACGATTGTGACAATTCTGATGTCTTTAAAAATGTGTTTATTCCTCACATGCAGACTGAACCCTTGGATAGTTTTGGATGGACGATCAAAAATGTCCTTTCGATGCCAATTGTAAACAAGAAAGAAGAGATTGTCGGAATTGCCACATTTTACAACAGGAAAGATGGAAAACCTTTTGATGAAATGGATGAAGTTCTTATGGAAGTAAGCCTCACACTCAGGGGCTTTTAATCTTATTCAGGCAAAGTCATTGAAATATTGACAATTCACTGCGTGCAGGCCAGCCTCTCATTTGCTTTTGTCTCTTGTTTCAGTCCCTGACCCAGTTCCTAGGCTGGTCTGTTCTCAACACCGATACATACGATAAAATGAACAAGCTTGAATACCGGAAGGATATTGCTCAGGGAATGGTTCTATATCATGTAAAATGCAACAAGGATGAAATACAAAATATACTGGTACGTCTTTGCCTGAGAAATAGAGCCATCGTTATTTCAAACAAAAGTATAAAATATCCTTTGGGCATGAGTGGCAACATTGAGGATTTCAGAATAATTATCACATCCAATGTCTCGCACTGTTACCAGATGGTTCTTTCTGCTTTAGATCAGCATGGTGGGCAGAGGGCTCCTGTGATGCAATGGTAATATCCTCACCTTTGAGTGAGAAGACCCGACTTTACTTGTTCCAGAGGTGTGCAATAACATCTCTGAACAGGTCGATTGGGGGGAAAGCTTTTTTAGTGCACCCAAATGAAATAGTTTGTTAAATGATTTTCTTTTCTCCAGAAGACTACATCCATTTGCGCTGTCACAGCTTGTAAAACCAAAGCACCAAATGGATGACATAACTCTTTAGACAACCAGTATGAAACTGCTATCTCCAGAATGCAACATTGTTTCTGGTTACCTGCCATTTCTAGATAAAGAGCAAAATTTTCCTGTTTGTAAAATCTGGAGCTTCCAGCATACAGCTGCCTAAAGATAAGACAGTCAACTACTTTAAGATATTTTATAATGAAGCAGCTGTTTAGGTACGATATAATAACCAATTAGATAGGAAAGGTATATAACCTATGACAACAGTTTCCTTCTGTGTCTTCCTCTATCTTTCTCACTCCATCTTCCAACTGAAGAAAGCAACACCGAACCTGAGGAGAAGAAACTGCTCCCTGTATCTGAGCACTGATACTCTTTCTAGGGGTTGGAAATTTACCTCCTCAATTTCTTAGCTAAATTCCTCCATCCAATGGATACCGCACAAGTATCCAGATAACAGCATGGTCAACTCCTAGATGGGGTTATATTCTGCAAGGGACATTTCCTGGCTCATTCTAGTAACTTACATTGATAATAAGCCACACCAAGTGCCATCCTACCATCCTACCTGTCAACATAGAAGCCTGAGACAAGTGACCCAGATCTTTCCATAGACTATCCATGTGTATTTCAGGAGAGAGAGATTAGATTAGATTACTTACAGTGTGGAAACAGGCCCTTCGGCCCAACAAGTCCACACCGCCCCGCCGAAGCGTAACCCACCCATACCCCTACATCTACATCTACCCCTTACCTAACACTACGGGCAATTTAGCATGGCCAATTCACCTGACCTGCACATCTTTTGGACTGTGGGAGGAAACCAGAGCACCCGAAGGAAACCTGCACAGTCATGAGGAGAATGTGCAAACTCTACACAGATAGCTGCCCGAGGCTGGAATCAAAACTGGGTCCCCAGTGTTGTGAGGCAGTAGTGCTAACCACTGAGCCATCACTCTGCACCTAAGTGTGAAGCAGCAAACTGTGGCTGCAGAATTATAGACCTGAACCGGAGTTCTCTATCTATTCTCAGTTTGCATTCAGTGTAAGGGTTTAGACTGGCAATAGAATCTGGCAAACTGTTCCTTTAAATAGCATGTTAATGCTTGGAGTTATTTCAAAGCTGCGTTCTTACTTTAATTCCATTTGTCAGCTTCAAACTGCTTTGTAAGTGTTGGCAGCCTTGAGCCATTTCAGGTGTGATTGTTCCTGGGTAGCTAATATTGTCTCTGTCACAAAGTATCCCTGTAACCCTGCATTTCCCATGGCTAATCTACCAAACCTGCACATCCCTGTGTCCCAATGAAGTCTGAATTATTCCCTCATACTACCATGTCTGTCATCAATTAATCAGATTATCTCAGTTAAACCATTTTGAAATCATAATATAACAGCAAATCCCAAATGTGAAGTAAACAACTCTTTAGGAAACTGTTACTGAGGGAATACGTTCTTAAATCAATGTTTTGCATCACACGCATAAATAATTGGATCTCGGGAATTGGTGATTATGTTGTTGATAACAAATTAGGGACATAAAGAGTAGGCCATGAGAACTCCATGAACTTGCTCTGCCATTTAGTTTAGCTAATCTGCACCTTAACTCAGTTTTTCTGCGTTATCTCCTCATCTCTTCATACTCTTACCATATAAAAGTCTATATATCTTAATGTTGATATTTCCAGCTGTCCCAGCATTCACAGATTCCTGAAGAAAAAAATTCAGATTTTTTTTCAGCTCTTTGCGTGGGTAATTACTTCCTGATTTCCTTCCTAATTGACTCAGAACTAACTTTAAGATTATCTGCTGTTGATTGATCCATCAGAACAAATCCTATCCCTGTAACTGTCCTATATCCTTTTATGATTTAAGCACCTCAAAACCTCTTCATCCTTCCAAACTGCAAGGAATGCAAGTCACATTTATGCAAGCCATCCAAATTTGTTCCACTGAACTTGCATGGCACCTTTTGCAAGGGAGTGTAAAACGTCTTGAAGTATAGTGCCCAGAATTGAACACAATATTCTGGAAGGGATCTGACCAAGGTTGCATACACTGAAATTTAAGTTCCACCCTTTTGATATCTAACCCCGTTGAAATAAGAGACTAATACATGAGCTTTAAATGATTTCTTTATCTGGAGTTCCAAATCTCTTTATCCTTCTGTCATTTCTATTTTCATATCAGTTATGAAATGCTCAGATTCATCATTCTTCAGGTCAAATATGGATGACCATAGGCTTAGCCACATTAAACACCATTCGTCAAAGTTGTAGTCACTCATTTCACTTGTCTGCATCACTCTGTAACTTCCTAGTGCTATTGGTTTTATGGACCAGACCAAACCCCCTCAAAATATATTCAAAAGGTAGTCTAGACCATAAAGTTTTCTTATTTTATAGGTAAGTGTAAGGTGTTGCTTTCCAGATGCAATTTGATTGGAAAATCTATCCGATGTTAAGCAAAACACACTTTATTCATACACTGTAGCTAAAATACATCAAAAGAAAAAAATAAGGAAAAGACTTGGCTTAACTATAATTCTATTAGAAAATTTAACAGAATAATAGATTATTTTGTTTTAAACAGTAACTATTCCAATATAGTAACATCCCATAAACACACCCTTGGAAAGGCAAAATCAGAAAAAAGTTCACATGCAACTCCAGTCCAGGAGGATAGCCATCAAAGGGAGAACTCCGTGAGAGTGTAGCAGGGAGAGATGTACTGCAGCTTCTAAACTCTGCTGAGACCCCAGCAACAATTGCTCCTGAAAAACTAAAAAACTAAAAATCCCAGGTCTGAGAGAGCTTGACCACAAGAGCTTGACCACAGCCATTCAGGCAGCTTCTATTCCAACTTTCAAAATAAACCCCAAGGCCTCACAGACTGATCACTCTCATGGCTCTGTGTAGTCTGCTCATCACCTCTGCCTTAAAACCTCTCTTCTAAAATAAATCTCCAAGCCATACTATTGTCACATTGGGATACACTGTTTATTGTCCCTGTTAATTTAGAGTAACCTGCAAATTTGAACATAATGTTCCTCTTTCCTGGAAAATGCTGAATGAATATGGTGACACACTGAACATCCAAATAAATGCCTCAGGAACACAAACTAGTCATGTCCTGAAGGAATGACTATTATTCCCAATTGTAATCACCCTCATCCAATCAATTTCCCCAATCCAAATCAAAAGGCTACCTTAGAGTCTGTGCTGGCAATGATTAGATTCCTTACAGTATGGAAACGGACTCTTCAGCCCAACAAGACCACACCAACCCTCCAAAGAGTAGCCCACTTCGACCCATTTCCCCAACGTTTACCCCTGACTAATGCACCTCACACTATGGGCAATTTAGCATGGCCAATTCACCTGACCTGCACATCTTTGGATTGTGGGAGGAAACCCCCACAGACACAGGGAGAATGTGCAAACTCCATACAGACAGTCACTCGAGATTGGATTCAAACCCAGGTTCCTGGTGCTGTGAGGCAGCAGTGCTAGCCGCTGAGCCACCATGTCACCCTATGTGAAATTTAATCAAATGCCTCCTGCAAGTTCACTTCAAGAACATTCATACATGTGCCATTGTCTCTCTGATTCTAGTTTCCTCAGATTTAAAATACTCAGATTTGATATGCTTGAGAAAGGCAATCTGGCTCATTTTAATCAGTGCAAGTGCTCGGTTACTCTATCCTTACAGTTGGAGATTTGATTAATAAAGCAGTACCAAAATACAGAAATAAATGGGTTTACAGAGTGGACATATGAATGGTTTATAAAATAAAGTATTGCCATGTTTGAGGTCATTCACAATAGTATGTGGTATGAGGAAGCTATATTCCTTGAATTGAAAGAGAGCAAAGAAAATGAGAGTACAGATAAATCATTAAAATTAGCAAATTGTAAAGACATGAATGTCACAAATGAAAGTGTTGCTGGTTCATCGCTAGAGGTTTAGAGTACAAAAACAATAGGGTAATATTCAACATCATAGAACCTTACTTACTTCACACTTGGAGTACTTTGAGCAGTCTTTAGTATTCATGCAAATATGTTAACAGTAAATAGTTGGCAATGTGCAGAAAAGATTTGTTAGGATGTTACCAGCATTGACAGAATGCATCAATCAGGAAAGATTCATCATTGGTGAGTACGGGGTGGTGGGAAGGAATGGAAAAATGATTTGCTCTTTGCTTTGAGAAAAGAGAGTAAAACACAACCTGGTAGTTGTCTTATACAAGTTGAAGATGTTTGATAGGGTGGGTGTGGAGAAATTGTTTCTACCTGTAGGTAAATCCAGAACAAGAGATTTTGTTGGGGGAGTGAGGGTGTGGTATTGAATCTAAAATAGCTGCGAACAAATGAACAGTGAAGAGTTTAGGAGGAATTTCTTTTCATATAGTGTGGTAAGAGTGTCAGACTCACTGCCTAACTGACTGAAACAGATAGTATTAATAATAACATTTAAAAGGAGGTTTATGGGGTTCATGAGGATGAAGTAAATATAGAAGCATAGGATTTAGGAGCAGGAATAGACCATTTAGCCCTTCAAGTCTGTTCTACCATTAATTAAGATCATGGCTAATCTGGATGTGATCTCAATTCCACTTTCCTGCTTGCATCTAGCACCATTCCCCCTCTCCTCTTTGAGTCTATTGTTAATCAAACATTTATTTGACTATGCTCTGAACACATTCAGTGCCACACCCAACAGTGCCTTCCAGGTAAAAGAATTTCACTCACTGAAACAGAAGGCTCTAGTTGGGACAGGGGACAGTGGAGTGGCATATTTGCCCAGAGACATTATTATTTTCCTTTTGTGCTCGCTCAGGATTAGATTCTCTTCATTCATTGAAACTAGATGTCAGTGAAATCAATATTGACCCGATGCCCCACAGGCTGATAAATAAAGTTGCTTAAACATGGTTTGCATCATATAAGTGGATTACACTACCTACATTGGAGAAGCAGAGACTTGCACCATCTCTGATACAAGTGATGTCCAATCTCACATCTTAACTAAGTTGAACCACCAATACAATTCTGTTATAACTGCACAAGGAGATGGCAGAGAAATATTGCAATGATGAATTCTAGTCCAATGTTCTGCCAATGTTTACCAGGGTTTACTTACTTGAGTTGTTAAAAAATCTCTCTTTGCTTCCAGCCAACAAGGGAAGTTTTTGGAAAAGAACCTAATGAATGTGAAGAGGAGGAATTACAAGAAATATTGGTAAGACAAGTAAAATTGTTTCTCCCCAGTGTAATCCAAAATTGCACTGATATGACAAAAAGGCATTTAAAATACTAATAAGTATTAAGTAATTTGGCAGAATTGTAAACCCCAAGTTGATGAGCACATTAATCTACATACACAAACCACCTGTCAGTTCTTCAGCATTCCTGAACCAGTTGATCGGCAGCTTATCCTCTGATTTTCTCTCCCTCCTTCAAACTAAACGCCTACACACCTCCTCATACAGCTCTCCACAGTGTTGAGGCCTTTGTGGAAAACATTAAACAACATGCCCTTGTGCACTTTAATCGCAATATGTTTTTCATGAATTTTCAGCAGCATTATTGAAACAATAATATGAAGTTTCTCTTAAGAACAAAGTTCGATATTTAGTGAGGAGATAGGTGATAACTTTATCTAGTAGCAATATAGATTTAATTGTGGTGGAGGTCCCTCGATTGTGTTTGTTATTTGGTAACAGTGCAAAATGTAGAATTAATACTTAATGACCGCGAGGATATTTTATGAATGTTTTATGCATTGGTGAGATTGTAAACTTTTCTATGAATGAAAATCAGGCTGTTGTGGTGGAAATGTTTCTGTTTGCATAATTTTGAATCTTGCAATTAGAAGTAATACTGCAAATAATCCTTTGGAAGCCCACTTTTCAGTTTTAAGAATAGGGGTATGGTGGTGGCACAGTCACATTCTCCTCTGGAGCGCACACAAACCCTGTCAAGATTAAACAGCTTGGCATCATCCTGTTTTTCAGAGTGAGCAGCTCCCACGTGCTTCGGACTTTCAACTTTATGAGTTCAGCTTTAGTGACTTAGAATGCGCAGAGATGGATCTTGTGAGATGTGGCATCCAGATGTATTACGAGTTGAAAGTTGTGGACAAATTCCACATCCCACGTGAGGTAAGTTTCAACAGAACAGGAGAAGCTTGAGCAGTAAATACCAGAATGCAAAATGCCAGGTGACCAGAGGTAGCTCTGGAGATACCAGAGTGATTTGCTGTGGTCTCGTTGAATAACCTGAACCCAATCCCAATGCCTTCCTTCTCAACCTTAGCTGTTAAGAGGAAAGTGAGTTTGCATCATCCAGGCTGGCAAACGAAGGAGATGCCAAATTTATGTGGGAAGATGTCAGGAGGAGATCCAACATTTTCCTGCCGCCATGGCATATTGGCAGTAAAAGTAACTTTGTTGGCACAACTGGTAGCTGCCAGTTGAGCCGCCTTAAGTGATAAAATAAGGGCTAAGCCCTCCTCAGCTCTGCCGGCATTCTGCCTATGTTGGGATGTGCATTGAATTCATTCTTGAAGGGCTACACTTGGAGGTTGGTTTGGGAAGAATGTGTGTGCTGGTCAAATTGGACAGTTTGGATTCAGGTGGGCAGAGATGCCTTTAGTTTTGCACTGATTGGTTCTCTTAATCTAGAATTCAGAAGTGGCCAGACATGAGTAAAATTGTCATTTATTTATACCACCCAAGCTGATGTGTCGCACCTGGTCTTTGGTTGTTATATGATTATTCGAGAGAGGAGGGTGGAATGACTTTAAAGAAGAGCTCCAGCACATCCTATTACCTTATTTCTTTTAACCATAAGATAAGTACATTTCATTGAATGCCAGATTCAATCTCCTGCACTAACTAGGTATTCTATGGCTATTTGTCAGGTTCTGGTCAGGTTTATATATTCCTTAAGTAAAGGATACCGAAGAATTACATACCACAACTGGCGTCATGGATTCAATGTTGGGCAGACCATGTTCACTCTTTTGATGGTAAGATTATCCTGCTTTTCAAATTTGCATTTATATTATAGGCCCTTTTCCCTTCTTGTCTGTTAAGTGGTATGCTGACATCTAAAATTTAACTGCATTGGGGTCCATTTTTGGAATTCAGTCTTTTCCATCTTCATCCCCTCACTCTTGTTTCAATATTATATGCATCAACAAAAATCTCTGGGTCAATCTACCTGCAAAAATAAATCCAGTGTGTGAAGACAAATGCTTCCAAAGTTACTGGAGCCAAAGGAGTGAAATTTTTATTATAATCATAATTGTTGGTATTTTGAAACAATGCAACAGTTTCATGGTGGTTTTTACTGATACAATAGCTTAATGTTTCCAAATTGAATTCAGGTTCACAGATTTCCACAGCTGGATTTGACCTCAGCATCTCTGATTTGTTCCTCTAACTAATTATAAATAAAGACAGAATATGCTGCAAATGTGCAGTAGATCTGGCTGTATCTGTGGAGAAAGAAACCGAGTTAGCATTTTAGTAGGCGCCCCTCATTTTTCTGATATAGATCACGGAATCCCTACATTGTGGAAGCATCAAGTCCACACTGACCCTCCAACTAGCATCCCACCCAGACCCACACCACTACCGTGTATCCCTGCATTTCCCATGGCTAACCCACCTAGTCTGCACATCCCTGGACATAGGGGCAATTTAGTATGACCAATCCATCTAACCGGCACATCTTTGGATTGTGGGAGGAAACCTATGCAGACACAGGGAGAACGTGCAAACTCCACACAGGCAGTCAGCTGAGTCTGCAATCAAACCTGGATCCCTGGTGCTGTGAGGCAGCAGTGCTAACCACTGAGCCACTATGCTGTGCTGTGTAAACTCTGTTTCTGTCTCCATTTGAGGATAACTGAACTGCTGTGTACTTCCAGCATTTTCTGCTCTTGTTGTAGATTTTCAGCATTCTGCAGTATTTTTGGCTTTGTGCCCTCATGACTTTGGTTCAGTAACATGATCCCTCCAGTACCTTGGCACTCATAATACAAACTAGGCCTCTGTGAAGCATGTTTGAGGTATTTTCCCACATAAAAAAAAGCTAATTGCTGATGGATTTCCAAAATTGCAAGCAACCCAACTGCACAATACTAGTATCATGTGAATGCAAATAACTTGAATTCTGAAAATCCCAATGGGATCGTATGTGAAACTGCAGCATAACTGAAATCCATCATATTATTTGTAAGAGCGATGAAACACAGCCACTGTTCTGTGGTTCCTTCAATTTTGATTAATATTTTAAAACAACAGATAAGTAAATTGCACTGTTCTAACCAGACTCAGGATTTAAGATGTATTAACAAACCCGGTTGCCTCCCATGTTCTGATCAAATGTGGTTAATCTCACACGTTTCTATGCACTTGCAGACAGGTAAATTGAAACGCTATTACACAGACCTGGAAACAATGGCTATGGTCACTGCAGGGCTCTGTCATGATATTGACCACAGAGGGACCAACAACTTGTACCAAATGAAGTAAGTTCTTAATAAACAGCTGCCATCCTTCTTTAAATCAATTGTCATTGGTAAATAAGAACTGAAAAATATAGAAGGTGTTAGCATTTTTGTTTGAAAACAAAACACATGTTTAATTTTCTGTTCTTGTCAACTTTTTCAATCTACATAGTTTTGGCTTTAGCTCATTTTATCACCTTTTATGAATATTCATAAGAAATGTGTTGCATAATGTAAAAAATGGGGAACTCTGAAACTCTGAAACTAGACAGGACGAAAGATGGATTCTGGATTAGTGGTGCTGGAAGAGCACAGCAGTTCAGGCAGCATCCAAGTACCAAACCATCATCTCCCAGACCACACAGAACCTCATCACCTCAAGAGATCTCCCACCCACAGCTTCCAACCTCATAGTCCGGGAACCCCGCACTGCCTGGTTCTACCTCCTTCCCAAGATCCACAACCTGACCACCCTGGCCGACCCATTGTCTCAGCATGCTCCTGCTCCACTGAACTCATCTCTACCTACCTCGACACTGTCCTATCCCCCCTAGTCCAGGAACTCCCCACATACGTTTCAGACACCACCCATGCCCTCCACCTCCTCCAAGACTTCCATTTCCCTGGCCCCTAACGCCTCATTTTCACCATGGATATCCAAACCCTCTATACATCCATCCGCATGACCAGGGCCTCCAAGCCCTCCATTTTTTCCTCTCCAGACATCCCCAACAGTACCCTTCCACCGACACTCTCATTCATTTGGCCGAACTGGTCCTCACCCTTAACAATTTCTCCTTTGAATCCTCCCACTACATGCAGACCAAAGGGGTAGCCATGGGCACACGTATGGGCCCCAGCTATGCCTGTCTCCTTGTTGGCTACGTAGAGCAGTTGATCTTCCGTAATTACACCGGCACCACTCCCCACCTCTTCCTCCGCTACATTGATGACTACATTGGCGCCACCTCGTGCTCCCGCGAGGAGGTTGAGCAATTCATCAACTTCACCAACACATTCCACCCTGACCTTAAATTAACCTGGACCATCTCTGACACCTCCCTCCCCTTCCTGGACCTCTCCATCTCCATTAATGACGACCGACTTGACACTGACATTTTTTACAAACCCACCGACTCCCACAGCTACCTGGATTACACCTCTTCCCACCCTACCTCTTGCAAAAATGCCATCCCGTATTCCCAATTCCTCCGCCTCCGCCAGATCTGCTCCCAGGATGACCAGTTCCACCACAGAACACACCAGATGGCCTCCTTCTTTAGAGACCACAATTTCCCTTCCCACGTGGTTAAAGATGCCCTCCAACGCATCTCGTCTACATCCCGCACCTCCGCCCTCAGACCCCACCCCTCCAACCATAACAAGGACAGAACGCCCCTGGTGCTCACCTTCTACCCTACCAATCTTCGCATAAACCAAATCATCCGCTGACATTTCCGCCACCTCTAAAACAGACCCCACTACCAGGGATATATTTCCCTCCCCACCCCTTTCCGCCTTCCGCAAAGACCGTTCCCTCCGCGACTACCTGGTCAGGTCCACGCCCCCAAACAACCCACCCTCCAATCCTGGCATTTTCCCCTGCCACCACAGGAACTGTAAAACCTGTGCCCACACCTCCTCCCTCACCTCTATCCAAGGCCCTAAAGGAGTCTTCCACATCCATCAAAGTTTTACTTGCACATCCACTAATATTACTTATTGTATCCGTTGCTCCCGATGCGGTCTCCTCTACATTGGGGAGACTGGGTGCCTCCTAGCAGAGCGCTTTAGGGAACATCTCCGGGACACCCGCACCAATCAACCACACCGCCCCGTGGCCCAACATTTCAACTCCGTCTCCCACTCTGCCGAGGACATGGAAGTCCTGGGCCTCCTTCACTGCCGCTCCCTCACCACCAGACGCCTGGAGAAAGAACGCCTCATCTTCCACCTCGGAACACTTCAACCCCAGGGCATCAATGTGGACTTCAACAGTTTCCTCATTTCCCCTGCCCCCACCTCACCCTAGTTCTAAACTTCCAGCTCAGCAACTGTCCCCATAACTTGTCCGGACTTGTCCTACCTGCCTACCTTCTTTTCCACCTATCCACTCCACCCTCTCCTCCTTGACCTATCACCTTCATCCCCTCCCCCACTCACCCACTGTACTCTATGCTACTTTCTCCCCACCCCCACCCTCCTCTAGCTTATCTCGCCACGCTTCAGGCTCACTGCCTTTATTCCTGATGAAGGGCTTTTGCCCGAAACGTCGATTTCGAAGCTACTTGGATGCTGCCTGAACTGCTGTGCTCTTCCAGCACCACTAATCCAGAATCTGGTTTCCAGCATCTACAGTCATTGTTTTTACCGAGGACTAAAGATGGGCACAACAGGAAAACCTATGCCAGTGAGTGGGTTTTTTGTGATAGGAACCTAACAAGCAATGTAGGCATTTGCTCATATTTCTGTATACGTCTTACAGGATTATCAACAGGAATACATTTATCTCCCGATTGTTAGTGATTCCAATATAAAATCTATATCGGAGTCTATATTAATACAGTCATAGCTTATTAGGCCCAATGCTTTTTAACTTGCCTAATTTATTTATATCTGATTCATATAAATACTAAATGCAAAAGAAAAACTGTCTCACATTTATCAAATTATTCATCTATCTAAATACATAAATGCATTCATGTATGAAATAATTTTGCAAGAGTATTAAGATAGCCACATAAACACAATGGCAAATCTTAATTCAATATACAGCTACACTCTGAATTTTTGGGCCTAATTTTCATGTGCAAAAAGAAAATATGAACATGTGTTTACATTTATAATGTACAACATATTTGAACATTGCGCTAAAGGTGAATTAAGTGCATGGACTATACATGTCATGGCTCCTTAATGAAAGGGGTTGTTTTAAAATAGGTGTCTCAGGACTGATGCTTGCCCAGGTAAGATGACAGTGATGCAGTGGCAAGAATAATAAATAAATGGGAATGTAGGATGCAGAATACAAACAGATCAGCCATGATCTTATGGAATGGCAAAGCAGGCTTGAAGGACTGAATGGTCTATTTTGGTCTTGTAAAAGCTTGCCCAATTCCATGGAAATTGCAGAGAACTATTTGATACCCCACAGTTGACCTGACCAAGCAGGAGTGCATGGTGCGGGTTTCTGGCCCAAACCAATCCACCACCATAAAATGCCTTGGGAAGAATTAGAAATCCTGTTATCACGTCCTGGCTGCCATTTTCACATCTCCATGGAATATCCCCATCCCCATGAAAAAATCCGACCCAAGGTCTCAGTTCTGAACTACAGGTCTTTCGGGAAACTTTTGTATTTTTATCTCTCTAGCTTTGCATGCAGGCTTAAGTAGTTCTATTCAGTGTACATTGATCCATTACCAGAGTAACATAATCATTCATAGATCAGTCAAACCATTGAGCACACGCTTAGCAAAGCCTTGACAAGTAAAAATAAATATTTTCTTTCTTTTTTCTTCATTAAGGTTGTAAGAGGCAAATACATTTGGGAATTCAGAATGGAAATTGGATATTCAGGGCTGTAGGGAAAGAGCAGGAAAATGGGATTACTGAGTCATCTTACAGAAAGCCAGTCAGGGAAGCTGATAGGCTGAATGGCCTCTCTCTGTGTGCTGTAGCTATTCTACAATTGATAGGTTTTTGATGGTGTAGAATTATTTCAAGCAAAGCTAGAGTTATACTTTTTATACTTCCTTTATCTCTTTTAATTTCCTTCAATTTGTGTTGTAACTACTGAGCGGAAGGCAATATGGTCCCACACTGAAAATGTACTGTTGTCTTAGGCAACAAGTATTTGTAATGGTCAATTTATCTGTTATCAGGTCCCAGCACCCATTGGCAAAACTACATGGCTCTTCAATTATGGAACGTCATCACTTGGAGTTTAGCAAGACTTTACTTGCTGATGAGGTGAGACTCTAAATCACATGGGCCACTACAATTAGATGGAGCAGTCTTATTAATCACAGCACTCTGCCAGACTGATAAATTCAATCAAAGGCTTGAGCCAGGAATAAAGCTGTGAGTGAAATAGAACAGAACATAGCTAACAGAGGCTGGCAGTTGAAATACAAGTTGCACAAAGTGAGTGATGATGGTTCTCGTGATGCACTAATAGTGTCCCTGCCTGTGAGCGAAGATGCCCAGGATCGAGTCTGATCTGCTCCAGAAGTGTATAAAAGCATCTCTGAACTGGTTGATCAGGAAATAAAGAAATGGGTGATACCATCGCAGCTCCTGTCACATCCTATTGCCTTTATTTTCCATTTATTGTGAAATCAATTTCACTTCTTTAACACTAACAGGAGAACAAAAAACACTAATCAACTGAGGGAACTGAAGATATATTTTAAATCATACAACATTTGAATATGATAATAAATGTAAGAATAATAAGGTAATTCTGGAAATGTGAAATAGAAACGTAAATGATTTCTAGATTTTTAAAGAAACCTAAAGCTGCTTGACATTTGGTCAGGATCTGGACCCAAAAGTTTTGTACACCTCCAGAGCTGTTCTGAGAATGAATCAGTGGATGAGCTGCAAGTTGGGTTCTGTGTTTGCTCCTGAATGTACTGCAGGGCTTTATAATGGTACCAGTCACAGTCTCACTGATCCAGGCAACAAAGACAAAGCATCAAAGTTCATGATGCAGGGTCCCATAATGTGGAACAAATTACTGGATAGGCTGCAGAAAATCAGTGCATTTAACTCTGTCACATTATCTTAAATTTTTATGATGAAATTTACAGGGTCAGGAAAGACTGAACACCCGTATTTGCGTCTGAACGTTGATCCAATCATATTGCAGTGCTTTTTTTTTCTGCTGCCTGTTTTAAACTGCTTCAATGAGCAGGAAGGTTCCTTCTTTAAATATGCCAAAATATAGCATGTACCTGATGATATCATCTGGAATTTTATGGGCTGTTAGGTATCATTGAAGGTAAAAGGGGTGATTGGTATAAACGCAGCCAATGGAACGTTTTGGGCACCGAGGAATGTTTTTACATTGGAAGCTGTTAACTTTGCATCGACTCCTGATGTTAATTCCTGTTTAAACATTTCTGGGCATTGTTTTAATCTTCCGTAATTATGCTAAAATTGGTGAATACAATCTTAAATGACTGATGTCAAGGAATCAGTCCTGATGAAGGGCTCCTGCCTGAAACGCTGATTTTCCTGCCCCTTGGATGCTGCCTGACCTGCTGTGCATTTCCAGAACCACTCTAATCTCGACTTTAATCTCCATCATCTGCAGCTCTCACTTTCGCTTAAATGGCTGATGCTGTGTCATAACCTAGGAAACCTGTTAGATTAACTACTACTTAAAAATCACACTTTATGGCCATCATGTAATTGTTTTCCATCTTTGAGATTTTCCACACCATTCAATGGGCTGGAGTCATCATTTCCCTTGCTGACAGGTTTGGAGGCAAAGGAGCAGAGGAATGTCAGTGGCCGTCTGATTGCCACCCACTCATTTGTCCCTGCCTCTGTTGTACCTTTTATCTGGTGGGGTTGGGGAGGGGAAGGAGGTTTAAGTAGGGGTGAAGGTGTATCAATTAGCCAACCCTGGGGTTACTTACGTTGCCATTTAAAGGTCTCATCCTGTTGCTGCTGAGATTCAGTGGGAGAGGCCTGTGCCAAGAGGGCAACCCAGGAGCCTCATTCACTATGCAGGCTGGTGGTAGACAAGTTGGCCCCCCCCCCCCCTCCCAAACTTTACCAAGGTGTAATCGTCATCCCTTAGATTCACCTCTCTGCCCAATCGGTCTACCCCACTTCTCAATCCCCGAGTGCCCGTTCACCTTCCTGCAGGTATGCTGTGTGATTCAGTGGAGCTAAATTCCTTTTCCTTCTGGCAGTCTCTCTGGCAGCAAGGAGGATGTATGATGGAACCCAGGCTGAGGCCAGAACATGCACGTAGAGTCTTTTAACAGAGGAGGGGTGCTGCACTGCAGCTGTCACATGGTACTGGCTGATCTGTAGGTGACTTTCCCCTGATACCACTTGCCATTGGCATATCTGTAGGATGTTTAAAATGTTGGCCATGTTATGAACCCGCACTCCTTGGCCATCAAGTCCTGGGGTGGGACTTGAATCCGGTGCCTCTGGCTCAGAGGCAGGGATGTTACCCACTGGGCCACAAGACTTCTCCTGGTGCTGCCAAACTGGAGAGCTACCAGCCTCTGATTGGCCAGGAAGTTTCTCAGGGTTGATATCCTGATGTTGAAGACTGGAAATTCTACCTCAAGTCAACTAACAATCAGTCAGCTGCTAAATAGCATTGGGTTACTGTGGCAATTTATCACCAGGCTTGGAAATGTATAAAGAAAGGAGGTTGTGTACTTTGATCCTCCAGCTGTACCTGTAAAGAAGAGCTTTAGTCTGACTGCTGATTCACTCCCCTCCCTCTCAACGTAACTAACTGCTGATACTTTCTGTGAAAATGAAAGGTGTTGTACTCATTTACTTTATCACTGGGTAACTATCTCAAATTTGTCTTGTTGGTTCTCTTCCAGACTTTGAACATTTTCCAAAACTTGAACAGGAGGCAGTATGAGCACGTCTTCCATCTGATGGATGTTGCAATCATTGCAACAGATTTGGCGCTCTACTTTAAGTAAGGGACAGTGAGTCTCCTTTATAGACAAACAGCTTTGTAGTTATTTAAGTTGCAGACAACTTATACCATAAGACCTAGGAGCAGAAATTAGGCCATTCAGCCCATCAAGTCTGCTCCACCATTCAAATATTGGCTGATGTGCTTTTCATCCCCATTCTCTGCTTTCTCCCTGTAACCCTTGATCCAATTGATACTCAAGACACTATCTGTCTCAGTCTTAAATATATTCAATGACCTAGCCTCCACAGCCTTCTGTAGTAGTGAATTCCATAGATTCAACACTCTCTGGCTAAAGAAGTTACAGAATAAAGAGAAAATCAAGTTAGGCAGGATCCTGTCTGAAGCACTGAACAAAAATATTTTGGAGGAACCACATTCTTAAACAATATGGGGAAAATTACTTGTTGGTTCTATGGGATGAAGTTCTTCATTTGGACTCCAATAGGTTTGCAATCATGTTACACATTCAACCCAGCACCAGGAAATTGTCAAACAAGGCTAGCGCTTGGAGATCAGCATTGAGAATAAAAATGTAATTTTCCAAAATAGCCCTTCTACTCAGAGCAGTATCTAGAAGGAAGTGAGAGTGGAAATTATGGAGGCACTACCCATCGTTTTTCAGTCTTCCATAGACTCAGGGGAGGTGCTAGATGACTGGAGGATTGCAAAGATTATGCCCTTGTTTAAAAAATATGTATGGGTAAGCCTAGTAATTATAGATCAGTCTGTTTAACATCCGTGCTGGGGAAACTTCTTGAAACAATCATTCAGGATGGAATTTAGATAGACAAATCTGGGTTAATTAAGGAGGGCCAGCATGGGAAAGTCATGTTTCGCTAACTTGTTGGAGTTTTTCAAGAGAGGTCGATGAGGTTAACGCTGTTGACGGACTTGTAAAAGATGTTTGATAAAGGGTCACACAACAGAATTGTGTCAAAAGTTATGACTCTTTAAGCAAAATAGTAGCAACTGAGACACAAAACCGAGTGATAGAAAACAGCAAGTAGTGGTTAATGGAAATTTTTCAGAGTGGAGTTCCCCAGAATGGGCCCATTGCACATTGAAGAATCTGCACAGAAGATTTACATGAATGGCTGCAGGGAAGACAAACTTAAGAGGATAGAATTGAAAGATTGGGACTCGAAGGAAGGAGGTTAAGAGGAAATCTGATAGATTTTTACAATCATGAGGAGACTAGATAAAGTAGAGAGGAGAAGCTGTTCCCACTTGTAAAGGGAGCAAGAACAAGATGGCATAGATTTAAAGTGATTTGCAATAGAAGCCTTTTCACACAGCAAAGGGTATGGTATGTACTGCCTGGAAACATGGTGGAGACAGGTTCAATTGTGGCATTCAAGGGGACATTAGATGACTATTTCTACTCACATAAGGAGAACATTCCAGACCTGAAACATTCGTTGTGTGAAAAAGATTTTTCTCATGTAGCATTTGCTTCTTCTGCTACTTTGAATTTCCACATTCTCAGTTTTTTCATATGTTGGAATAGTTTCTCTCTATCTGTTGTGTCCAAGTCACTCAATATTTGGAATTATTCCACGTGGATTTGAAAGGGTGTGATAAGCATCACCAATGTTGTGTGATTATGAGATAAGGAGGCGATGGAAGAGTAAAGCACAGTTTTGTGGGAGATGAATCAAGGGCTATTTCCTCCTATTCTACTGTTTTTGTAGTAATGGTAGATCCCATAATTATAAATAGTTGCAGAGCGGCAATAAGCAATATCCTTTTCATTTGACAAGAGACTTCTCATTAGACCACCAGGTGGCTATTCTTGCACATAGTTGACCATGTAAACCCTTAAAGAACCCACACATTTAGAAAATATGGACGGCAGCCATTATAAATGCCACTATCAAAGTTCCACTCAGCCTTCTCTTCTCCAAGAAAAACAGTTTTAACTTTTCCAATTTATCTTCATAATTACTGTTCCTCAGCTTGAAACATTCTTTCGAATTGTTTTTTATCCTCCATCCAAATCCTTTACAAAAAGTGTGGCACTCAGAACCGGACACAATACTGAGCTGAGGTTGAACCAGTACCTTATCCAAGTTCGACATTGCCTCCTTGCTCTTACACTCTGTGTTCCTCTTAATTCTCCATCTTTCTCCAAGTTCGGTCTCTTCCCAGTTACATTCATGATCTTCCAACATTTTCCATCAGCACTACAATATCAACAACTCTCTGTTGCATTTGTTTGATAACTTGCTTGTCTTGTTGCTGCTTTCTGTCACTCAACATCACCACATAATCATCATCATTGGAGTAAGAGTTGTAGCGGGGGGGCCCAAGTAGAACAGAAAATAGGTACGTTCCACAGACCCCACAAAAAGACAGGAACGCCTGGGCTCCAGGCAGGTACCTTTGAACTTGGCAAAAGGGAGCCAAGTTAAAGGAGAAGCCGCTCAAAGTGAGACTGAGATCAGCTAGGGGGAGGAGGGTAGCAGTGGATAGGGACTAGTCTGGCCTTTTTGCAAGGAAGAAGCAGACACCCTTCAATCCCTCATGGCGGGGACAGATGTGTGGAGGGATTGCACATTTCTGGTGAAGAGGAGGCAACTAGAAATTAGAGTGTTCCTGCTTATTCTCTTTGTGTCTGATTGGTGTCCTGTACATTCGTCTGAGCTGGCTTCTGTTCCTTTGCAATGTAGTACTGTTATCAATATTCACTTCATATGATCATCTGGACTGCTTACATATTTTAGAAACCTTTGCTGCTGCCCAATTAGTGAATTGGATTTCTAACTCACACTGTCTGCCCATTGCATATGCCTGGGAGCTGTTCAGCTGCTTCTTACATGATTTCAAGGAGCTGTATGCATCACTTGGGGATCAAAGGATATGTGGGAAAGGTGGGAACATGCCATTGATTGAATGGCCAGCTATGATCATAATAAGTGATGGAGCAGGGCTGAATGGCCTCCTCCTGCTCCTATTTTCTATGTCTTTATTTCTTATATTTGTAAAGAAGCATGTCCTATATCTTGGGACTGTTAGATTTAATAATTGGGGTGGCTGTCATGCAATGGAGTCTGTTAATCCTGAAGTCAACTCTTACCTTGAGCTAGTCTTTCTAGGGGTGGCACAGTGGCTCAGTGGTTAGCATTGCTGTCTCACAGCACCAGGGTCCCATGTTCAAGGTCTGTGTGGAGTTTGCACATTCTCCCTGTGTCTGCGTGGGTTTCCTCCCACAGTCCAAAGATGTGCAGGTCAGGTGAATTGGTCATGCTAAGTTGTCCATAGTGTTAGGTACGTTAGTCAAAGGGAAACGGGTCTGGGTGGGTTACTCTCCAGAGGGTCGGTGTGGACTGGTTGGGCTGAAGGGCCTGTTCCCACACTGTAGGGAATCTAATCTCTTTTGAATCTTTTTGGCCAAATATGTTAATTTTGTGAAATGCTACCTTACTATTAGCAAGGAAAATTTTACGAGTTCATTTTTTTTTCACATAATCTACTGTTTTGTCTGTAAAATAGAACAGCATGCATTGTTTGAGCAGTTGCAATTCAGTAAGATTAACAATGGATGCCCATTCCACAATGAAGTTTCTGCTATCCCTGGTACAACTTTAAAAATATTGAGCTGTACCTTTAAGTGTAAGTTTTAAAATGCCCCTTGATCTGTAGAAATAAAAAAGGTCCTTCTTTAACAAATGTTAAGAAAGTTTGCTCATCTCATATCAACTTTCAAAAAGAAAGCACTCAAGAGTCCCAGCTCTCCATAGTGTGCAGTATTGTGTGTCAGCTCAAAAGTGGAATGCAGCCTATTTTTATTTTTAATTTAGGAAATCTTCAGAATTTATTTTGTCTTGAAAAGGTTTACATTCTAATAAAATAAAATAGCTCTGTCTTGGTGGTGGTTAATGCCTTATTTATAGATATATAATCATAGAAACTGATGCTGCTGATTGTCTAAAATTTCTGGTGTCCCAACCCGACGTTGAGTTTTGATTAGTTTTCCAAGTATCTACATCAAGATATTGGAGTTTTATTTTCAGAGCTGAAAATGTGTTGCTGGAAAAGCGCAGCAGGTCAGGCAGCATCCAAGGAGCAGGAGAATCGACGTTTCGGGCATGAGCCCTTCTTCAGGAATGCATTCCTGAAGAAGGGCTCATGCCCGAAACGTCGATTCTCCTGCTTCTTGTTTGCTGCCTGACCTGATGCGCTTTTCCAGCAACACATTTTCAGCTCCGATCTCCAGCATCTGCAGTCCTCACTTTCTCCTCGAAGGTTTTATTTTCATAGACAGCCACCACTGGAAATCACGATTTTGCTTCTAGTGTTTTACTTGATGCAGTGATACATATGTTATCTCTCATAATATACAAAACTGGGCATGGATATTGTGATACTGAGCAATCCAACAGATGTGGGACACTGAGGGGTGACCTTATAGAGGTTTATAAAATCATGACGGGCATGAATAGGATAAATAGATAAGGTCTTTTCCCTGGGATGGGGGACTCCAGAACTAGAGGGCATAGGTTTAGGGTGCAAGCAGGAAGATTTAAAAGAGATCTAATGGACAATTGTTTCATGCAGAGGGTGGTGCGTGTATGGACCGAGCTGCCAGAGAAAGTGGTGGAGGCTGGTACAATTACAACATTTAAAAGGCATTTGGATGGGTATATGAATAGGAAGGGTTTACAGGGATATGGGCCAAGTGCTGACAAATAGGACTCAATTAGGTTAGGATATCTGGTCAGCATGGGCGAGTTGGACCGAAAGGTCTGTTTCCATGCAGTACATTTCTGTGACTCTATGACTCTATGTGTATTCAGCTGAAAATGATACATAAACTTTGGATTGCAACAGAGCAGCATGCTTCCAGTAGTGCATCATGCTTCAAGTGATCCCAGCTACTACGGTGTGTGGATCTTTACACCCTCGAGCTACTTGCTATGAAAAGGTGTTGATATTGTGAGCATGACTCTTAAAGGTATACTGACATAATGTCCATGAGATATTATACAACAGAGGACACCAGGGCAGCAATCCCAGCTCAACCATGGGAGTTATGGGGCTTGCCTCACTGATTTTTCAGAGCCCGTGCATCATTGGCCTTCATTTATTTGTGTGTGTGGGAATGTGTTTGTGGTATGTCAGCATGCATTCACATCTCCTTGGATGTGTGGGTGCATTTGAGAATATGTGTGAATGACTTTATCATTTATAACTGGAAACTGGTGAATCCAGTTCAAAAGTAACGATGAAGTAAGTGTATGTCTTTAGGGGATAATCTAACACTATAGTGATTAAAACATAGAAACATCGAAAATGGGTGCAGGAGTAGACCATTCGGCCTTTTGAGCCTGCAACACCAGGCAATATGATCAAGGCTGAACATGCAATCTCAGTAACCCACTTCTGCTTTCTCTCCATACCCCTTGATCCCTTGAGCCACAAGGGCCATGTCCAGCTCTCTTTTGAATATATCTAATGAACTGGCCCCATCTCAGTCCTGAATGGCTTACCCTTTATTCTTAGACTGTGACCCCTTGTTCTGGACTTTCCCAACATCAGGAGCATTCTTCCCGTTTCTAGCCTATCCAGTCCCATCAGGATTTTGTACGTTTCTATGAGATCCCCCTTCATTCTTCTAATTTCCAGTGAGTACAAGCCCAGTTGATCCAGTTTTTCCTCACCCCTCAGTCAGGTGAACCTTGGCCAGACTCCCTCAACAGCAAAATGTCCCCCCTCAGACTATGAGACCAAAACTGCACACAATACTCAAGGTGTGGCCTCACTAAGGGCCTATAAGTTTGAGGCAAGCCCAAGGACACCATTTTCCTTAAACTATTATCCTTTTTTGTTGTAGAAATCATGAAATTCAAAAAACAAATTGTATCTCAGTACACTTCAGCTTTAAGGTAAAAGAAGCAATCCTAAAGATTGTAAAACTGACATCATAGATTAAAATAAAACCAAGAATTGCTGATGTTTAAAGGTTTCTACTTCAGGAAAAGGGTCACTGGACTCAAAATGTTAACTCTGTTTTCTCTCCACACATGCTGCAAAATCTGTTGAGTTTCTCCAGCAATTTATGTTTCTGTTTGTGACATAAGAGATTGTGAACTCTGGTGAATGTATGGACTCTGGCACTTCTTGAGAAAACATTAATTTTTTTTTAACCTCAACTGCTTTCTTAGAGTGCTAATTATACAGGCTCACCACTGTCTGGGTGAAAACATTTCAGCTCATCCCAGTCTTAGATGGCCCACTCCATACCTTTAAACAGTGAGCACCCGGTTCTGAAATCTTTAAGAATTTTTCAGGGTGACTAGTTTGAGACCTTTCAGATCATGTGGTGGAAAGAGGTGGAAATATTAATTGTATAAATTAAGGTGAAGTAAGTATAATGGGAGGTGGAGCTGTCTGTCATTGGATACGTGTTATGAGGCGCTTATTGACACTGGTGGTGAGTTGTGGAGTTTGGAACTATTCATGTCTCACTCTGAATGAAATCTGAAACTAAAATAAGGACTGACGTCTGGTCTCCTCCCTCACCAATTCACTGTTGGATCTAAAATGGCAATGTGTAGCTTTGAAGCTAAGAAAGTATTTTAAAGTCAGCAGATTACAAACTGTTACATTTGGGCATTCATGATGAGTTACCTAAATATAGGTAGTTAACTATCTGTAAGCAATTTTCTGGCGGTTTGAGTTAATTAAGAAGCAGCAGTTTAGATGTGATACATTAAGCTAATTTGATAAAGGGGACTATGCAAGTGTGATAATTGGGAATGGTTCACTGACACCAGAGGACACATAGGCTATTGTTGCAGAATTTGTCAGTCTTGTTAAAGTTGTGCTCCATAAACAAGATGTTAGGGTCATCCTCCTCTTCTGCTGGTCCAACTTCCTTCTGAAGAAGACAGCTCCCCTCTCGAGGTCTATCATCTACAAGAATGAGGACATTTCTCTGCCCCTGAGCTTGTCTTTTGTTGATGCACTTTAGTTCAAAGAAGCTTTCAGCTGTCAATGGTCTGAATCCCTTTGGCCAATGGCCATGGGGCAATTACTCATGATGTCAGAATGACCTTTGACCCATTGCTCACCACCATTTGAAGATTCATTGTCTTTCCTTTCAAGAACAAAACTTAGTTTTAAATAGCCTATTATAAAACCAAATCTATTTTACCAAACACTGGATTGATAGTAATCAGTGAGAGTTTGTTAAGTCTCTGACGTCATTTTGATGGAAGCTCAATGATTGTTGTGACCGTTCTTTTGTATCCATGAGTTGGAAATTTGTTATGTTGTTGCAGAAGGCTTGTAACTACTATAACGCTGTTAACTGGTTCAAGAAGACAGCTCACCACCACTTTCTCAGGTGCAAATAGGGACGGACAATAAATGATGGCCCTGTTGGCGATATTCACATTCCACCAGTGAATAAAACAAAATATCAAACATACTATTAAATACTTGTGGTTGCCCCACGATGTTACAGTTTAAAAACATGAGCTGTGCGCCTTCTTGCAGTACCAAAGGTTTAATTATTTATTAGACATTAAAAATATACTATAATCTCCTTGTCATTATACATTCTGTCAACATAGATATAAGAAAAACTTTCTGAGAGCAAAAATCTTTCAAATTTGTTTCATTTGCAGTTGTCAGGTTCAGACAATTTACTTTTGTAAGGGAGTGCCACCTAGTGGTCAGGAGTCATGTGCCAAGAGAATACCATGGGCTGTTCTACGAGCCGGGGTGCATGTGACAATAGTGGAACTGAACAGCTTTTGACTTCATTATTGCTGTTCACTTGACATTATCATTTAATTGTTAATCATGTACTTGAATTAATTTTCCTTTTTGTTTGTTTTTGGTCACTGGACTTCTTGAAAGCAGTTTAAATTTAGAGCACAGGAGGCCACATAAATGTTGGATTTTCACAATTATTCTCATTCTCTGAGAGGACCTCTTTATTCTCATAAACAATGATGTAATTAAAAAGCAAAGTTGTCCTGGGAAAGTTTCCATCTTTGTAAATGTAGGTGGTGATCTCCCTGATGCAAAACACATGTATAGTGCTACAACCTTGATCTACATCTTGAATTTGTTCTCTGTCGGGTTATAGACTTGCAACCTTACTGTTACAACATAAAGCTACCAGCACAGAAATAGGATATTCAAGCCAGTTTATACTCTGTTTAAACATCCTTACATTCCCATTTATCTAACCCTATTGGCATAATATTTGATTCCCTTCTCCCTCGTGCATATTTAATATTCCCCAGGAATGTCTCCAGATTCCCACAAGTCACTGTGATACCAAATTGCTGCAATTTATCAATAAAGCAATACAGGTATATTCTCTCAAACCAGCAGCCTCTGTGCTGAGATCTCACCAGATTTTGGACTTTGCTACGGTGGTAGAGAAAAGTCTCTCACAATGCAGTACTTGGACAATTTTGTGTCGGTAAGTTCATTAGAATTGAGTAAAAAGTAAACAAAAGAAAATCATGGTCAAGATTAGAGTGGTGCTGGAAAAGCACAGCAGGTCAGGCAGCATCCAAGGAGCAACAAAATCTGAGGTTTCGGGCAAAAGTCCTTCATCAGGAATAGCCCTTCCTGATGAAGGGCTTTTGCCTGAAATGTCGATTTTCCTGCTTCTCGGATGCTGCCTGACCTGCTGTGCTTTTCCAGTACCACTCTAATCTTGAGTCTAATCTCTAGCATCTGCAGTACTCACTTCTGCCTAAAAGAAAATCACAGTACATTCTAAAAAGATATGTTTTTCGCTAACTCCAATTTTCAGATCGCTGGTTTTGAGAGACTGCACTCATTTTATGGAGAAGTAAAATCAGAACCACTTTGATAAAGGTAGAAATTTCCAATAAAGTGAGAGAGGAGGCCGGGTTAGAGTTCAGTTTGCCGGGGAATGGCCCTTATCTTACTGGAGTGTATGTGAGGTTCATTGTAAAGGCACTTTTATAATACACAGGTTATTTTTTCCTACAGAAAAAGAACAATGTTTCAAAAGATTGTCGACCTGTCAAAAACCTATGAGGATGAGAAGGCCTGGGTGGAATATATGTCACTGGAAACGACCAAGAAAGAGATTGTCATGTAAGCAAAGCCTTTTAAGATCTTATAAGAGATGTTGCTGGATGAAATAACTCCACAGTCACTATTTATTTTCACATGCATAGCACTTGACACTGGTCCAGCTCCCTCAGAGTCAGCTTTCGGAGTGAACAGAAGCACTGACACTCCTGTTTATATGTATCAGTCAAGGCTTCCTGATTGGACCAGGTTAGCAGCCCCAATCAGGGAACTCATATTCTATGAGGTCCACCTGGCTGACCTCATTACGATCACTCCATCCCTCCCGCTCTGAGCCCAGGGATGTAGGCCGGTTTTTTCTCTTGAAGCCTCTCCTGGAATGTTTTTGCACTGGATCTGGTTCCTCCAACTCAGCCATTGGATGTGGGTGCATGTACCTGACTGCAGCCCACCTCTTGCACCCAGAGTATCTCGGAAGAAATTCATCTTGTTCTTCAGGTGGTAAAGGTGTTGAGGCTGTGACATAGGCCATGCCCATCTCAGACTCTAAGGTTTCTTCAGTGCTAAATGGAGGGTAAGAACCCATGGGTTCTGACAGCCTCTCCGGCTGTTCTGAGGGGTCAGGCATGATTTGCTTCTATCCCGTTTGTGAGTTTGCAGCTTTCATGTGGTCCATGTGCTTTATCAGGACTGCCTTACTTTGTATGTCCCAGGAGCGGACCTCACGTCAGCCATGCCGCTTACCCATGCAGGCCCATTCCGTGCTTTGGCCATTTCCAAACTTCATTCCCTGAAACAAACTCTCTCACTGGGGGGAGACTTGTGTCCAGCACTGACTTTCCTGATGCCATTTCACCCCCTCCCTCCAAGGCCTGGAAAGATCAGATTTAAACTGGTGTGGACTCTTCTCCCCAATAGCAACTCTGCTTTAGTTGCAAGAAGAATGCAAGAATCAAACAGGAGCCAGGACATTTTGGTATCATGTGAAGCTGTAGGCTGTTTCTTTAAGCCTGCTTTCAAAGTTTGCACTGCTTTTTCCACCAGTCCATTTGGTGATGAATGGTGTGGAACTGTTCTTATATACCAAATCCCCTTCCACTTTAGGAAATAGTTAAATTCTCTGCTGGTAAACGTTGGCCCATTACATGTGACCAACACCTCCAAGAGATCCTATATTGCAAAAGATGCTCACAACTCTTCTATTGTCAGCCCTGTGTTTGACAAATGAACCCAATGCACATCCAATTACTCTGATTGGGCATCCACAATGAGTAAGAACATTGAGCCCCTGAAAGGGCCGGCATAGATGACATGTAACAGAGTACAGGGTTTATCTGGTCATTCCCACGAATGTGGGAGATTTGCTGGCGGTAAATTTTGTTCTTTTTGGCACTCTGAGCACTGCCCCACCAATGCAGCAATGTCTACATCCAATCCTAGCCACCAGACGTAATGTCTCGCCAACATCACCATTTCGGACACGCCTAGATGATGCTAATGGAGTTCAATCAGTATATTTAGCGGCGAACTTTAATCGGGACAATTACTCTTGCTCCCAATAATAAAATGCTGCCCTCCACGTTGATCTGGTCTCTTTTTGCTTCCACAGTCTGATATTATCAACTGTGACTGCAAATCTTTTCAGAAAGTTTAAAACCAGAATGAACTCTTCCAATGGTGGCTCAACCTTTGGTGTATCTGCCCACAGGAGGCGACTCAAAAAATTCACATTTGCTACTTGGCCTCCTATAAGGTGTTCCAACGTATAATTATATACTCTTAGTATTAGAGCCCATTGCTGAATTTTACCTGAAGCTATATTTGGACAGCCTTGGCTTCTTTGAATAGCCACAGCAGGGGTTTGTGGTCCATTATTATTGCAAATTTAAATCCATAAGGGTTTTGGTGCAACTTTCTCACACCAAAGATGACCGCCAAACCTTCCTTCTCTATTTGGGTGTATTTACGCTCTGCATCAACCAAAGTCCAGGAAGCATATGCTACTGGGCATTCCTCTCCATTGGGACATCTGTGAGACAACACTTCCCCAATACCATACAGAGAGGGATCACTTATCAGCACCAGAGCTCGCTTGGGATCATAGTGCGCCAACACCTTAGACAGTGATAGCTGCTTCTTCAATTCCCTAAAGGCTATGACACTATTTCCAATATGAGATCCTTTTTCAAAAGCAGATATAAGGGTGCCAGGACGGAGGCCAGGTTAGATATGAACTTTCCATAATAATTCACCAGCTCAAGGAAAGGACCTAAGCTCCACTATGGACGTGAGAGCCAGGGCATCTTTGATCATCCTCACGTTATCGTCCAATGAGTGTTGATTCTGTAGCCCAAGTAGGTCACTTGGGCCACCTGGAACACACATTCTTCCCTTCTAAGGTGTATGTCCATGACGGAGAAACGTCTAAGGACTATGCCCAAGTTCTGTAAGTGCTCTTTATTGGTCTTCCTTGTTATCCAGATAGATGGCGACCTGGAGTAGACCTTGTAAAATGTTCTCTATTGTTCTCTGAAAAATGGCACAGGCTATAGATAACTCAAATGGCAGTCTTGTATATTGTTACAAACCCTGATGGGTTCTAATTGTAGCATTTTCTGGGAATCCTCATATAACCACAATTGCAGGTGCACATGGCTCATGCCCAGCCTTGTATAGGACAGCACCTCCCTCTGCCAGCTTTGCATATAAATCCTCTGAACAAGGGATTGGGTATTTATCCAACTGTGAGAAGTAGTTTGCCGTTTGTTTAAAATTCCCACAAAGGCAGACTGACCCATTAGCTTCACAATCAGTATGAGCTGTGCTGCCCTTTCCACAAATTGTACTGGTTTGACGATCCCTTTATTCTCCATCCTCCTGGTTTCTGTCTCTACTTTTGCCTGTAAGGTAAATGGCACTGAAGCGGCTTTGCAGAATCATGGAATTGCTTCCTGGTCAATGTGTAAGGTGGCCTTGGTTCCTTTGATAGTCCCTAGACCTTCCTGAAAAATATCAGGTATTTAATAAGGACTTCACTCAAGCAGCCATTCCCTAATCTAAAAATGTTGAGCTAATCAAGGTGAATCTTTCTCAAATCAATTTTACCCTATCAAGCTTAGACCTGAACCTTCTACTATAATCAGTGGTATCTGACCCCAGCTGCATCTTATAAAAGACCAAAACCAAAGTTGTACTCTTAATTTTTAGGGTTTCCCCAGTACAGGTTCTCAGTCCAGCCAAGGGCTTGCACAGACTTAAAGATCGGAGCTCAGAATGAATTTTGTTACAGACTGGTTCTGCAACCAATGATACAGCTGCACCAGAATCAAGCTCCATTAGAATTAGGTGAACATTTAATAAAACATTTATTTTGATTGGTTCTGATTTGGATATTGCAAAGTAATTTTATTGTTCCCAGATGTAGCTGGGCTTTCCGGTTGTGCACTCTCCAGGGTACCAGCCTATGAGTTCTCTTACTCAGTTCAAGCCCAGTGGGACTCTTGCTGTCTCGAGTCCGTATACCGGCAGCAACTACAATGACTTGCTGGCCTGGAAGAAAATGTTAACTATGTGGCCGAGGCTTGGCTTTGTTTTTCTGTTTTGTTTTGACCAACCTAGAGTTCAGGATATGTCCTGAGTGTGAGGCTGTGCAATAATCTTCACTCAAGTGGTGTTCCTCAAGCTCAGTCAGCCTGGTGAGGGTGTCCATTTCCATTAGAATATTCTGTAGCTCACATACTCCACTTTCCACATTTTCTAGTGGGAAAGCCAATTGTCGTGCCTGTTTGAAGTCCAGTTGGCTTCAGCTACTAGGTGATTTTGCATGGTTACGTCATTAATCCTACATACCAAAAGGTGTCTCAGCGTCTCAATAAAGATTAAACCAAAGTCACACACCTCTGTCTGTCACCTTAACAGCATCAAAAATCAAAAGCACAGATTTCCCTGGTTCTCAAATGGCCAAGTAAAACTGACAACATCTCAGGATCAGGGGAGGCTTAGGATTGTAATATTCCTTAACTAAATCCCTCAATACTTTAAAGGTCTTAGTATCCGGTGCTTCAGGAGAC
This sequence comes from Chiloscyllium punctatum, assembly GCF_047496795.1. NCBI lineage: Eukaryota > Metazoa > Chordata > Chondrichthyes > Orectolobiformes > Hemiscylliidae > Chiloscyllium > Chiloscyllium punctatum. Next base: position 17,501,341 of record NC_092752.1, on the reverse strand, counting down.
GTCAGGCTCCTAATAACCAAAAAAGCTGCGGGTCCACAAGCTGTCAGGAGATTGCTCGCTGATTTTCACCTGCCCCAATATCATTTGCCCAGAGAATATAAAGCATTCTTTCTGCGTACTGGGCCCAGTCTTCGATGGCAAGATCAAAACAAGTCAAGCTTTCCAAATAATGGCATGATGCCAAAAATGCTTACCCCATCTCAAAGACAACTGTTGTGACTGAATTTCTTTAGGAGTCTTTTTTTTCTCTCATTGCCACTGCAGTGACTCCACAGAGACCAGTGCCCCATCACCATTGTACTTACATGTGCATAGCTCCTGACACTGGTCCAGCTTCCTCAGAGCCAGCTCTCAGTGAACAGAATCTCTGACGCTCCTGTTTTTGTCTGTCAGCCAGGGCTCCCTAATTGGATCCGTTTAACAGCCCCACTCAGGGAACTCATTCTACACAATCACTACACTGGTGACTGAGGAATTGTAGCTGGATTCCAGTGCCATGATGATCTAACCCTGTGTAAAGATATCACTGAACTTTAATCTTGCTCTTGTTACATTCAGGGCCATGATGATGACAGGGTGTGACTTATCAGCAATTGCTAAACCCTGGGAGGTTCAGAGCAAGGTGAGTTCTCAGATGAAACAATATTGCATACTTTCCAGAACTCAGTGTGAGGCCACCTGATTGGATGCTGCTTGTAATTTGTGAAATTTGGATCTTTAATGGACCTGTCATGACTGGGGCTTTAGTCCATCTGATGTTTTACATAAGTGATGAAAGAGAAAGTGAGGACTGTACATGCTGGAGAGTCAGTCGCAAAGCCTGGCGCTGGAAAAACACAGCAGGTCATGCAGCATCCAAGGAGCAAGAGAGTCGATATTTTGGGCATAAGCCCTTCATCAGAAATATGATAAGCCCTTCCTGATGAAGGGTTTATGCCCGAAATGTTGACTCTCCTGCTCCACAGCTGAATGATGAAACCAAAGTATAACTGCAAATCCATCCCATGCGTCTGAATTTGCATCTTTATGTTTTGCAAACTCTTTGCCAATGCATCACAAAATAGTTGACAGGTTGAGGGTTAACTGTTTACTCATAGACAGACCTAGGTGAATATTTGAAAGAGGGACAGGAAAATTATATCCTTATCACCTCTTTAAACTATCATCACTTCATGGTTTTGATAGAGCCATTCTTTAGGACTGGAAAGCATTTTCCATTGTTGTGCATTATGCATCTTACAAACCTGAGCTTAGAACTGATTACATTCATTAGTCAATAACATTTCAAAGGGGGGCTGTTCCAGCAACTCAAAATAGGCTTGTAGCCAGGTAACAGCTGAACTTTCCACCACACTTGATCCTGTTTCCACTGAAGACCACAGAATGGTTGTCCAAACCCTTTTTAAAGACTCATTTCCTCGTCCCACTCTCACCTTTACTTGGTTTGAAAGTTTTAAAAACAAGTCTTGGCAATATTTTCTGACTCAATAGGAAAGAAAGGCTGCCGCAATCTGAAAAGTTGTGGTCATTAACTTCAAAGTGGCTAAAAGACACTTCTGTGTCTGCCGCATTAACCAAGAAATGATTCCACTTTTTTTCAATCGGTTCATGAGATTAACATCACAAGCAGTTATTTCTGAGGGTTTAAGATTGCTGTCAGGATTTTTAGCCTGTGGAAAATTTGTTTCATGAATGGTAGTTTGAAGAAGTAGATTAAATAAGATTGAAACACAATATTTCAATAGCCCATAATGGAGACTGTCAGGTGCTGGGTAATTAGTAAGAGGGAGGGTGACAGAAGGTACCAATTTGCTTGAAGCAGTGCAACTTAATCATTGATTCTTAGGGTACCCATCACCAATCACTGGGCAGAAATGGTCTACTGCAATGAGAGAAGGAGTGGCGGGCTTTGAATTACAATATGTATCAGTGTAAGTGCAAACTGTGAGGTACACTACAGGGGAATCAGGCAGAAGACTCTTCCTATGAATGTAAGGCTTCTGCTTGGCAATGTCCCTCACATATTCATTAACACATATATCCACCATGTACTTGCGGACCTTATATTGTTGGAGTTTTCATCCTTAAGTACAAAGGTCCCTCAGTGACGACACTCCTCTTATAGGCTGTTAGCTTCTAAAACCCAGCCCTTACTTTGTAGAACACTTTGCAACCTACCAGGCAATGAGGTCAACTCTCAAGTGCCCTTTGAAATGACTCAGTTGTACCGAAGTGTTACTGAAAACTCAATTGTGGTGGAGAAAGTGACTCTTCACCTTCTCAAGGGCAATTATGGATGGTCAATAAATGCTACGCTTGCAAGCTATGCCCACATCAAATGTGGTTGGAAGGATTGGATTTGCTCATAAGGAGTAAAGGTCATAAGACCAATCACTCCAACCAGCTTCTTGCACCTCACATGGAATAGTTTGTTCGTGATCTGGGAGTAAGCTCTCTGCCTGTATTTTATTCTGAGGCATAAACTGGGGAGGGCTGAAAACGAGAGAAATTTTTTTAAAAACTTTTTAAAAATCACACACCAGGGATTCATCAAACTGTAATTATTTTAATCATCCTGTTTAGATACATTATGACACATATCATGGCCTGTTGGGACCATAACCCAGCTCTTCTGGCTCAGAGATAAGGGCACCACCATTGTGTTGCAAGACTCTCTTTTAAGTTTCCTTTCCTTATTGTGGGAGAATTTGAACCCTTGTCCCCAGAATATCAGGATTAAAGCAAATTACTTCAGATGCTGGAATTCCTTAGCACAAATCGAGGATGCTCGAGACATGCAGCAGATCTAGCAGCATCTGTGGAGAAAGGAACCAAGTTAATGTTCCCCGGATCATTAGCCTGGCCCTCTGAATTTATTTTATTACCACTACACTACCACTCTTTAGCTTTTTAAAAAAGTTTTGTCAGTGCTACAGTAGCTAACCTCACATAGAAAAACACAAGCAAAAATGGAGGTGATTTCAGTCAGAAGAGGGACAACCCGTCAGCCAATTATTTCCAATCCTGATTCCTAACTAGTAACTATCAGTGAATGAGCAAAATTTGCATTGTTCTTAGTATCTGCTATCAAATTACCCACCATTATGCAGGCTGGCTTCGGGCTAGAATAGAAAGCTAAACAAAGGAAAGCGATGCTAAGGTAGAAAACAAAGGTAAATGTGTTTATCATGTGGGACCCTTTCCGAGCTGTACTGATACAGAGTGTTGTTTCACAGGTGGCTCTGTTAGTCGCAGCTGAATTCTGGGAACAGGGTGACTTGGAAAGAACTGTCTTACAACAGAATCCCATTGTGAGTATGAAGCAATGTTTAAACCCTTCAGCTTAACAGCACAATAAGACCCTTCAGCCCACCTGGTCTGTTCTGGATGAATCCACATGTTTCTTCCCATCCTCCTTCGTTTCACTCTTTCAATATATTTTGTTGTTCTTTCTCCCTTACGTACTTGGCCTAGTTTTCCCTCAGGCGCATCTAGACCAGGTAGGAAAGCACAAGCCCTTGGGTTGCTTCTTGAACTGACCCTAGACCCTGACCCAAAGAGAGCACCCCTGGCCCAACATGAAACTAGTGGCCTTGCCTCTGAGCCAAGCATAATGCCAGTGGCCCTTCCCCTAGCTCAAAGACACAGGCCTTTGATAACCCCACAACTACCATCCCTAGCACTGATCCACACTGATTGTGTAAGCACTCCATGTGGCTGTAAGTTTCATATTCTAAGAAATCTCTACCTAAAGAAGTTTCTCTTGAATTCCCTCTTTAAACCTTATGTTTATAACCCTTTTTGAGTATGTACCATTTCAAATCCCTTCATCATTTCAAAGACTTATTATAAGTTATCATCTAAACTGAGAGCCTGGCTCCCAGTTTCAGTCCAGATTTGTGTCAAGTCAGAAACAATTTAAGTAACGTAATTATTGAGTATCTACTGACTGGATTTAGAAATGATAGGTTGGGTTTTACCAGTCCTCTGGGTGATGAAGGTTGAAAGGTGGGACCTGTGAAGTGGTGCCATCTTGCCCAGTGGACAATTAAGCCAAAGGCCTGTTAGCACCAATGAAATCAGGAGGTTGGTCGGTGAGTGCTTCCTGACCAGTTACTCTTCGGCCCATACAGAGATCTCCAGCAGCCCCTATTGCAATGTAGCCACATGCCCTCACCAGCAACACCCACCCCCAACCTTCTTACCATGGCTTGCCTCACCAACCCAGACCCCACTTCTGTGAGGGTGCCAACCCTTCTGTTTTGTCCTGTTCTTCCATGTGCAGTTCCAGCAGTGGCCATCATCTGTAGGTTTGATATCCAGACGTTTCATTACCTGGCTAGGTAACATCATCAGTGGTGACCTCCAAGTGAAGCGAAGCTGTTGTCTCCTGCTTTCTATTTATATGTTTGTCCTGCATGGGGTTCCTGGTGTTTGTGGTGATGTCATTTCCTGTTTGTTTTCTAAGGGGTTGATAGAGGGTATCTAGATCTATGTGTTTGTTTATGGTGTTGTGGTTGGAGTGCCAGGCCTCTAGGAATTCTCTGGCATGTCTTTGCTTAGCCTGTCCCAGGATAGATGTGTTGTCCCAGTTGAAATGGTGGTTTTTTTCATCCGTGTGTAGGGCTACAAGGGAGAGAGGGTCGTGTCTTTTTGTGGCTAGCTGGTGTTCGTGTAACCTGGTGGCTAACTTTCTTCCTGTTTGTCCTACATAGTGTTTGTGGCAGTCCTTGCATGGATATTGTAGATGACGTTGGTTTTGTCCATGGGTTGTACTGGGTCTTTTAAGTTTGTTAGTTTTTGTTTGAGAGTGTTGGTGGGTTTGTGTGCTACTAGGATTCCGAGGGGTCTTAGTAGTCTGGCTGTCATTTCTGAAACTTCTTTGATGTATGGTAAGGTGGTTAGGGTTTCTGGCTGTGTTAGGTCTGCTTGTTGTGGTTTGTTCTTGAGGAATCTGCAGACTGTATTTTTTGAGTTTCCATTTATCTTAAATACGTTGTATTGGTGGTTCTCCTCTGTTTTCCGAAGTTTGTCTGTGCTGCAGTATGAGGTGGCTCATTGGAATAGTGTTCTGATACAGCTTCGTTTGTGTGTGTTGGGATGGTTGCTGGTGTAGTTAAGTATTTGGTCAGTGTTTGTCGGTTTTCTGTATACGCAGGTTTGTAGTTCTCCGTTGTCCTTTCTTTCGACTGTGACGTCCAGGAATGCGAGTTTGTTGTCGGTTTCTTCCTCCTTGGTGAACATTTTGCCTGTGAGGGTGTTGTTGATGATGCTAAATGTCTCTTCTATCTTGTTTCATTTTGTGATGACAAAGGTGTCATCTACATAGCGGACCCAGATTTTTGGTTTGATGGTTGGTAGGGCTGTTTGTTCTAGTCTTTGCATTACTGCTTCTGCTATGAATCCTGATAGCGGAGATCCCATGGGTGTGCCGTTGGTTTGTTTGTAGATTATGTTGTTGAAGGTGAAGTGGGTGGTGAGGCACAGGTCCACTAGCTTCAGAAAGCAGGAGACAACAGCTTCGCTTCACTTGGAGGTCGCCACTGATGATGTTACCTAGCCAGGTAATGAAACATCTGGATATCAAACCTACAGCTCAGTGAACAAACCTACATCCTAAACCTCAACCTGAGCTACAAACCTTCACAAACCTTACAGTGGCCTTCATGTCCAGTGGTGCTGTTGAGGCTAATGACCCTTCAATTAACAGGCAGCTCCAGGGAGGGAAGGCAAATGTGATCATGGGGACAGCTGCTAAGAGTTGCCATCCTCTCTCAGCAGACTGCAAAAGGGGTTTGCCACATGGTTTTTGGCCTATTCACAGGACCTGGCCATGCTGACTAAATCTGTCCAAAGTGTTTCATGGATTCCAAGTTACCTAACACTTCTGTATTCAATGGTCACAGGTTATAACTTTTTTCCCTTTTTGTTGATTCAAATCCCAGCCAATGATGGACAGGAACAAAGCAGATGAACTCCCCAAACTTCAAGTTGGTTTCATTGACTTTGTGTGCACATTTGTCTACAAGGTATGTATTTCAAATATGTTTTATGATACATGGTATCACTTCTCTTGTAACATCTGAGAAGCTTGTATTGAAAGTGTTTTGCCATTAATGATTCCTTTCCAGTTACTGTCTTAAAAATGTATTTTTTAGTGAACAAAATGGATTCTAGATGTTAAAAGGCAAACTTTCAGCTTTCGTTTATGATGTGAACCAAAACATTGAAATCTTGTTAAAGATCAATTTTTGAAAATACATCATCAAGAAACAATGTTTGGAAATTAGTTTATTTAAGAACTTGAAACTGCTATTTGACATCAGAAACATAAATGGACTTTTTTTGCAATAACTAGTTCAATCATGGATGCAGCTCTATTAATTTAGATGTTGCTCTTGATACTTTTAATCAGACACAATAGGACTGATGGGACTTGAAACATATAAAATAGAAGCAGGCCATTCAGCCTTCTAGCCTGCTCCACCATTCGTGGCTGATCATCCAACTCAATACTCCAATTCTGATCCAACTCCTGTTTTTTCCCCATTACCTTTGATCCCTTTAGAACTAAGAATTATATGAAATGCCTTCTTGAAAACATTCAATGTTTTGCTCCTGTTGAACATGAGTCTTTTGGCCTACAGGTAGGCATATTAGCATGTTGACACAAAGCAATTACAAGCTCAAAAAGGTTTGAACTCAACCTCAGCATTTCAATCACCTATATAGTGCCATATGAGTACACACACAGACTGATTTGTGTCATTTGAGAATCTTTTATTCTAATCAAACTGTTCACACTTACAGATAGGTGAGATTTGAATATGGGTCTTCTGGTTCAAAGGTGGCGACAATACTGCTGAGACCAACAGCAATTTTAACTCAGGATGATTTAACTAGTCATGTTGACAAAACCCTTGTGGATGGCATTAATATTTATTGATACTGACACATCTGCCCCATTGCAGTAACTCAGGATAATGTAACACTACCGATCATAAGCAAACCAAATAATTTTCTTTCTTTGCCAAAAAATTTACTTTTTTCATAAAATTTGGGCAGAAACATCAAATAACAGGACTAAAGTGCAGCATGTGACACTCTGAGGCACTTCACTATAATTACAGTATCTATTTCATGTCAAACATATAGCTAAAGGAGACTTACATGGTTCCAACCTCTCAGTTTACTACAGGTACAGGAAGGGCCTTAAGGGGAGTGGGCTTTCCCACTGAACCTTTGCAGCAGCTGCTCCTCCAAGCTTTGGTGTGTACTTCAACACAGAGTCCTAGGCCTTTGAGAGTGCCAGGCTGCAACACCTGGTAATGGACTGCAGGTTTCAGGCAGTGAAAGAACATTTTTCACTGAGTTGATGACTTCTACTGGAAGTTGTTATTTATCTTGGTGTTCATCCCTGGGAATAACCTGTACAGCACAAAGTACTGCGTCATGAAAATGAACTCCGACAAACCACTGTAAGTCTTTCTAGACTTGCTTTGCAAAGGCACATTACAGAAGGAGATAGATGATGGTTTCTTCCTTAGCACAGTTAACTTGAAGGAGCTGACAGGGAGGGTCCTTCTGACTACCAGCCAAGCTGCACAGTAGCACAGCAACTAGCACTGCTGCCTCACAGCACCCAGGTCACGGGTTTGATTCCAGCCTTAGGCAACCATCTGTGTGGAGCTTGCACATTCTCTCCCAGTCTGCCTCCCACAGACCAAAGATGTGCAGGATAGGTGGATTGGCTATGTTAAATTCTCCTGTAGTGTCCAGGGATGTGCAGGCTAGGTGGGTTACCTATGGTGAATGTGAGGTTCTGGAGAGACAGTGGGATGCTCTTCAAACAGTCATTATAGACTCAATGAGCCAAATGGCCTCTATCTGCGTTGTAGGGATTCTAAGCTACATTTTTTTGGCAGAAATGATGATTATTAGCATCATGCTCTGATATTATAGCAAAATCTTACATATTTTATTCTAAGCATTGGAGTGAAAGCTATGGTTTATTTTGGAATGAGTCAGAGGAAATAATTTGGACAATTTCAATTATTTTATTTGCTGATATATTCAAGTTAACACAGGAAAATATTTAAATATTTATTTTCAAAATTGAAAAAAGTGATGAAGCTTAGGTGTGCAATTTTAAGGATGATCTAATTGGATGAACGCAGAGTTTTAACAAAGAAGGAGACATTTTTCTCAATTTCAATGTTTTAGTTTCTTCCAAGGTTAATGTATTTAAAAGGAAATCTCAATGCAATAGCTAGTCAGGTGCTGTAGTACCAAACTAGTATTATGGCCGCACTTGCTTTCTTATAGGAATTCTCTCGCTTTCACGAGGCCATCACACCAATGCTTGATGGCATACTCAACAATAGAAAAGAATGGAAGCAACTTGCTGATGAACATGAGGCGAAGGTGAAGGCTTTGCAAGAAGCAAGGCAGAAGCAAGAAGAAGAGCTAGCAGCAAAGAAAGGTTAGTGGGAAAACACTTTACAGCTTTGGGAAGTAAACAGAAATAGGAAAACTTTGGCTTTCCATGTGGTTTCATTCTAGAGCTTGTTTCAGCGAGTGACTGAGTCATTCATTGGGGCTTCTCTTCTGAATCTCATGTTCAAATCAAGCTGAGAGTAACAATATGAAAGTCTGCTTACTTTTATATGAAACTGTCAGTTCCTAAGTGAAGTGAAAGTTCTGTTTTGTTTACTGAAGCTTTTTTTCTTGTATTTATATTTGTTGTTAATGCTACATTGAACGTGTTTGTTCTCTGATGGGGTTGGGGGAGGGGGGTTGGTGTGTTACACTTTACTCTGGGAGTCCATGTTGATGTAGCAACATGTATTTTGTTTATATGCTGCCTGTGTAGATAGTGACGGTCTTTCTATCATGACCAGGAATCTCCTCCTCTTACTACAAACCAATAGCATAATTTTAAAATATATTTTTTAAAAATATTTCAAGGCATATGGGTGTCACTTGCAAAGCCAGCATTTAATGTCCATCCCTAATTGCCCTTGAGAAGGTTGTGGTAGCCACTTTCTCAAACTGCAGATCATGGGGAGAAAGTGAGGACTGCAGATGTTGGAGAGTCAGCGTCAAAAAGTGTTTCAAGGATAAGCCCTTATTCCTGATGAAGAGGTTATGCTCAAAATGTCGACTTTCCTGCACCTCGGATGCTGCCTGACCGGCTGTGCTTTTCCAATGTCACACTTTTTGACTGAAGACTCAGTTATTACACTCAGAGTGTTATAAGGAGGGAGTTTCAGGATTTTGACTTCAGAGAAGAAAAAGCATTAGAGTTCCGAGTTGGGCTGGTGTGTGATGTTGATCAGAATTGCAGGCAGCTATTCCCAATGCCTTCTACCCTTGTCCTCCCAGCTGATAAAGGCTGCAGTTCTTAGAAGGTGCTGTCAAAGGAGTATTGGTGAGTTGCTGCAGGTGCCACACACTTGTCGCTGTTGTCGGTGATGGAGGAGTGAATGTCGAAGGTGGTGGATGGTGTACCAGTCAAGTAGGCTGCTTTGTCACAGATAATGTTAACTTCTTGAGTGTTGTTGAAGTTGCACTCATTCAGGCAAGCAGAGTATTCCATCATACTCCTGACTTGGGTCGTGTAAATATGTGTAGATGGGCATGCTTTGTGCAGTCAGATAGTCAGTCACCTGCCATAATATTCACAACCTCTGACCTGCTCCTGTAGCTACAGCATTTGCAATCAATTCAGTTTCTGGCCAATTGTAACCCCCAGAATGTTGATAGTTGGCCAGTGGTGGTAGTGCCATTGGACATTAAAGAGAGTTTGGCAGATTCTGTCTTGTAGTAGATGGTCAGTATCTGGCATTAGTGTGGCATGAATGTGAATTGCTACTTATCAGCCCAAGCCTGGATAATGTGCAGGTCTTGCTGCATATGGATATGGACTGCTTCAGTCATGAGTGGTGCTGAACATTGTGCAATCAGTGAACTTGCCCACTCTGACCTTTTGATGGGAGGATGGTCATCGATGAAGCAACTGAAGATGGTAGGTTTGCATGTTGATGCTCAACCTGTTTGGCCACACACTGAACACACCTTCCTTAGCCACCATCAAATCCTGAGATGGAACTTGAACCCAGAATTCCTCACTCAGCAGTAGGGATGTTACACACTCCACCACAAGACATCTGGTTGTTCTGGAGTTGTGTAATTTTAAAATTATATTGAAATGCACCCAGTACACTCACAGGTTGTAGGCAGCATTTAATCCCCATTCCTAATTGTTCCTAAATTGATTGTTTTGTTAGACATTTCACAGAGCAGTTAAGAGGAACCACTTTGCTGTGGGTCTATATACAACACCGATGACTTCGGAAATACCATTGATTGCTGCAAAGGCCCATCTGGTTCCTTACTGTTCTATCCATATGGAAATCAGCCATCCTATCCTTATCCGGTTACATGTCAGACCAGGCTCACAGCAATGTGATTGATTCTTAACCGACATCTGAAGTGGCTGAGCAACATTCAGTTTGAGGGCAATACTGCTGTCCTATTTTTTAAAAAGTGGACATTAAAACATAGAAGAGTATGGACAATGTAGCAAAATGAGGAGACAAAGAACGTGATGATAAATGGCACATTGGTCCCTAAGGCTCCTTTCATAGTTGACAGCTCCTTGAAGCACTTGTTTTCTTCCAAACTGTTTATCTTCTCTCACTCCCTGACCTCTCATCATTTTAACCTCTCTCTCTCTCTCTCTCTCTCTCTCTCTCTCTCTCTCTCTCTCTCCCTCCGTGTAGCTGCTGCTGCTGCCGCCGCCGCTGCTGCTGCAGAGAAGGCTCAGTCCAAAACTTGTTCTGTGTGTTAAACGTTGTGGTTCCTGGGCTGCCTCGTTCCCTTCGGTGTTCACGATGACATTGAGACTGCACAGACAGTACAGCAGCACTGACTGCATCAGGCAGCAGAAATCAAGAGGAGATGGCATGACGTCATAATCATTGAACTTCCATTGGGCTTGGAATCCACTAGTGTTTGAAAGGTAGACCTTGGACGGGGTGGTGACAACCTGTATTAAACGGGTGCACTCATTGCAACAGATATTCTGTTGTTTGTGATACTTGTACGTAATGTCCTCTGTAAATAACACTACTGTAAACCAAATCATTCTGAGAAACTACCTGAGTTCTGTGGTGCTTGTAAAATATGGTGGAGCAGAAATTAATCTTCCGCAGCACAAAACTGCGGTAGAATATCAGCTGCCTGCTAATCGGCCCATCCAATATTCAGTTTTCTTGGCATAATTGGAGTGGAATTTCAAGTGGGAATGTAACAAGAGGCAGGTGCAATCAAGCCCTGTTTCCAGTGCTGAGGAAGACCAATTTCTACTGAGAATTTCAATCCAGGAGGTGTACTTTTACAATCACAAACTGATATTTGTACATTTGAAGATTGAACAGAATAGACCTCTCACAAGCGGCAACCTTTCACTATTATTTTGCTTATATGGTTTTGTCTCAACTTAATTTTCATAAAATTATTTAACTTCACTGCTCAAATAAGAATGCAAAATAATGTTGGGATTTGAATCATAATAAAACTGGAACACTTTCTCTGGGAGTGCATGAGCTTAATCTCATCATTACTGTGTGACGCTTCATACAATTACTAACATAGTGGGCAGGCAGCAATACAGAATTGATTCAGTTGATGTATTGCTAATTCTGTCTGATCCCCTTGATTGTGTTATTATCTTGTATTTCACGTTCCCTCAGGTGAACTTTTAAAGATATGTTTTAAGGATAGTAGTTATTAATCACTTGGGATGCTACCTGCTATCTCTGGCCTGCTGAATATTATCTGGCAAGGTAGAAATTTTTATATTCGTCCACTCAGAGAAGCTGGAAAAAGCATGCTGTGCATTTCCATGCTTTGAGCCACAGAGAGCTTCCAGTGAGTGACAGACTTTTTACATCTTGATTTTTTTTTGGGGATGAGTCAATGAATTATTTATATTTTGCATGTTGCTGAAATTCAATATAATCAGAATTCATATAAAAACGCAAGCCGACGCATATTAATATCAGACAAAAATTGGTGAGTTCTACCTTTTAAAACTTTGGGAAATTGAAAATGGAAGAATTGAATCAAATAAAAGATTGTATTAAATACTTGCAAACAGTGACATACTGTAATAGTCAAGTGTAGACCTGGATACATTGGATTCAAACTTTAAATCTGTATATATGGATCAGTCAGGATCATCCAATTTCTGTATTGCTATGTTTTCACACATGACTACCCAAAAATGTTTATATGTTTTCACTACTGATTACTTAGTTCCTGATGGCAACTTCAGAGCTGTAGAGTGTCTACTGTGAATTTGTATCGCAACTGGTTAGAATGAGCTATTCCTTTGTATCATGGAATCTGCACATTAACATAAAAGTGAGATAGTCATTAAGGACAGTTAAGCATTTCCTGCAGACAATGTCTATCTATCCAGGTTTTATTGCACAAAGGTGCAATTATATTCCAATATAACAAGAATAAGAACTGTTAATCCACATCGAAGTGTAGAATTATCAAATTTCCAGTAAGGTTTCTTAGATATTCCCAACAAACCAAACTGTGTAACTTAAAGAAATTATCATTTGAAAGATATCTGTCCAAAAGCTGCTCTTTGAACTCTCTGATCATATTTAGTCTTTTATTCATTGAATCTATTGTGTACTTAATTGGTACGACATCAATGTCTATTATAAATCTATGGTGATCAATACATTTTTAATGTTGAAACAAAGTGGGTTAACTGTTAAGAGTACTATAAGGTATCCATAATGAATTTTTAAACACACAAGCCGTACCATTCCTCTACCAATTGTAAATGGATAGCAAAAAAAAAGCCAAAGGTTCCTGACTTTATTTCATATACTGTAGTTGGGAGTCAGTAATACCCAAAAGAAATAAATAGGTTTATAGCAATATATTATTGTGCACTCGAAACAATCTCAAAATTTGATGATCATACAAATGCAGCACATGGGGACAGCAGTGACAAAAAACATCAAAGAATTCAGGAGGGATTAAACACGATGAACAGTGAAGAAGCCAACGGAGCAAATGTAATTCAATATGGAGAAGTCTGAAGTAACGCATTTTGGGAGGAAATATGAGTAATGATTAAATATCCAATTCCTTGAAAAGAGGGAATGGCAGATTAAGCAATAGGAAAACCAGTGTAAAATGTTACTGTTATAATTAGGGATCATAAACTACCTGGTTGGTGGTGAATGAGAGATCAAAAGCTGGATGTGTGGTGTCTAAAATGAAATTTAATACAAATTTTAAACAGAAATTTGAATTTATGTAGCACCTTAAACATAACATAACATCTTAAAAGTGCTTCACAGAAACAGATTCAGGTAAAATAGAATAATCAACCAAAAAAAAGCAAATATGGAATTTAGTGACTTAAAGCTTGGACAAAGGCACAGGCTTTAGGAAACTTCCCTAAAGAGGGAAATTAAGTAGAGAGGATCAGGGAACAGGTTCAGAGCTGAGAGCCTCGAGGCTGAATCCATGATCACCAATGTTGCAGCAACATGATTAAGAAGAGACAAAACAAGACAGCAAGAAGTGGAGGAATGCAGAATTTTCAGTATCTTAGTAGGCTGGAGAAGATTGCAGAAATAGGAGTTATAGTCATAGAGTGATAAAGTCTTACAGCACGGAAACAGAGCCTTTGATCCAACAAGTTTCCCAAAATATTACCCACCACCGATGTCAGACTCACCAGTCTTTAATTCCCAGGCTTCTCCTAAGAGCCTTTCTTAAATAAAGATACAACATTAGCTACCTTCCAGACCTCCAGCACCTTGCCAGTGGCAGTAGATGATACAACTATCTCTGCTAGGGGCCACACAATTTCTTCCCTAGCTACCCACACATACTGGGATACATTTGATCAGATCCTGGAGATTTATCCATCTTTATATTGTTCACAATTTTCAGCACCTCCTCTTCTGCAATGTGGCCTGTTTTCAAGACTTCAATATTTATTCCCCCGAATTCCCTCGCCTCCACGTCCTCACAGTGAATACTGACATGAAACATTCATTTTGAATTTCTCCCGTTTCCTGTGGCTCCACACGTAGACAACCTTGTTGACCTTTAAAGGCATCTATGACTAGAAGGGATCCAGGAGTTAATGTAGCCCAGTCAGCAAAGAAATATTGGATGACCAGGGCTTGGTGGAAATTAGGGTTTGTGCAAATGAACTTTGGATGATTTGAGGTTTGTTGGAGGCAGATAGGGTGGGACAGTCAAGTCTGAAGGTGGTTAACGCATGGATGAGGATTTCAGCAGCAGATACTATGAGGTAGGGACAGAAATGCTTGACGTACAGAGGGGAAAGAAGATGGTGATTATGATATGGACAATTTGCAGGAAGAAGCTTCTAATCAAGCAGCCTGAGTAGGTTGTAATAGTCCGATTCAAATCGAGCCAGTAGGCAGACTGAGGAATGAAATCAGCAATGACGCTAATGAGTTGCTGGCAAGGTCTGAAGATAAAGGCTTCAGCTTTTCTAACATTTCGCTGGACCGAAGGTTGGACAAGCAAACTAAAAATATAGAGGCAATGGAGGTGTTGACAGCAGTAGGTGCTGATTGTTATCAGCATGCATGCAGAACCCAGACTTTGTATCCTCAGATTTTGTGACCAAGGTGACAGGTGATTTTAGGAAACTGCTGAGTGTTTTGCTAGATAAGGTGAGAAAGAGGAAGGCGCGATGAAATATTTCTGGAATGAGAGATTTTAGAGGTAGCAGTGCAGGATCAAGAAGAGCAGCTATTGCTACAATTGCATTGAAGATGGTGAAAAATTTAGGAAAAAAATTGAAGTCCAACAGATTTACAACAGCTAACAAATTAGCGGAATTTGCAATCTATCAAACCTTAAAACGACATCTTTCAACAACCATTCTTGTGGCCAGTGCCAGTCTGTGATTGATGCTGTCTTTGCAAAGGCAGCTCTATTTCTTCCCATAAATGAACAAAAATTGAATAAGCAGCATAAATTCCAGTTTATGAATAGCTGGTATATGTGACTAGCACCAAATTTATGTCACACCATGGAAAGTTGGATATTAAATATGAAGCTCTAGTGAAAGTCAGTTTGTGTTTAAGAAGTCTGAAGCTGAATAGGTAATACTCCATTCTTCTAAGGGGTTTGATGGTGATTAGATTGGACAAGGTAAGCATAAAGGAAGGGGGAGGGGGGGGTTGTGCAAGAGACTTTTACAGTCTTTTAAATGGTATAATTATCATTCATATTAGATTACCATTATATATATTGAGAATATATTAACTGCATTGATTCTAAGTGCTTGTTCTTACCACATTTTTTTAAAAAGCATGAATAATTTCTGACAGCTCTCTGTGTTTTAGGTATTATAGCACTTAATTCAGCACTTAACAAGGATTACCAGTACTGTTGTATAATAATGCACTCCAGCATGTTCCATTTAGTACAGATTAGTAACTCATTGGTTAATCAATCTTCTTATCAAGCAGAAACACTCAGCAGTTTCCCAAAATCACCTGTCATTTCATTAATGCATATCAAGGTCAATTTGGATTTCATTTTTATATATGTAATTATTGGACATTATTTCTATGAAACATATTCACCTTACTTATTCATTTACTACATGATATGTACATGTTCATTGTATATAAATATTGTGTATACAAGAAAATTTGATGTATATAAAATACATTAAAATTTCAAAATTAGTTAATGTAGTTCTGCTTCACACTTTCTTATGGGCATTAGTTTTACTTATTGTCTGAATTCTTTCAAATAAAACATATCTGGTTTATGGTTAGAAAATCTTTTAACATATCACTCGACAACTCATTAATTAATCTATTAATGTACTGCAGATATAAGGCTAAGGCAATCTTTACACTAAACTGCAGTGTGTCGCAGTATCTAATGGTTTTACGCA
This sequence comes from Chiloscyllium punctatum, assembly GCF_047496795.1. Classification (NCBI taxonomy): domain Eukaryota; kingdom Metazoa; phylum Chordata; class Chondrichthyes; order Orectolobiformes; family Hemiscylliidae; genus Chiloscyllium; species Chiloscyllium punctatum. The sequence goes on along the minus strand of NC_092752.1, from coordinate 17,485,347 downwards.
TTTCACCTTCCTGCTATTTCCATCTGTGTGGTTAAATTTATCCAAGTACAGTTGCTGAGCGATTTTAAGCTCTGCTTGGCCTAATTCTCAGGATTTATCTTGAGATTACAGGACTTTTCTTCATCTGTTGAACAAGGTGTACTATGGCAACTTGCAATATCTTCATCAACTGCGTCTCCCCAACCTGCAACCTTTACCACCTATAGAAATAAGGGCAATAGGAACATGGGATTAGCACTACCTGCAGGTTTGCCTCCAAGTCACACATGGATCTTGATGAAGATAAATATTTGAATTTTGATTTTGTTTGCATGTGTGCTCAAGTACAGGAGTACAGGGAATGCACACAAGGCACCATTTTAGGTACAAGTACCTACATATGGAATCTTAAGAAAAATTTAGAAAGAAAGATCAAAGTTAAAAGTTGAACTTTACAGTAATTATAGTATAGTGTAAAACACACAAACTATGGTTAAAAGTTACACATTTCAGACTTTCTTTGTGTTAGCAGAAAGTAAATAAAGTTGAAAGTTCAAACATTACGTTACTATTCTTTCATCATTGCTTGGTGGAATTCCCTACGTAGCAGCACTCTACAGTAAATTCATCTCATTAACTAAGACAGTTCGCAAAGGCAGCTCAGCACTACTTGCTTAAGAGCATTAAGCATAATCAATAAATGGCAGTGATCAAATGAGTGACACCAAAATTGGTGTAGTGGACAGTGAAGGTGGTTACTTCAGAGAACATTGGGATCTTGATCAGATATAACCTCTTTCTTTACAGACCACAACTTCCCTGCCCATGTGGTTGAAGATGCACTCAAACACATCCGATCCACGCCCCGCACCTCCGCCCTCGAACCCCACCCCTCCAACTGCAACTAGGACAGAACCCTCTTGGGTCCTCACCTTACATGCCACCAACCTCTGCATAAATTGCATCATCTGTCAACATTTCCACCACCTCCAAACAGACCACACCACTAGGGATATATTTCCCTCCCCCCCCTATCTGCTTTCCGTAAAGACTGTTCCCTCAGCGACTACCTGGTCAAGTCCACGTCCCCTGAACAACCCACCCTTCCCTCCTGGCACCTTCCCCTGCCACCGCAGGAATTGCAAAACCTGCACTTCCACCTTCCCCCTCACCTCCATCCAAGGCCCCAAAGAGGTCTTCCACATCCATCAATGTTTCACCTGCACTTCCACACATCATTTATTGTATCTGTTGCTCCCAATGCAGTCTCCTCTATAACATGGAGACTGGACACCTTCGCGCAAAGCGCTTCAGAGAATATCTCCGGGACACCCGCACCAATCAACCCCACTGCCCCGTGGCCAAACGTTTCAAATCCCCCTCCCGTTCTGCTGAGGACATGCAGATCCTGGGCCTCCTCCACTACCACTCCCTCACCACTCGGCACCTAGAGGAAGAAAGCCTCAGGACCTTTCAACCCCATGGCATCAATGTAGACTTCACCAGTTTCATTTCCCCTCCCCTCCCCTCCCCTCCCCCCTCCCCTCCCCCCTCCCTTCCCCTCCCCTCCCCTCACCCCCACCACCTTACCCCAGTTCCAACCTTCCAGCTCAGCACCAACCTCATGACCTGTCCCACCTGCCAATCTTCCTTCCTGCCTATCCACTCCACCCTCCTCTCCGATCTATCACCTTCACTCCAACCTCCAGCCACCTATTACACTCTCAGCTACCTTCTCCCCAGCCCCAGCCCCCTCCCAATTATCTCTCCACCCCCGAGGTTCCCGGCCTCATTGCTGATGAAGGGCTTTTGCCTGAAACGTCTATTCTTGCTGCTTCTTGGATGCTGACTGACCTGCTGTGCTTTTTCAGCACCACTCTAATCTTGACTCTTGATCAAATGTGCCAGTATGCCAAGGAGTGGCAGATGGAGTTTAATTTAGATAAATATGAGGCGCTGCATTTTGGAAAGGAAAATCAGGGCAGGACTTATACACTTAATGGTCAGGTCCTGGAGAGTGTTGCTGAACAGAGACTTTGGAGTGTAGGTTCATAGTTCCTTGAAAATGGAGTCACAGGTAGATAGGTTAGTGAAGAAAGTGTTTGGTATGCTTACCTTTATTGGTCATTGCATTGAGCATAGGAGTTGGGAGGTCATGTTGCTGCTGTAGAGGACATTTGTTATGTTTTGGATTTCTTTGTGCAATTCTGATCTCCCGGCTATAGGAAGGATGTTGTGAAACCTGAAAGGGTCCAGAAGTGATCTACAAGGATCTTGCCAGGGTTGGTGAGTTTGAGCTTTATGGAGAGGCTGATTAGGCTGCAGCTATTCTGCCTGGAGTGTCAGAGGCTGAGGGGTGACCTTACAGAGGTTTATAAAATCATGAGAGGCATGGATAGGGTAAATAGACAAGGTCTTTTCCCCAAGGTGGGGGAGTCCAAAACTAGATGGCATAGGTTTAAGGTGAAAGGGAAAAGTTTTAAAAGGGACATAAGGAGCAACTTCTTAATGCAGAGGCTAGTGTGTGTATGGAATAAGCTGCCAGAGGAAGTGGTGGAGGCCTGTATAAGTACAGTGTTTAAAAGGCATCTGGATGGGTATATGAAATAGGAAGTATTTAGAGGGATTTGGGCCAAATACAAGCAAATGGAACAAGATTAGATTAGGATATCTGGTCAGCATGGATGAGTTGGACCGAAGGGTCTGTTTCTATGCTGTACATCTCCATGACTCTATACAACAGTATTTCCCTAGTACATTTTTCTCCACCCATAATACCAATACTTTTTAATGAAACCCTTTAAAAATAAAACTGCAGATACTAGAGATCTGAAACATACAAAAAATGGAAATTGCTAGAAAAACTCTTTAGAACTGATAGCAATGAGGAAAAGGTAGTATTTATACTGCTAAGTAGGGTTGGGGAGAAAAGAAGTGAGTTAACAGATGGCGACTGAGCCCAGAGAAAGTGAGATTAAAAAACGTTAGGCAGTCAAATGGATTTTTAGAGAAGAAGAAAAGCTAGACAGGTGATAAAGCGAGCTAAGAGTAGGTAAAACTTATTTGATTGTACTGAAAGGAATCCATGTAATGCCTGGACCTAGGCTGAGGGGCTAGGCAATAGACGTGGAAGGAGGGGTCCAGGTTCTAAAATTGTTAAACTCAATGTGGAGTCCTTAGGTGCTCAAGCCGAAGATGAGGTGCTGTTCCTCCAACCTCACAGGAGGACTGCAGCAGGTCTGAGACTGAAATGTTGACATAGGAACTTGAGGTGTTTTGAAGTGGCAAGCAACTGGAAGCTTGGGGTTAATTTTTACAGAGAGAATATAGGGTCCTCCGCAAAGTGGTCACCTAGTCTGCATTTTGTCTTCCCACAGTAGGGGTGTTGCATTTTGAAGATCAAACACAGCAGACTAGATTCAATGAAGTGTGGGTAAATATTTGTGCTGTGTGTCTGTCTGTGCGTATGTTTAAAGGGTTTTAAAAAGGGGTCAGAGTTCCACTAGGAGACTTAAGAACAAAGAAGCACAGGAACTGGCCCTTCGGCACTCCAAGCCTTCGCCAACACATTTTGCCCTTTCATATTAAAGCTGTCTTCACTTACAGTATCCATACTCCTCTATTACTTTCCTTTTCATGTATTCGTTCAGGTGCTTCTTGTGTCTGCTTCCACCAATTCCTCCGGCAATAGGTTTCAGGCACTCACCACCCTTTGTGTGGAGGAAGGTTTTTCACACATCTCTTTTAAGCTGCACAACTTGCGCCTTGAACCTGTATCCCCTAATTGACCCCTCCAGCCTGGGAAAAAGTTTCAATTTCCACTCTATTCACAATCATATAAACTTCTATTAGGTCGGCCCTTAACCTCCTGTGTTCCAGTGAAAACAAACCCAGTCTATCCAACCTTTCTACATACCTAAACTCCCCCATACCAGACAACATCCCAGTAAACCGTCTCCAACTGTTAATGGCTCAAAGTTTCATTTATCCACAGCTAAGTCTTATCTATTTGTGATAAATACTAGTTCTTGTTCAGTACGGGAGCCTTGTCAGTGTTTTTGTCCATCTGAATCCATTAGGTAAATTGGGGACTTTGAATACTTTGATTAAATCATTAGCATTTATGGTTTGGGGACTCATCTTGGATATATTTTGAAACAGAGACAATAAGGATTTGGGTGTGGTGTTAGTAACTAATAAAAGGTAAAGGAAAAACAACAGGTTCTGGATCGAAAATAAGAAATGCACTCAAAATTGCAAAGAACTTCCTGAAGGTGGCAGTGTCATCCCTGACAGATTTAAATGAAACTACAATGCCCAGGTTGGTTCATTTGGTAGTGTATTTGCCAGTAAAGTTAGGAACGCAGATATAATTGAAGTATTAGCACTATATTTGGGTTTGGTAGAAGTCCAAGAGAAAGCAGATACTCCTGATTTGTGAAATTAGGTAATATTGCTATATGATTAAAGGAACATGAAATTTAAAAAAAAAACTGGAGATGGAATTTTAAAGGGAAGAAAAAGACAAGGGAAAAGCAGAAAATAAAGGGAACTGAGAAAACTAGAATTAGAATTGCAAAGGGAAAGATAAGCAAACAAAAGAGAGAATGAGTGAGAACACAAATCAGCTTAAAACGGTGCAAACTGACTGGAGCTCATGAGTCCAAAAAGGGAACTCAAAAACAAAATTACAACAAATCAAACTGTAGTTTTCACTCCAGTTCAATCTGTTCTAAGGCGGCTGATAAGTCCAGTGGGTGATTTGCAGACTCTAAAACATGGCACAGGTGGTGCTTGAAAGTCTGGGGGAAGTAGCTTGCTTGGGGGCTTGTGTGGATTGACTCTTGTCTTTCCAAATTCCCAACAAACTCTCTCTATGTGCTCAAGTGAACCTACTCCATTTTGGTGAGTCACAGGCCAGGATTCCCATGAGTTGGTGGGTGTGTTTGATCTCTTTAAGGATATCACCAATGCACGCTTGAAGTACCACTTCTGCTTTCACAGGAGTCTGCTACAATAATGAGCTTTACTCCTGGGTGGCAGAAGGGGCAAAGCAAACAATGTTGCATGGGATTTGGGAGGGGAAACTCCATAGTCTTAATAATGGAAATCAAGTGGATTATGAAGCTTAGGGAAACGCTGACCAGGATACTGAGATATATTTAAGAAAATAAACCAAGGATGAAATTGTTGGGTAGAAAAGATGTTGAATTATGCTCAAGTTGAGCACATTTTCAGAAAATTACAGTCCATGCAAAGAATCTGCAAATAAAGAACACAGATTGCATTCAGGACTGAGCTAGATAGATCTTTCATCCAGGAGTGAGGCAAAGGTTATGGAGGACAGACAGGAAAGTGGAGCTAAGACCATGATCAGATCTCATTGAGTTGTAGAGCAGCGAAGGGAAACAGCTTCCTATTGTTCCTGTTCTTATTGTTTTATGAATGGAACAATGATTATTGTGCAGGATAGAACATGGGGTGACAGACAACATTGTGCCATTGGTTGGCAGCAAGCAAAAGAGAACACAGGTTGAATACTATTTGAAAGGGTGTTCATTCATTAAGCCTGCACATTAAGATTTGGAAGAACACTGCCAGGTATAGCATTGGAGCAGGTTCTGCTCCACAAATGTCACTTTTCTGAAATCACTGCATAAACCAATTCTATCAAACCTCCAGCACCAATGAAACTTAGACTTGTTTATGGCACTCAGTTTTATATTTAAGTAATGTCAAAATATGAATAGAATTTATTTCAGTTTGTATTCCTCATATTCTAAATGAAAGCTGCAATTGCTGTAACCTACATTCAAATAGTGCCTATAAACACATCTGAGGGGCAAACAGATAAAAATGGGACACTGTGCTCAAGTAGGGATTTGACAAAGTGAGGTTAATGAGCTGGATTTTGAAAGTTTGTCTTACAAGAGGGAACATAAAAATACATGGTTTATGATGGGACAGTACTACAAAACTCCATCCATACTGCTCCCTGCCTCAAAGGCAGCCAACATAATCAAAGACCCCTCCCATCCTGGTTATAACTCCAACCTCTTCCATCAGGCAGATGATACAAAAGCTTAAGTACAGATCAACCAATTCAAAACAGCGCATTCCCCATTGTTATTAGACTTCTGAATGGAATTCTCAAATTTATGTTGCCCTCACTTAGTGTACCTTCTCTGCAGTCATAACACTGTATTCTATTACTCTTATGCACATTGTATGATATGGTCTGTTTGTACCGCACACAATAAAACTTTTCACTGTACCAAGGTACAATGTGACAACAATAAATCAAACCAAAACACATGCATTCACAGGAATTTAGTGTAGATTTGTCTGACAAACTAAAAACACAACCAAAATAAATTACTGAAAATATTTTATTTTGGCTTTGTTAACAGAACACACTGGTCAGTATTCAGAAAAGTATCTAGGTGTGATGAACTACAAACTGTTGTTAGAAAACAAACTTTAAGCTTTTAAAGATGACAAACATATCTGCAAGTCAGTGATTCAGTCCTGAAATTCAAAAGCATACATCAATAGATAATGTTGACAGTTCATTCACAAAACCAACTTCTCCACAGTCGATTACAAAGAAATTAAATTAACAAAAGACAGTTGTTGTTCAAATAAAATTTATTCTCTCACTGAAAAAAAGCACACCACATTGTGTGTTGAATAGATACATCTGATAACTCCATTCTAGCAAACCGTAAGGGCAGCATGCAGATTCTTCATCTGTACTTTTGTTTTTAAAAAATGGTCATCATTTCAGAATAGTGTCTTCATTAGCTGAAACGAGAGATTCATTTATATTTTCTCCACCTACTACAGTGTATACACACACAACTTTGGAATTAAAATTAATTTACATTCAAAATAGGGAATGGAAGCACTGGAAATGGCACCTCTGAAGTAGAACACTCAGTAACAGGAACAAACTCTGCTTGGACAAATACTGAACAAAATTCCTTTTCTTCCAAATCCTACCCAGTGTCATTCCCTGCCTCACACAAACTCTACCGTATCTTCTCTAGTCTCAAGAAGTCCTCTATATGCACCAACATGGCTTTTGACAGCACTCAATTCTATAACTCTGACTGATGGACAGCATAATGCTGTGGAAAATAGCATAATCAGACAGATGACTTCCATTAGCTGAGGTCAGATTCAAATCCTTACAAGTACAAACATCGTTAGAAATTTTCAATCTTTTGGGAGGGAGTCATAAATAGGATCTTAAAAGGAGAGGGAGTTGGAGACAGATTTTCAGTTTACGGCCAAGATTTCTGAAATCAGTCACTGATGGCATAGTGAAGGGAGTGTAAGAGGCATAAAAGGCCAAAGTTGAAAGTATGCAAAATTCTGGGTGGGTTCTCTATGAAGCTGGCAACAGTGACAAAAACAGAAGGGGTGAGGTCAAGAAATGATCAGAGACAGAGAACATTCCAAAGAGAATTACAAGTTTAAGCTGAGAAAGAGTTGGGAACCAATGTTTGTCAGCTAACACAGAGCAATGACTGAATGCAATTTGGTATAAGATAGATGTGGAAAGCAAAGATTTGGATTAGCTAAAAACTATACAGCATGCAGGCGGGTTCCAACAGATGATGGCTTGATTCAGGGTGGAAGCAAGCCATTTTTATAATGGAGAAATTATGGGGTTAAAGCTCAGTTCAGGATCAAATAGAATGTTGGGATTATGAACAGGCTGGTTCAAACCATGGTGATGGACAAAGAGAGATGGAATTGATGGCAAAGACACTGATTGATGCACAGCGCCAAAGGCAATGTGAAAAAATTATAATTCAATAGTACAAAGCTTTAGTCAGACAATCTGGTTGAGTTCAAGGCATCAAATCTCAGGATGTACTGGCTTAAAATGGGTGCAGTATAGACACAACAGAATTATACCAATGCTTAAAGAGTTAATCTGTAAAACCGGTTACATAAAACTTGACTTTAGGATCTTAAGTTTGAAAATTTGAGGTGATCTAATTGAAGCGTTTAAAATGATAGGCTAGACGTATAAAGGCTGTGACACCAACCATCCAGAATAACAGAACATATAATCATAAAGTTAGAGGCAAGTCATACTGAATAAAAACAGGAGGGCAGCACTTATCCCTCCAACGCAAAAGTTTATGGAGAAATGGAATTTGCTTCCAAAAAGCTTCTGGATTTTCAGTCAACAGAAATCTTAAAAGTTTGAAATTGTTAGATTTTTGTTAGGCAAGGAGAGACAGGGTATCTCTCCTGTGTCTCTAAGTTGGGTAAATGGAGTTGAGGTAATATTATAATATAAGAGGGAATGATAGAAAAGGCTCAAGGACTGAATGACATACCCTTGTCATTATTTTCCTACACTAGTTATGAGATACATTTGTCATTACAATGTATAATTTACTCTCCTTTGATAGACACCAAATACAAAATATTGTTTCTGTGCTATCACAGAATAACTTATTTTTCAAATACCTTCCGCCAACTGTTTTGCAATTCGTTCAAGCTCATCCCGTTTCTTTTTCTCTTCAGCCTCAATTCTCCTCTCCTCTTCAGCAATAGGCTTCAGATAATCTTCATTATAAATGAAACATAAACAGTGAGTCTCTATAGGAACTGGTGAAATTAAAAGTTATTTACAGCCTGTACGCTATTGCCACTTTCATCAAATGTAATCATTATTTTCTGGGTATTGCGACAAGTTGTTTGATTATCACCTAAGGAATACATGGAAGTAGTTCAGCTAGAGCTGACATATGGCAAAGTTTATCATTAACTTTTAATTATTAATTGCTGAATCCTTCAGACAGGTTGTGAACGGCACAGTGGTTAGCACTGCTGCCTCATAGCGCCAGAGACCCGGGTTCAATTCCCGCCTCAGGCGACTGTCTGCGTGGGTTTCGTCCCACAGTCACAAAGATGTGCAGGCCAGGTGAATTGGCCATGCTAAATTGCCCGTAGTGTTGGTAAGGGGTAAATGTAGGGGTATGGGTGGGTTGCGCTTCGGTGGGGCGGTGTGGACTTGTTGGGCCGAAGGGCCTGTTTCCACACTAAGTAATCTAATCTAATGTTAGAAAAAGCCAGTAATTTGTTCCAGACCTTTAAAAAAAATGCAATATTGCCTACAGGACAAGATCACGTCTAACTCTTACCATATCGCTTCTTCCCGTAGATGATACCAACCAGCAATGCCGAGTACCTAGCCATCTGCAACAGAATGGAAAACAGATTTACTAAGATAGCATCATTCTAGTCCTCAGAAAGACTCCTGTCTGGAGTGTGAAGGCATGACATGTGTAATCAAAATAGGCAAGGATTTGCTGCAATGGAACATCTGTGTTTTGATTGTCAGAATTCAACTCAAAACAAGTTTTGCCCACAAGAGTGGTTGAAAATACAAGCTACAAAAGATGCAGTGAGGGAAAGAGAGCATCCAGGATCTGAGACAGCAGAGCAAACAACAGGAAACTGAACTAGCCACATAAATATTGTGGGTACAAGACTTGGAATCCTGCAACAAGTAACTCCTCTCCTTCCTCCTCAAAACCTATTCACTGCCTACGATGCACAGTTCACAAATGAGGTGGAATACTCGCCACTTGCCTCGAGTGCAGCTCTAACACCTGAGAAACTTGATACCATCCAGAACATCGTAGCTCAACTGGCACCACATCCAGTCACTCCACCACTAGCAGTAATGTGTACCATCTACAAGATGGACTGCAAAAATTCCTCACAGATCATCACTAAGGACTCGATTCAAATACTAGTTGTCTCCTGTGTCTACAATAACTCTGAACTCACTTGATCAATCTGGCCTTGATAGAAGAGATTTTACTGATTGAAAAATAAACTGCAAGATATTTGAAGTAAGCCAGTCAGCACATCAAGCTTGCTTTACCATTCAACGTGATCACGATTGATCAGAAAATCCTCAACTCCACTTTATTGCCTTTCCCCTATAACCCTCAATTCCAACACGGATTAAAATTCTAGCTCAGCTTTGAATACACTTAACCCAGCCTCAAACAACACTCAGTGAATTAGTGGAATTCTTTGCCACAATCTTCAAGAACTTTCTCCTCATCTGTTTTATTTTGAAATTATGCCCTTTGCTGACAAACTCTCTCACAAGAAACAACCTTTCCACACCTACCCTTGTCAAGCACCCTATGAATCTTGTACATTTCAATAATTCTAAATTCTAATGAATACATGCCCAACCTATTCAATGTAACTTTGTAAGACAGTCCCTCGAGATCTAGTGAACTTTCTCGGTCTCCATTGTCAATATATCATTCCTTAGATAAAGAGCCCAAAACTGTTCAGAGTATTTCAGTTGTGGTCTGACCAATGCCTTATAGTTTGAGCAAAACCTGCCAACTTTTATACACTATTTCCTTTGAAACAAAAAGGTCATTTCATTTACCTCCTCTACTACTGAACTTGGATACCGGCTCGAGATTCATGTATAAAGACTCTCAAATCCCTCTGTTCTGTAGTTTTCAAGAATTGTTCTCCAATTAAATAATATTCAGCTCTTCTATTCTTCATGCTGAAGTGCATAATATCATATTTCCCACATTATACCCCACCTGCCAAGTTTTTGCGCACTCATTAACATGCAAAATGTGTCACTTGCCTTCCCACCTAATTTTGTAATATTTGCAAACTTCGTTACAGTACGTTCACTTGCCTCATCCAAGTCACAAATATATATTGTAAATAATTCCGGCTACAGCACTGATCCCATTAGTTACAGGTAACCATCCTGAAAATGCCCTCCTCATTCCAACTCTATTGATTTGTCAATCCTTTATCAATGTTAATATGCTAGATCAACACCATGGGCTCTTAGCTAATTATGTAGCCTAATGTATGGAATCTTATCAATCATCTTCTGAAGATCCAAACATATTAAATCCACAGCTTTCCCTTCTTCTATCCTGCTTGTTACCTCTTCAAAGGTTTCTAGCAAATTTGTCAGGAATGATTTCCTTGTCATGAAGTTACACTGACTGTTCGATCTTAATGTCTGTTTTGAAATGTTCTACTTTTACATCCTTTATAAGACTCTAACATTTCCCAATAAAAAGCTAACAAGGATGATGAATTGCAGCAGATGAATGAAATGTCAAAATCAGATATCCAGAAAGGAACAGGGGAGAGAAAGCATGCAAAACACCACAACAATCCACCATGAGTGAAGGAGAGTCCATATATTTAGTTGTTCACTGAATCAGAACTTAAGAGTCATAGAGCTGTACAGCATGAAAACAGACCCTTCAGTCTAACTTGTCCATGCCGACCAGATACCCTAAAGTAATCTAATCCCATTTGCCAGCATTTGGCCCATATCCCTGTAAATCCTTCCTACTCATATGTTATTATTGTACTAGCGTCCACCACTTATTCCACACATGCATCACCCTCTGCATGAAAACATTGCCCCTTAGGTCCCTTTTAAATTTTTCCCTTTCACTTTAAACCTAGATCTTCTAGTTTTGGACTCAGAGGAAACTGCCTTACTATTCACCCCGTCCATGCCCCTCATGACTTTATAAATCTCTACAAAAAGGTCACCCCTCAGCCTCCGATGCACCAAGGAAAATCGCCCCAATCTATTCCTCTCCCTACAGCTCAAACCTTCCAACCCTGGCAACATCCTTGTAAATCTTATCTGAACCCTTTCAAGTTTCACAACATCCTTTTTATAGCAGGGAAACCAGAATTGAATGCAGTATTGCAAAAGTGACTTAACAACGTACAGCCACAACATGACCTCCCAGCTCCTATACTCAATGCACTGACCAATAAAGGCAGGCATACCAAACGCCTTCTTCACTATCTGGTCTACCTGCAACTCAACTTTCAAGGAACTATGAACCTGCACTCCAAGATCTTTGTTCAGCAACACTCTCCAGGACCTTACCTGTATAAGTTCTGTGTGGATTTGCCTTTCCAAAAATGCAGCACCTCGCATTTATCGACATTAAACTCCATCTGCCATTCCATGACCCATTGACATATCTGATCAAGGTCCGTTTGTACAGGGATTTCTTCGCTGTCCACTACACCTCCAGTTTTGGTGTCATTGGCAAACTTACTTTCCATACCTCTTATGTTTACATCCAAATCACTTGTATAAAGTGACAAAATGCAATGGACCCAACATTGATCCTCGTGGCACACCACTGGTGACAGGCCTCCAGTCTAAAATAAGAGACCTCCACCACCACCCTCTACCTTTGAGCCCGTTCTACATACAAATAGCTAGTTCTCCCTGTATTCCATGAGATCTAATCTTGTTAACCAGTCTACCATGAGGAACCTTGTTGAATGCCTTACTGAAAGCCATACAGATCATATCTGCCCTCATCAATCTTCTTTACTACTTCTTCAAAAAACTCACTCAAGTTAGTGGGATACGATTTCCCATGTACAAAGCCATGTTGACTATCCCTAATCAGTGTTTGTTTTTTCCAAATAGATATGAATGCTGTCCCTCAGGATCCCCTCCAACAACTTGCCCGCCACTTATGTCAGGCTCAACAGTCTGTGGTCCCCTGGCTTTTCCTTATCACTTTTCTTAAATAGTGGCACCACATTAGCCAACAGCCAGTCTTTGGGCAGCTCACCTGTGGCTATCATGATACAAATAGCTCAGAAAGGGCCCAGCAATCACTTCCCTAGCTTCCCAGGGATTTATCCACCTTTATGCATTTTAAGATGCCCAGCAAAGCATCCTCTGTAAAATGGACAGTTTTCAAAATGCCACTATTTATGCCCCCACGTTCTCTACCTTCCGTTATCCTTCTCTACAGTAAACACTGATGCAAAATACTCATTTAGTATATTATCATCTCCTGCCATTCCACACGTAAGCGGCCTTGCTGGTTGTTAAGGGGCCTATTCTATCCCTTTTTACTCTTTTGTCCTTAATATATTTGTGGAATCCCTTTAGATTCTTCTTAACCCTATTTGCCAAAGCATGCCAATTTCCCTCTTAAGTATACTTCTACTGCCTTTGCACTCTTCTAGGGATTCACTCGATCTGCACTGTCGATACCTGACATATGCTTTCTTCTTACTCTTGACCAAAACCTCAACTTCTCCAGTTATCGAGCATTGCCTTCACTTACCAGCCTTGACCTTCACCCTAACAGGAATATATTCTCTCTGGATTCTCATTAGCTCATTTCTGAAGGCTCCCCATTTTCCAGCCATCCCTTTGGGAGCAGATGTTTGCAGGTAATCAATTTTTGAACATTCTTGCCTAATACTGTCAAAATTGGCCTTCCTCCAATTTAGTACTTTTAGATCTGGCCTATCCTTTTCCATCACTATTTTAAAAAGAAGAATTATGGCAACTGGCCCAAAAGTGCTCCCCCACCGACACCGCAGTCACTTGTGATGCCTTATTTCCCCCAGGGTAGGTCAAGTTTTGCACCTTCTCTAATAGGTACATCCACAAACCTGACTGGAAGAAATAATATTAAAAGAGTATTCTGTGCTATTAACCAGTAGGACTTTTAACTGTCTATGGTGAGTTTTATGGGCAATAAACAATTCCACAAACTTCATGAAAACATAGTTAAAGACTAGATGTAACTTCTCCAAAATTAAGGCACAATAGTGCAAATTGTCATGATGTGCATTTCAAACTGCATCAAGAGATGGAGATAGAACTGAGAATTATAAACTGCTTGTAATTTACATATTAATAACAGCTTGCAATAGTGTTACTTTGTCATTTTAGCAAACCAGCTCAAGGGTCTAAAGACTGGCCTACTGAAGACAATTCGCAATTCAAAATGTCACCTTGCATTATTTCAGGACTTGAGGGGCAGAATCCTAAATGTGCAAACCTAATGTCCAAATCACAATTATTCCCATCATTGATCTGGAGTGCTGAACATTTATTGTAGTCAATTTTCTACAAAACATTAGGTTGGAAACAGACTACAATACCATAGAAATAAAGACTCTTAGAAAAAAAACCAAACCTGAACCAATGTTATTTCACACCACACCCTCCCTCCCTCCTGCCGACCCTTCAGTCCCACACCCCCCTCGCCTTGACCATCCCCTCCTTGCCCCACCAAGCCTCCCCCCTCCCCTCCCCTCCCCTCCCCTCCCCTCCATGGCCCAAGGTCCTGCTTTGACCTTAACCCAGGCTCCACTAGGCCTCAGGCACAGAGACATCAGCCAGTGGCCCTCCCCAGGGGGAACCTCGCCGCCCGGGAGCCTGGCGGCCGATATGGCCGGTCCTCCCAGAGCCCCGGACACCCTTTACCTTGATCAAAGGCGAGACCTGCACCGGAGGGACCATGATGACCGACAACGCGTCCTTCTCTCCCGGAGACAGGAGCCAGCGGGGAGATGGAGGCGAGCGTCTTACGTCACCACGCCGCGCCCACCGACGGCACGACGCCTGACGTCATCGCGCCGCCGTTCCGGAGACATCTCCTGATTGGTCAGAAGTTTTACTCCCAGGGAGTTGGCTGAAAACTTTCTGCCAGGGGAAAGTGAGCGCTGCCGATCAGGGAGTCAGAAAGTGTGGCGCTGGAAAAGCACAGCAGGTCAGGCAGCATCCGAGGAGCAGGAGAATCGACATCTCTCGCATAAGCCCTTATGTCCGAACGTCGATTCTCCTGCTCCTCGGATGCTGCCTGACCTGCTGTGCTTTTCCAGCGCCACACTTGAAAACATTCTGCTGTGCAGTATGCACCCTTCCAGCAGCTGGGATGGTACCTTTCCTAAAATAATACAGAACTGCGGCTGCTGGACATCTGAAACAAGCAAAAATCAGAAAGTGCTGGAGAAACTCAGCAGGTTTGGCTGCGTCCTCCGTGGAGCAAAAACAGCTTTAACGCATTCATTCCCTTTCCCTCCTGTTTTCTCTCCACGGATGCTGCCAGATCCGCCGAGTTCCTATTTTTGTGACACCATTAAGAAAAAGTGAGGCGTCAACAATCTGTCAAAGCGTCACCAACGAACTTAGAAGTTGTTTTAACAAACACAATGCTGGAGAAACTCAGGTAGGAGCAAATTACTGCAGGTGCTGGAATCTGTACTGAAATTAACAAATGCTGGCGATCGCAGCGGGTCAGACAGCGTGCTAACGTTTTGAGTCCAGATTACTCTCCATCATCTGGATGCTGTCTGACCCCCACCCCCAGCTGTGATCTCCAGTATTTGTTGTTTTCAGCCTTGTTAACTGATCTCTCATATTAGAATTGATCTTTCTCTGCACCTTCTCTGTAGCTGGAACACTGTTCTGCATTCTTTTGTATTACCCTGATTTACTTATGTAAGATATGATTTGTCTGGATAATACGTAAAACAGTACTTTTCACTGTTTCTCAGTGCATGTGACAACAATAAATCAATTTAAATTAAAGTATTGTCATTTACATAAATGATTTGGATGTGAGCATAAGAGGTACAGTTAGTAAGTTTGCAGGTGACACCAAAATTGGAGGTGTACTGGACAGTGAAGAGGGTTACCTCAGATTACAACAGGATCTTGACCAGATGGGCCAATGGGTCGAAAAGTGGCAAATAGAGTTTAATTCAGATAAATGCGAGGTGCTGAATTTTGGGAAAGCAAATCTTAGCAGGACTTATACACTTAATGGTAAGGTCCTAGGGAATGTTGCTGAACAAAGACACCTTGGAGTGCAGGTTATTAGCTCCTTGAAAGTGGAGTCGCAGGTAGATAGGATAGTGAAGGAGGCGTTTGGTAAGCTTTCTTTTATTGGTCAGAGTATTAGGTACAGGAGTTGGGATGTCATGTTGCGACTGTACAGGACATTGGTTAGGCCACTGTTGGAATATTGCATGCAATTCTGGTCTCCTTCCTATCGGAAAGATGTTGTGAAACTTGAAAGGGTTCAGAAAAGATTTACAAGGATGTTGCCAGGGTTGGAGGATTTGAGCTATAGGGAGAGGCTGAATAGGTTGAGGCTGTTTTCCCTGGAGCGTCAGAGGCTGAGGGGTGATCTTTTAGAGGCTTACAAAATCATAAGGGGCATAGATAGGATAAGTAGCAAAGTCCCTGGGGTCGAGGAGTCCAGAACTAGAGGGCATAGGTTTAGGGTGAGAGGGGAAAGATATAAAAGAGACCTAAGGCACAACATTTTCACACAGAGGGTGGTACGGGTATGGAATGAGCTGCCAGAGGAAGTGGTGGAGGCTGGTACAATTGCAACATTTAAGAGGCATTTGGATGGGTATATGAATAGGAAGGGCTTGGAGGGATATGGGTGCTGGCAGGTGGAACTAGATTGGATTGGGATATCTGGTCAGCATGGGAGGGTTGGACCAAAGGGTCTGTTTCCATGCTGTACCTCTCTATGACTATATAATTTAGGCACTTACAACATCAAAAAAAAACCTTTTAGTCACAATCAACTGTTTGGTTGGAAGTGATATGAGTGTCAATTTTAAATGTGACTTAAATAAATTCTCACCATTCTATGGTCACTGCCGACAGAGCTAATGAGGTGGATTTTGAAACTTATTGAAAGACTTTTTATATCATTTTGCCAATTCTACAACAATACTTGAATAACATTTATTTTGGAATTAAACACCCCTAGGAAATGATAACTTTGATAAATATCACTTCCCTGTAAAGCACTGACTAAAATTGACCTTGAATATATTCAATGAACCAGCCTTCATTGCTCTCTCACTTCAAAAGTTCCCTACTTGTTGATAATTCCTTACTCTCTGCCTTGTCCTACCCTTTTTCATGGCCATACATTCGTTTTTCTGAATTCTATGAGATGACCACTTCTTGGAACCTACAATGTGGAAAAGAAATGGATGCCTTGCGGATCGGGCACAAAGCTTGGAAACAGCTAGATGATTCAGGAAGCATTCAGTCACCATATGCCCTACAGTTGTCACTGAAGCTAAAAAAAAACACTCTCATTGTGAGTTAGAGCAGCTGGAAGTATTTCCTGCAAATGTGAGCCTTCAATTTGAAGCATCCAAAATTCCTACATGGCTTTAGAGCTGTAGGTTGCAGCTTGCCCTCTATTTCTTTTAGAAATTTTAATTTGCTGATGTAAAATGGTTATTTATATAATTGTTTAACTATATCTAACAACACTTCTAATTTTCTATTTGACCCTGAACAAAAAGGAGTGGTACGGTGGCACAGTGGTTAGCACTGCTGCCTCACAGCGCCGGAGACCCGGGTTCAATTCCTGCCTCAGGCGACTGACTGTGTGGAGTTTGCACGTTCTCCCCGTGTCTGCGTGGGTTTCCTCCAGGTGCTCCGGTTTCCTCCCACAGTCCAAAGATGTGCAGGGCCAGGTGAATTGTCCATGCTAAATTGCCCATAGTGTTAGGTAAGGGGTAAATGTAGATGTAGGGGTATGGGTGGGTTACGCTTCGGCGGGGCGGTGTGGACTTGTTGGGCCGAAGGGCCTGTTTCCACACTGTAAGTAATCTAATCTAAACAATATTCCCTGTTTTGTGTTGGGTGTGTGAATGACTTCCCCATCGCTGTTGCTATTTTCTCCATATTCTCATCTTTTGATCTGAGTGAAACTCACCGAGCTCGAAGCTTTGTGCCCTATCCACAAGCCATCCATTGCTGTCCCATGAAGAAAGTCTATTGTGGTGGAAAACATGTGTCAGGCATTACTCCAAGCCTCTATTTACATATTGTTTATTTCTCTGCTTTCCACTAAAACAACAGCTTGTATATATGTAGCACCATTAAACTAGTAAAATGCTCCAAGTTGCTTCACAAGGGCACTTTGAAGCAAAATTTAGCACCAAGCCAAGTTAGGTGATATTAAGGCTGATAAGCTAAAAGCTTCACAAAAGATATATTTTAAATAAGGGAATAAGAGATAGAGGAATATAGAACATAGAAGAGTACAGCACAGTACAGGCCCTTCAGCCCTCAATGTTGTACCAGCCTTCTATCCTACACTAAAATCAGACTAGCCTATATTCCCTTCATTGTACTATCTTCCATATGCCTATCCTAGAGTCGCTTAAATGTCCCTAATGTATCTGACTCTACTACCACTGCTGGTAGTGCATTCCATGCACCCACTACGCAGTAAAGAATCTACCTTTGAAATCTCCCTTGAACCTTCCACCAATTATCTTTAAAATTACACCCCTCATGATAGACATTTCTGCCATGGGAAAAAGTATCTAGCTATCCATTCTAACTTTGCCTCTCAACATTTTGTACACCTTTATGAAGTCACTTCTCATCCTTCTTCGTTCCAATCGACAGTGAGGGCGGAGGCCACAGGAAGCTGAAGACATGGCCTCTAATCATGTGGAATGATTAAAATCAGGGTTGGTCAAGAGGGCATAATCAGTGGACAACTGATATTTCGGAGGATTGTGAAATTAAAGGAGATTACAGAGAAAGAATGACAGCATAGATAAACTCTGAATTGCTGTTGCAAATGACACTGGGGTGTCACAGATTGGAGAGACAAGACAAGAGATTAGGAAGTCTTCGTGGAGACACAACTGCCTTCAGTTCAGTTGAGGGCCTGTTATTGATCACTTCCTAGAGAGCTAAACGTTTGAGGTAGTTGGGAGTAATTCAGCTGCAGGTGGGGAAGCTTTGTAATTCATCCTGCACTGGCCTCAATGAGAAGTAAACAGAACACTTTCAATCATGGAACCCCTTTCCACATCATGGTGCTACTGTTCTGCACCATGTTATTGCACCTCTCCCCTCCAATGCTTTATGTGCTCCCTTCCCTCAGACCTCAGCTGGCTTCTTCCACTGTGAGAGGACACCCTACCTCACTCTGACTCAGCTTATCCTGTTCCTAGAATCCCAGGTCTCTGAAGCTGGTCACTGATTGCAGTCCCAGTCTTGACCACGGGCACTGCTGAGACTACAGAGCTCTTTGTTTATACAGCAGCTTATTGAGGTGTGACTTCTGCCTGAGTGAGTGATGAAAATCTAGTCTCCAGTCAATTAGCACTCCCCAAAGTATGGCTGCATGGCTTCTATGGTTGGTGGGGTTGCATTACTCGCTAACTCTTTAGGTAAAGTCACCATAGTCTTACTGGACCATAGGGCTGTTTTGTCCAGTAGATAGAGACAGCTGATGTTGTTGAACCTGAGGGTCACTGTGCTTCAGACAAGGGAAGACTTTGAGAAGGGGACCACTTCATGGTAACCTCAGCAGGTGCAGGATTTGAACCGATGCTGTTGGCATCTCTCTGCATTACAAACCAGCCAACTGAGCTAACCAACTTTTTGTCAAGTGGTGTCGGAAATGCCATTGTCTGAAAAATCCTGATATAAACTGCTGTTCTGGAAATGTACATCTCATTTATTCAAATCAAAGTTTGGTAGACAGCTATACATGTGATGCTGTAGAGAACAATTTTAATGCTTTCTTTAAATTTCTGATATTCAATAAGTCCTGAAGGAATAAAACACTTAACATTACTAAAGGAAAAGTGGATTTCTGTGGTATTTCTTGCGCTCTAAGCACGGTGCCTGAATTTAGATGATAAGCTGCAGTTAGTCCTGTAGGCAATTAATAGTGAGACTCAGCTGTCTGTATAAATATAACTTCTCCATCACTTTGTGCAGTGATATTCTCTCTGGGATACTGTCAACCCATTAGGCTCTACTTTTAGCTTTTGCTGTTACATACTTGATACTTCCCTCCACCTGGCCAACTTATAAAGGTTTTCTAACAAAACTACTCGCTCAATTACATGCAAAACCTTTGACTATTTTACAGTTTCTATCTGTTGCTTCTAAACAGTGTAAATATTTCAAACTGATTCAATAAATGTGTTTGCTTTTTCTATTTTATTGGAACCAGAGTTGTTCTTCTCATTTTTGTAATGTTAATGTTAATCTTATTCTGTTCTAGAGTTCTGTCATTAATATATTGTAACTTATTTGCCTGTATAATTAGATGACAGGATTTCATGGTAAGAAATTTGTTCTGCTCAATTCACACCCTTTATAAGTATAAAAATGTACAAAATTGTAAAACATTAAACCCATCAAACCAGATTTAGCTACAAGAACAGATCACGGAGGAGCACAAAATAATATGGCCTCTCAAGCTTATTCTACTATTCAATTTGATTATGGCTGATCTTGATCTTTAACTCCACTTTCCCGTGCTCACTCCAAATTTCTCAATGTCCTGAAAGAGCTAAATGTATTCAGCTATTTGCGTGAAAAAATGTTTCCTCATCTCAGTCATAAATGATCGTCCCCTTATCCTAAGAATTTGGCCCTATGTGTTTTAGATTCCCTACCCACTGGGAATAATCTTTCAAAGTCTAATGCTTTTAGAATCTTATAATTCAGTTTATATCATAGGAATAGCCTCCCATCCAAACAACCAACCTAATGTACCTTGACTGTACAGCCTCCAATGCAAGTTTATCAGTCCTTAAATGTAGAGATCAAAGTTGTGAACATTATTCAAAAGTGTTGTCTCACCAAAGCACTGTACACTTGTAGCAAGACCTTTTTATTCCTGCACTCCAATCCCCTTGTAATAAAAGCCAACAGGCCATTTGTCTTCCTAATTGCTAGCTATAGCTATGAGCTGGTTTTGTGTTCTATAATGATCTCTGTCAACTTTATGTAAGATCGAGCTAGGGACCAATAACTTTATTTTTAATGTAGATAAAAGTGAGTTCTAGAGATTTACTAAGAGAATAAAGACACAATATTTCACAGTTTTGAACAAAAGACATTCACCATACAAGTTTGAAAGTAATACAATAACAATATATGTAAAACTTATTTATAGCATCCAAATATGGTAAACATGAGTAATATGCCTTTACAGAACATTCCAAAACACATATCAAATAGCATGTACAATGAAGACAGATCCTGTGGATTTGTCAGTACCTCGCTCCCTCACTTCAAACTTCTATAAATCCCCACAGTCTCCCTCCCAATCTTAATGATATGGTGGATCATCAATTCTCATTAAACTTCACAACGATTACAATTCTTCACTTTGCTGATCTGATCTTGAAATTCCCTCTCAAGATTCATTTCATGAGAGACTGTATTAGTGACAGTTCCTGTTTGAGTACATCACCCTCTTAAGTCATACAGCACAGAAACAGACCCTTTGGTCCAACTTGTCCATGCCAACCAGGTATCCCAAATGCTACTAATCCCATTTGCCTGTGTTTGGTTTTAGATTCACTCTCCTTGATTTCAAAACTACTCTTCAATACTTACTCACAAACACAAATGTAGCTCTTCAGACATAGCTTTTCAGGAGTCATGTCTCTGGGTGTCCATGAACACTGCTAATGGACTTTTCATTACCCCCTCACCCAGCTGTACTGAAGTGTAACGCTCACAGCTTCTTCAAGACCCTCATGGCTTCCCCAACACACGGCCAACAAATTTCTCACTTTCTCAGTTCCCCAGGACTTCTTCTGAACACCTTGATTCCAGTTCTTAGATGCTTGCTAATTCCTGGAACTTTCTGCTGAGTTTGTTCTAACTGCACAGAGCTATCCAATTGCTCTTGCCTCCTCACTTCAGCTGTCTACAAATTGATTGTACCTCTGTCTCTATTCCTTCCACCAACTATCCTGGAACTGCTTTATAACGACCCCTCCAAGTGTTCTGAGTCACTTATTGAAACCTTTGTGATAAGCACTGACTCTATCATTGGACATAATTGAATGTTGCCATCCAAGTGCTTTTGGAATTTTCCATGTTCTTGAAAGTTCCAGTGTTCACATTTCCACAGAACGCTGGCTTTTGGTGCAAAGAATACTTACAGAAAGAATTCATCACAAGCACATACAAGTTTCAGTACTTATAAGGTTCACACCTTAAAAAAAAGTCTGATTTTCTGTCTTTATCACCAAAGTTACTCATTCCCACATTATATTCCAAGTGCCATCTTGTTCACATTCACATAACTTGTCTATATGTTTTTGCAACCTCTCTGTATCTGTGGCTCACATTTCCACCTAGACTGGCAAATAAACTTTTATAATTGTTTAAGAAAAAAAAACACTCTTTTCTGAATATCTCCTTGAAGTAGCAGATATTCCACAATCAAAGTCACTCATAGTTGAAGGTCTCTCAGCTTCCGTTAACTCCAAGCCAAGTTGGCATTGTGTAAGTTGGCAGTGAAAGCCTTTTTCCTCAGGTGGCAATAGCTTTAAATTGGGGGGTAATAGATATAGGACAGATGTCAGAGGTAATTTCTTTACTCAGAGTAGTAGGTCGAACGTGCTGCCTGGAATTGTAGTAGACTTGTCAACTTTAAGGGCATTTAAATGGTCACTGGATAGGCATATGGATGAAAGTGGAATAGTGTAGATTAGATGGACTTCAGATTGGTTCCACAGGTCAGCGCAACATCGAGGGCCAAAGGGCCTGTACTGCGTTGTAGTGTTCTATGTTCTATGTTGTAAGGTATAAATGTGCTAATCAATATTAACATTACTAATATGTTTAAGTGAATCACATATAAATACTTTAAAGTGAAAATGTCAAATATTAGTACATTAAAAAACATCACAGGGGTGACTTCTGTTTTGTTCACCTTGCTTTATACTCATTGCTGTTCAATTAAATTAATCCAGCAAATGACCGTCACCAAAACTGAATCAAATGCTGCATTTTTAGATTAGATTCCCTACAGTGTGGAAACAAGCCGTTTGGCCCAACAAGTCCATACCAACCCTCCGAAGAATAACCCACCCAGACCCATTTCCTCTGACTAATGCACCGAAAACTACAGGCAATTGCGTATGGCCAATCCACCTGACCTGCACATCTTTGTATTGTGGGAGGAAACCCACACAGACACAGGGAGAATGTGTAAACTCCACACAGACAGTCACCCGAGGCTGGAATAGAACTACGGTTCCTGGTGCTGTGAGGCTGCAGTGCTAACCACTGAGCCACCGTGCCACCGTGCCACCATAGTGCTGATTGAGTTTTGACAAAGCATACATTATTTTCCCTTTGCCTTCTTCTCTGGGCAGCTTTTCTAAAGATAATCTGCTAATGTAAACACTATTCATCCCAGCAGAGATCTATGTGAGAAGAGTTTTCAAGTTTGGCATTTCAACTCATGACTCCTAGTGGGGGCCAGTTATTGAGCCTTGCATCTTCTGGGTCCCTCATGAAAGCTACATTTAATTGTTGTATTTGGCTTGGGGAAACTTCAATATTGTTATCTGTATTATGTTGTAAACTGTTTGATTTATATATATTTTTAATATCATTGTTACAAATTTGCGTTCTTAGATTCTGGGTTAATGAGAGATATGGATTTTTCTGTTTGTCTGAAGTTAATAATCAATTTGTAAGTATTTCTGTAGGTATAGTTATTTCTATTAAAATAGTTTTTATGCATAACTTTACAATTAAAGCATACTTTGTTTTAACAAACACCTTATCAACAGACTTTTTTTTACCTCAAATATTGCAATCTACCATGATGTCCAAGTATTTATGCCAAAGGTAGAGCATAACAGTGATGTGTATACCCAAATTACGCACCACCCACTGTGTGAAAATGTTGCCCCTTACGTCTCTTTTATATGTTTCCCCTGTCACTCTAAACTTATTCCCTCTACTTCTGGACTCCCCCAACCCCAGGGAAAAGACCTTGTCTATTTATCCTATCTATGCCCTTCATGATTTTATAAACCTCTATAAGGTCAACGCTCAGCTTCTGACACTCCAGGGAAAACAACCTCAGCATATTCAGCTTCTCCCTTTAGCTCAAGCCCACCAACCCTGGCAACATCCTTGTAAATCTTTTCTGAACCCTTTCAAGTTTCACAACATCCTTCCGATAACAAGGAGACCACAACTGCATATAGTATTCCAAAAATGGCCTAACCAATGTCCTGTACAGCCGTAACATGACCTCCTAATTCCTATATTCAATGTTTTGACCAATAAAGGAAAGCATACCAAATGCCTTCTTCACTATCCTATCTGCCTGCGACTCTACTTTCAAGGAAATATGAACCTGCACTCCACGGTCTATTCATTCAGCAACACTCCCTAGGACCTTACCATTAAATGTATACGTCCTGCTAAGATTTGCTTTCCCAAAATGCAGAACCTCACATTTATCTAAATTAAACTCTATCTGCCACTCCTCAGCCCATTGGCCAATCTCGTCAAGATCCCATTGTAATCCGAGGTAACCTTCTTCGCTGTCCACTACACCTGGTGTCATCTGCAAACTTACTAACTATACATAGATCAAGGAGCATAGAAGATAGAACAAAACAGAACAAGCTCTTGATGTTGTGCCAACCTGTGAAATAACCTAAGCCCACCCCCCCACACTATTCCATCATCCATATGCTTATCCAAGGATTGTTTAAATCTAATGTGGCTGAGTTAACTACATTCCAAGCCCTTACCACTCTCTGAGTAAAGAACTTGCCTCTGATCTGTCTTAAATCTATCACCCCTCAGTTTGTACCTCTGCCCCCTCGTACAAGCTGACATCATCATCCTAGGAAAAAGAATTTCACTGTCTACCCTATCTAATCTTCTGATCATCTTGTATATCAAATCCCCTCTTAGCCTTCTTCTTTCCAATGAGAACAGACCCAAGTCTCTCAGCCTTTCTCATAAGACCTTCCCTCCAGTCCAGGTAACATCCTGGTAAATCTCCACTGCACCTTTTCCAATGCTTCCATATCCTTCCTGTAATGGGGTGACCAGAACTGTACACAATATTCTAAGTGTGGCCGCACTAGCGTTTTGTATAGTTGCAACATGACATTATGGCTCTGGAACTCAATCCCTCTACCAATAAAACCTAACACACTATTTGCCTTCTTGACAGCACTATCAACCTGGGCGGCAACTATCAGGGATCTATGTACATGGACTCCAAGATCCTTCTGCACATCCACACTACCAAGAATCTTTCCACTGACCCAGTACTCTGCCTTCCTGTTATTCTTCCCAAAGTGAGTCACCTCACATTAAGCTGCATTGAACTCCATTTGCCACCTCTCAGCCCAATTCTGCAGTTTATCCAAGTCCCCTTACAATCTGCAACATTCTTCCACACTGTCCACTA
Organism: Chiloscyllium punctatum; assembly: GCF_047496795.1. NCBI lineage: Eukaryota > Metazoa > Chordata > Chondrichthyes > Orectolobiformes > Hemiscylliidae > Chiloscyllium > Chiloscyllium punctatum. The sequence continues at coordinate 17,460,268 of NC_092752.1, read as the reverse complement.
CTCCACCGACTTTAGTGTCATCTGCAAACTTACTAACCCATCCACCTATGCCTGGGTCTAAGTCATTTATAAAAATGACAAACAGCAGTGGTCCCAAAACAGATCCTTGTGGCACACCAGTAGTAACTGGACTCCAGGCTGAATATTTTCCATCAACCACCACTTGCTGCCTTCTTACAGAAAGCCAGTTTTAATCCAAACTGCTAAAATGGTCTCAATCTCATGCCTCTGCATCTTCTCCAACAGCCTACTATGTAGAACCTTATCAAAGGCTTTGCTGAAGTCCATGTATACCATATCAACTGCCCTATCCTCATCTACATGCTTGGTCACCTTATCAAAAACCTCAATGAGGTTTGTGAGACATGATCTGCCCTTGACAAAACCATGTTGACTATCTGTAATCAAATTGTTGCTGGCTAGATGATTATAAATCCTATCTCTTATAATCCTTTCCAAATCTTTTCCTACAACAGATATAAGGCTCACTGGTCTATAGTTACCTGGGTCATCTCTACTGCCCTTCTTGAACAAGGGCACAACATTTGCAATTCTGTGGTCCTCTGGTACTAAGCCTGTAGACAATGATAGCTCAAAGATCAAAGCCAAAGGCTCCAAATCCTCCTCCCTAGCTTCCCAGAGAATTCTTGGATAAATCCCATTCAGCCCAGAGGACTTGTCTACTTTCACTCCTTCTAGAATTGATAACACTTCTTCCTTACTAACTTCAATCATTTCAAGTCTAATATCTCGTAACTCATTCTTCTCCTCTACAATATTCTCCTTTTCCTGAGTGAAAACTGATGAGAAATATTTGTTTCGCACCTCGCCGATCTCCACCAGGTCCACACACAACTTTCCACTTCTGTCATTGACTGGCCCTATTCCTATCCTATCGAAAGCTTTAGGGTTTTCCTTTATTCTACCTGCTCAAGACTGTTCATGTCCTCTCTTTCTTTTCTTAGCTCTCTCTTTAAATCCTTCCTAGCTAATCTGTAACTCTCCATTGCCCCTCCTGTACAATCTCACCTCATCATCACATAAGCCTCCTTCTCTTAACAAGAGATGAAATTTCTGTAGTAAACCATGGTTCCCTTACCTTATCACTTCATCCCTGCCTGCCAGGAACATACCTATTAAGGACACGCAATATCTGTTCTTTAAACCAGCTCCACATTTTGATTGTCTCCATCCCCTGCATTTTGCTACCCCATTCTATGCATCCTAAGTCTTGCCTAATCGCATTATAATTGCTCTTGCCCAACTGAAGACTCTTGCCCTGTGGCATGCATCTGTCTCTTTCCATTGCAAAACTAAACGTAACCAAATTATGGTCACTTCCTCCAAAGCTCACCTACCACTAATTCAAACACCTGGCCTGGTTCATTACCAAGCACCAGATCCAATGTGGCCTCCCTGCTTGTCAGCCCTTCAACATACTGTGTCAGGAAACTCTCCTGCACACATTGGACAAAAACTGATCCATCCGACGTACTAGAGTTATAACATTTCCAGTAAATGTTGGGGAAGTTAAAGTCCCCATAACGACCACCCTATTCCTTTCACTCCTACCCAGAATCATTTTGCTGATCCTCTTCCCCCACATCCCTGAAACTCTGCAGAGGCCTATAAAAAACTCCCAGCGGTGTGATCTCTCCTCTCCTGTTTCTAACCTCAGCCCATACTACCTCAGTAGACGAGTCCTCGTCAAAAGTTCTTTCAATCACCGTTAAACTGTCCTTGACTAACAAGGCCACACCTCCCCCTCTTTTACTGCCTTCCCTGTTCTTAATGAAAGAACTAAACTCTGGAACATGAACATCCATTGCTCATCCTGCTATACCCATGTCTCCGAAATGGCTGCAACATCAAAGTCCCGGTACCTATCCATGCTGCAAGCTCAGCTAGCTTATTTTGGATACTTCTGGCGTTGAAGTAGACACACTTCAAACCAGCTTGCTGTCTGCCAACACATTCCTGTGACCATAAAATCCTGTCCATGCCCTCCCTACTCTCATCCTCCTGTGCACTGGAACTACATCTCAGATTCCCATCCCCCACTGAACTAGTTTAAATCCACGCAAATAGAATCAGCAAATTTCACACCCAGGATATTGGTATCCCTCTGGTTCAAGTGATGAATGTCCTGTTTGAAGAGGTCCCACCTTCCCCAGAATGAGCCCCAATTATCCATGTACCTGAAACGCTCCCTCCTGCACCATACCTCTTAAGATCACATCAAAGAGATAGAAGACAGAGGGTTGTGGTGGAACGTTTTTCAGATTGGAGGCCTGTGACCAGTGGAGTGCCACAAGGATCGGTGCTGGGTCCACTACTTTTCGTCATTTAGATTAGATAGATTCCCTACAATGCAGCAGCAGGCCTTTGGGCCCAACAAATCCACACCAACCCTCCAAAGAGTAACCCACCCAGATCCATTTCCCCCTGCCTAATGCACCTAACACTGTGGGCAATTTTGAATGGCCAGTTCACCTGACCGGCATATCTTTGGATTGTGGGAGGAAACCCACGCAGTCACGGGGAGAATGTGCAAACTCCACACAGACAGTCACCCAAGCCTGGAATCGAACCTGGGTCCTCTGGCGCTGCGAGGCAGCAGTGCTAACCACTAAGCCACTGGGCAGCCCCCAATCTCTAAGTTTATCAAAAACTTTGAAGTTAAATTTCTCACAGAGTCAGGGCTGCAGTGTGTACTATCTACAAAGCAAGTCAGCAGCATCCCCCAAAACCACAACCTCCACTACCTATAAAGATGAGGGCAGCAGGTATGTGTTAATGCCATGGCCAAGTTCACATCTGAGTGACTTACCATCCAGACTTGAACATTTATCACTACCCTTAGCTGGGTCAAACCCCTAACATTTCAAGCACCATGGAAGCACCTTCACTGTATGTACCACGATAGGACCTAGAAGAAGATCCATCATCACCTTCCCTGGGCAATTACAAGTGAATAAACACTGTTGACCTTGCCAGTGATGTCCAGAACTTGAGAATGAATTTCAAAATCTTCTCAGTGCAGCTTTTATTTTGACAAGCACAGAATTAATCAAATTTCAAATAAGACATTATTTCCTGCTTATGATCAAACCTCACACTGGCCGTCATGTTGAATGAGCCAGCTGGAGCCTTGGTCACCATCAGATGGATTTTAGGACCTGCTTTGTCTAGTGCAGTGGAGAGAGAAAAAAAAATCACTGGATAGACTAGTAAACAATGAGAACTGAGTTATATTGGTACGATAGACATTGTTACGAAAACTATGAGGGACCTAGCTGATAGGTCTTCCTCCTTCAAGACCTACAGCTGTTCCCCCTGCCCAAGTTATTATAAGATCATCAGATGAGGCGGAGCTTAATGCAGTCTCTAATATTAACCCTTTACAGAACCAAACATCTGAGACAACATCACTGAGGTTTGTATTAAGAAATGGTTTTTGTAACATTGATTAGCATGGGAAACTTCACAGAGATGCCACAAGTTGAAATATATTTAGGACAATACAGCCCAATATTCTTCATAATTCAAGTTGATAATTCTACATAACTGACTCCTTTGCCCTATATAAAATATAATGGTGAATCAAATGATATATGAGTGGCAATATGAAACCTTTTGGTAATTTCATATAACGGAAATTTCTTAGGCTAGATCTGAAGAGATTTAGCACACAAGCTAAACTGAAAAGGTTCAAAGGAAATAGGGCGATTATTTGATATGTCTTGCTGAGCTTAGACAACAAACTATACTTTGAAACATTTACAACATTAAATATAAGACTGTTAAAGAAAATAAACAGTTTTTTAAAAAACTTGTATCTTTCATATAAATGGCTCTGGCACGTGTTTGGAATAGGTTTAATGTGTGGAGTAGTATTTATTGTTCCTGTATCTGGTTCAGAGGGATAGGATTTATTCCTCAAAATCATTCATAGATGCTCATAAAAGAAGCAGACAAGATGCTGGAAGCACTGATATTCCTGCAGACTAGGGGTTTATGACAAGATAATAAATCGAGATTGCTTTCTTGTCAGTGATGTGTCAGTCCTATATCTTATCCAATTCTTGTCTGTATGTCTGAATGTCATTCCACCTCATTGCAATTGAGATAGGGAACCCTAAGCTTCCCCTAAATCCATTTAGGGGCCTTGCAATCTGCGTTAGGTTTCACTATCCATGAGCAGAATTGAAAACGAGCAAGCTAAGTCCTCAGCTGGAATCACAATTGTCAAAAGTCCACTAAAAATAAGCCATTCTTAGTGGTTTCTCTCAGACTTTCACTTTGTCTTGAGCTTCAAGTTGGAGAATTAGTTTAATAAGAGCGCAAAAAAAAAGAGATCAAGTCTCCAGAGAGAAACTCATCCTGATAATGATCTCATTTCGCATGAAATTAACAAAAGATTTGTATGACTACTAATGAGAATGAAATGTGAAATTTAAGTAATTTTCAAGATTAGAACCATAACTCTCATGAACAGAAAATGAACAAAATCAATCATTATTTTGAAAGTGAAAGACGTTTGGGATGTTTTAAATACTGCAACATAATCTTTAGACAACTTTTCACAATGATATGAAATTTGAGAAAATCTGAATGCTGTTAGAAATTAATACTAAACAATACAGGAGAGGAATTAAGTACCGTCCTAGAGAAGTCATATTAGACAAATTAAAGGTGCTAAAAGCAAATAAGTCCCCTGGCCCTAAAGGCTTTCATACTAGGATCCTAAAAGAGGTAGCTACAGAGATAATGTATTTATTGGGAATAACTTTCCAAAAATCATTGAATTCTGGAGAAGTACCAGAGCATTGGAAAACTATTAATGTGACATTCCTATTTAAAAAGGGAGGGAGGCAAAAAGCAGATAACTATAGGCTAATTAGCTGAATATCTATTGTTGGAAAAGTACTGGAGTCAATTAATTATTAAGGAAGGAATAGCAGAACCTTTGGAAAATCACAATCTAATCAAGCAGTCAGCTTGGGCTTTGTGAAAGGGAAATCATGTCTGACTAACTTATGAGAGTTTTTCAAGTTTTGCTCCCTGTGTTGATGGGAATGAGGACTGCAGGGAGGATCAGCTGACTGACCACAGCACCATGGGGCAGGCAGCCATTCAAGTGTGGGAAGAGAAGAGAAATGTTGATGTAATTGGGGATAGTATTGTTAGAGGCATAGAAACTGTTCTCTGTGACCAGGATCGAAAGTCCTGAAGGTTGTGTTGCCTGCCTAGTGTTCAGGTTCGAGATGTTTCATCTGGGCTGCAGAGGAATTTGGAGTGAGAGGGTAAAGATCCAGTGGTTGTGATCCACATAGGTACCAACAACATAGCTAAAACTAGGACAGAGGTTCTGCTAAGGGTGATTGAACAGCTTGGAGCTAAATTGAAAAGCAAAACCAAAAAGGTAATAATCTCTGGATTACTACCTGAGGCACGAGCTAATTGGCACAGAGTCAGTAAGATTAAGCAGGTAAATGTGTGGTTCAAAGATTGGTGTGGAGAAATGGGTTTGAGTTAACGGGACATTGGCACCAGTACTGGGGAAGAAGGAACCTATTCTGATGGGATGATCTTCATCTGAACTATGCTGGAACCAGAGTCCTAGCGAATCACATAACTATGGTTGTGGACAGGGCTTTAAACTAAATGGTGAGGGAGGGTTTAACTTATCGGGGAAATGAGACAACCCAAAGTAAAGGAGGAGGTAAGAGTGCAGAACATATCTCCAGCACAGACACAAATAAGACTGAGTGTAAGGAAAGGGTTAACAATCAAACTTCAAGCACACTGGACAAACAAATGACAATGAGAAGAGGGATGGTTACTACAGGACTGAAGGTGTTATATCTGAATGCACACAGCATAAGGAATAAGGTAAATGAGCTTGTGCCGCAAATCAAAATTAGCAGGTATGATGTGGTGGGCATCACGGAGACGTGGCTGTAAGGGCATCAGGACTGGGAGCTGAATTTTCAAGGATATAAATCCAATTGTGTTATGGACTAGGCCAGATTCCCTCAAAACACGTCAAGAAGGTAACCCAGACCCTAACTTTGTTAGTTGTTTTAAGCAGGTGCAATGTGGACATTCCAAGAGAAATGCTGCTAGTCAAACCATTTAGTTTATTTACAAGATTACTGAATGAAACACAAACCATAGAAAACAGAATACCGAATAACTTAACCTCTCCGAAACCCAGCATATCATCCCAACCTAATGATGCTGTACCAAATACTTGCAACAATCCGCAAAAACACCCCTTGACTCAAAAGGTAAAATCAAACACAGGTTCTTACAGGAGAAAACTCAGAGACAGAGTACCAGCCTGGACTTGCTTCTTTGGGTCCAGCAGACGTTTTTATACTTCTGCTAAAACCCAAACAAAACCAGAGAAAAGCTGAGCTGGGAGAACTGGCCACTCCTTTTTCATTCTACAAGTGTTCATTTTTTAAAAATCTTGAAAGCCTTTTGCCTGAGGCAGTATCTGTTGGCTATTATTAATTTGACCCTAAAACCCTTCAACCCCAGGCTTTTCGGAGCCTGTGTCATTTATGACCTCTCTGAGAAAAAAAAGCCAAGGACAGCATAACCTTGTTAAAAGAGCAGTTTCGTCACAATTGGCAGGTGGGCAGAGGGGGTGGGTTGCCTTATTAGTAAGAAATGAAATTCAATCAACAGTAAGAAACAAAGTAGAGTCAGATGGTGTAGAATCTGTGCGGGTAGAATTGAGGAACCGCAAAGGTGAAAAAAAACCATAGTTATGTACAGGCCTCCAAACAGAAGTTAGGAACTGGGGCACAAGGTACACCAGGAGACAGGAAAGATATGTAGGAAGGGCAAAATTATAGTGATCAATATGCAGGTGGACTGGGAAAGTCAGGTTGGTAGAAGAGTGAAAGATAAAGTGATTATAAAATGTCTATAAAATGGCTTTTTGGGGCAACTTGTAGGGGATCCCAATAGGGAACAGGCATTACTGGATAGAGTTGTGCTGTGAGGCAGACTTGATAAGGGAGCGTAAGGTGAAGGAACCCTTAGAAGACAGTGATCATAATATGATTGAATTTACACTGCAATTTGAGAGGGTGAAGATAGAATCAGAGGTAATGGTATTAGAGCTGAATAAAGGCAATTACAGAAGCATGAGGAAGGAGCTGGATAGAATTGACTGGGAGAGGAGCCTAGCATGAAAGTTAGTGGAACAGCAATGGCAGGCGTTTCTGGGAATATTTCAGGAGACACAGCAGAGATACATCCTGAGGAAAAAGAAGCATGGTACAGGGAGGATGAGGCAACCATGGCTGACTAGGGAAGTCAGGGATAGCATAAACGCAAAAGAGAAAGCATATAATGTGGCAAAGGGGAAACCAGCAGATTGGAAAGCTTACAAAGACCAACAGAAGGCAACAAAAAAGAAATAAGGAGGGAGAAAATTAACTATAGGATAAGCTAGTCAGTAATACCAAAGAAGACTGTAAGAGTTTCTTTAGATATATAAAGGGTTAAAAAGAGGCAAAAGTGGATGTTAGGCAGCTTGAAAATGATGTTGGAGAGAAAGTAGTGGGGAACAAGGAAATGGCTGAGGAACTGAATAATTACTTCGCATCAGTCTTGACTGTGGAAGACACAAGTAATGTCCCAAAAATTAAAGAGAGTGAGGGGGCAGAGCTGAGCATGGTGGCCATCACCAAGGAGAAGGTGCTAGAAAACCTGAATGGCCTGAAGGTGAATAAATCTCCTGGACCAGATGGACTACACCCCAGAGTTCCAAGGGAGATAGCTGAAGAGATGGTGGAGGCGTTACTAGTGATCTTTCAGGAATCAGTAGAATCAGGGAGGGTCCCAGAGGATTGTAAAATTGCTAATGTGACACTCTTGTTTAAAAAGGCAAAAGAGGGAAAATTACAGACTGATTAGCCTAACCTTGGTCCAGGGTAAGATCCTAGAATCCATTGTGAAGGATGAGATTTCTGAATACTTGGAAGTATATTGTAAAATGGGGCAAAGTCAGCGTGATTTCATCAAGGGAAGGTCATGCTTGACAAATCTGCTAGAATTCTTTGAGGAAGTCTGGTCGGCACGGATGGGTTGGACCAAAGGGTCTGTTTCTGTGCTGTACATATCTATGACATAACATGTAGGTTAAACTAAGGAGAGCCAATGGATGTAATCTATCTGGACTTCACAAAGGCCTTTGACAAGGTGCTGCACAGGAGGCTATTGAGTAAGGTAAGGGCCCATGGTGTCAAAGCCAAGGTGCTGGCATGGTTAGAAGCTTGGCTGTCTGGCAGAGAGCAGAGAATAGGGATAAAAGGTTCCTTCTCAGTATGGGCAGCCAGTGACAAATGGTGTTCCACAAGGCTCAGTGTTGGAACTGCAACTTTTCACTTTATACATTAACGATCTGGCTGAAGGAACTGAGGGCATTTTGGCTAGGTTTGCAGACAGTACAAAGATAAGTAGAGGGACAAGTAGCATCGAGGAGGCGGGGAAGCTGCAGAAGGATTTGGACAGGTTAGGAGAGAGGGCAAAGAAATGTCAGATGGAGTACAACATGCAAAAGTTTGAGGTCATGCATTTTGGTGGGAAGAATAAAGGCATGGACCATTTCTAAATGGGGAGAAAATTCAGAAGTCTGAAGTGCAAAGACTTGTGAGAATTCTTGTCCAGGATTCTCTCAAGGTACACTAGCAGGTTGAGTCAGTAGTTAGGAAGGCAAATGCAACGATGGCATTTATTTTGAGAGGACTTGAATACAAAAGCAGGGATGTACTTCTGAGGCTCTATATTTGGAGTATCATGCACAGCTTTGGGCCCCATATCTCAGGAAGGATGTACTGGCCCTGGAGCATGTTCAGAGGAGGTTCATGAGAATGGTCACAGGAATGAAAAGCTTAACATATAAGGAACGTTTGAGGGTGCTCGGTCTATACTCGATGGAGTTTAGAAGGATGTGGGGGGAGCTAATTGAAACATACAGAATACTAAATGGCCTGGACAAAGTAGATATTGGGAAGATGTTTCCATTGGTAGAAGAGACTAAGACCTGAGGGCACAGCCTTAGAATAAATGGAAGACATTTAGAATGGAGATAAGGAGAAACTTCTCCAGCTAGAAAGTGGTGAATCTATGGAAGTCTTTGCCAAAGAAGGCTGTGGAAGCCAGGTTATTGAGAATATTTAAGACTGAGATAGATAGTTTCTTTAGTATCAAGGGAATCAAGGGTTTTGGGGAGAAAGCAGTAGAATGGAGTTGAGAAATTTATCAGCCATGATTGAATGGTGGAACAGACTCGATGAACCAAATGGCCTTATTTTTGCTCCCTTGTCTCATCGTGTTATGGTCCTAAATTTCAACCAGAGTTGATAAAAGGGAACTAGTAGATACATTGCAATTGACTTCCAGAAAGGGTTCAACAAAGTACCTCCCACAAGGAGGTACAAGTCATGAGATAACAGCCCATGGTTTTGGAGGTAATATGTTGGCATGGACACAGAATTGGATAATGGGCAGGAAACAGTGTGTGGCAATAAAGCGTTCTTTTCAGGCTGGTGACCCAAGCGGGGTTCCACAGGATCAGTGTTGAGATGACAACTGTTTACAATATATATTAATGACTTGGAGAAGTGAAACATATAGTTAAATTTGCAGGCAACACAAAAATAGGTGGAGAGGCTGGTTGTGATAAGGATGGGTTAATCAATTGGGCAAAAGGATGGCAGATGAAGTAATACATGGGAAAATATGAAGTTGCCCAATTTGGAAGGGAGAACAAAGGATCAGAGTATTATTTGAATGGAGAAAAACTGCAGAAAGCTGCAACACAATGAGACTTTGCACAAAACACAGAAAGCACACAGCTAGCACACAGATAATCAGGCAGACTTATGGTATGTTGGCCACCATTTGAAGGGACTTGGAGTATAAGAGTTGGGAACTCTTACAGGAACTGTATAAAGAGCTGGTGAGACCATACCTGGAGTACTGTGAGCAGTTTTGGTTCCCTTACTTAAGGAAAGATATCATTTCATTGGAGACAGTACAGAGAATGTTCACCAGGATGGACCTTGGTTTGAAGGGATTGTCTTATGAGCAACGTTTGAGACTCTACTCACTGGAGTTTAGACTAATGAGAGGTGATCACATTGAAACAGTATAGGATTATTAATGGGATCAACAGGCTAAATGCTGTTTCCCTTCCAGGACCAGAGGACACTGTCTCAGAATATACGGGTGCCAATTTGAGATGAGATAAGGAGGAAGTTCTTCTCTCAGAGGGTTGAGATTCTTTGGAACTATTTGACTTTTGAGCTCCCTGTGGGGAAGACTCCTTATGCATAGTTAAGGCTGAGATAGATAGATTCTTGATCATTAAAGGAATAAAGTGTTCTGTCTAAAGCATGGGAAAATATGTGTGAGGAATGTCAGATCAGTCATGACCTTGTTGAATGGTGGAATAGGCTTGAGGGGCCAAATGGCCTACTCATTTTTCTTTTTCTTATTGTTTTCAGCAAAAAAAGGCCATCCAGTCCATTATATTTGGGCTGACTCATTTCTAGAATGAAGTTGACTGATAAAATCACATCAATGTTATTACAGACCCAATGCAACTGATATTGATTCTTTCTGGGATATTTCTGTATCAATTTATCATCAGTGGCCAAATGAGTGAATTGTACAAAATCCCAGGTGGCTGTAAGCAGCACTTCTGAACAAGACAAAGACATGGCATAATTATCCTTCAGAATAATTCATATCAACCTTATGGCAATGACCTCATTTCATTAATGAATAAATGAAATGAGGTAATTGCCATAGCTATACGTTAAAGTTATTGTTTGCAAAATTAGTGCTTAACTTCTTTACAAATGATTGAGTAATCATCTGTAAGAGACTAAGTTTTAAGCATAAATTATTGCAAAATAATTCTGTAAATAAATGTTCACATAGTAGTGTTACAGAAACAAAATAAAGTCAAAAAGCTAATGTAAACCTAGCATTCTTTAGTGTATTATTTTAGTGGAGGCAATATTTGAAATGGGTTACTGGAGGCATGAAGACAACAGAGGATTGCTAAACAAGTACACTACATTTTGTCACCAGAACAGAAATAACTGGATAAACTCAGCAGGTCTGGCAACATCTGTGGAGAGAAAGCAGAGTCAATGTCTAAGGTGCAGTCTAATCTTCGGACCTGATTGTTGCTAGTTTGGTACATTTGCTGAAGACTGGTGGAGGGAGGCGGAAGGAGTAAATGATAAATGGAGGTGGAGGCCACAGAGAGGGATAATGGTCATATGGGGAGAATAAAAAAACTGCTAATGGGAACTCTAGTGATTGGAACCAGGTGGATCTCATTGACTACGAAATCCTTGGTTGGGATTGTGAACCTGGGAAAATCAGGAAACCCTGGCTGACCAGGCTAAAGAGGGATTTAGAATCTCCTCAGTTCAGGGGACTGATTCCAAGCTGGCTGGCCACAGCCAGTGCACTGTGCACATGTAAAATAAAGGATGAGTTGGTGATGGGATACCAGCCTCTCTGCAGTTCATTCAGGGATCATTAGTGGATGAAAATGTCTTAGGTTATGGTGAAAGCAGCCTATGTGATGACAAGACCTGGTCTGTGGGGGTGGGAGAAGGACATGGAAGAAGGTGTTCAGGTTTTAAAATTATTGAATCGATATTGAGTCCTGAAGGCTGCAGAGTCCCCAAGAGGAAAATGAGATAAACATTAAATAGTGTCCTTTAGTCCACTTTCTATAATAGTTCCTGTCTCACATTGGTAACACAATCCTTTAAAACTTTTAAGAGGACAGATCAATTAAAAGATTGCTACTGATTGAAAAGTATAAATAAAATGCAGAACTATTTATTCATTCCTATTACTGACCTGCATGATTCAGAAGAAGAGACTAAAAGGTATTTGAATAGATAAATGTTATATATGAATTTCAGTCAGACTTTTTGTTTGACTATCTAATTAACTTTTAAACTGAGATATTCCATTGTAGCTTTGCTGCCTTTGCTTCTCAGTTATGTTTATGGTCGGACTGATGATTCTTTTCATTCCAAAGATGAAATTATCAGTTATAAACTATATTCATTCATACTGGGTTTCAGTTAAAAAGTCCTCCTCTTCTTCTCCATGTGCCTTCACTGTGTTAAAAACAAAGCAATACAGAGTGACCCATTGCAACTTAGTCATCCAGCAACTCAGACATTGCAACTTCACACTGTGCCAAAAAAATGTATTCTTAGTTTTGGTAGATTATTTAGTGAAATTCTTCTTGTTGATGATAGAGGTGCAATTAGATAGTGTGAGGAGATTTTCTAAGCTGGAAAGCATTTATACCTTTCCTCAAAGATTCCTTTTCTCATATTCTAACTCATACCATGCTCTCTCCTCTGTCCTGCTTAGTGATGCCCAATTCTGCAGCACTTGAAATTTAAAGATCTCAAACTTATATTCAATCTGCTCCATGGCTTTCTCCCATCCTATCTCTACAACTTCACCCACCCGTACAATCCTCAGAATATTCCTCAAAATCAAGCCTTTCGCAGCTCCCTAACTTTCATCACGCCATTTCCTGTAGTGTTTTCAGCTAAACCCTAAACTCCAAAATTAACACCCTAAATATTTCCACCTCTTTACTTGTGTCTTTTTCCAACTTTAAGATGGTCCTTAAAATCCACCTTTGTTTTCAAAGATTTTAGTTGCCAATCTAGTATCTTCTTTTGTGGTTCAGCTTCAAATTTGATTAGAAAATGCTCTACAAACCTACCAGGGATATTCTACCATATTTGTGGGAGGCACGGTGCCACAGTGGTTAGCACTGCTGCCTCACAGCGCCAGAGACCCAGGTTCAATTCCCACCTCAGGGGACTGACTGTGTGGAGTTTGCACGTTCTCCCCGTGTCTGCGTGGGTTTCCTCCGGGTGCTCCGGTTTCCTCCCACAGTCCAAAGATGTGCAGGTCAGGTGAATTGGCCATGCTAAATTGCCCGTAGTGTTAGGTAAGGGGTAGATGTAGATGTAGATGTAGGGGTATGGGTGGGTTACGCTTCGGCGGGGCGGTGTGTACTTGTTGGGCCGAAGGGCCTGTTTCCACACTGTAAGTAATCTAATCAAAGTACTATGGTATATAAACACAACTTTAGTTATTGTGTTTGTTAATATTGGTGAACCAAGGATAAGTAGCCTTACAAAAAATTAATGTGTTTTGATTTAGTTGCTCACTTAATACATTATATTTGCATAGTGACTCATCTGACAAATCATTCACTGTATTTGGAATTTGTCAATGCTTGGTCATTTCTGAACATCCCAAGTCACTGGCATTCGGTAGTGGCAGACAATTTTGATAGACAGTTGCAACTGCACTGAAGAAATGATTTGGACTTGTGACAGGGCAGATCCAGTGATTCCTTGCAATTCCTCTGTGGCCATCAGCGTCTGATTATAGACTTACATTTTGTGAGTTGTGCTGAGATCACTAGTCAGTCAGTCTAAAACCAATAATGAGACCACATTGAAAAGAACATAAACAAAGAGGTAGAAATAGGATAAGTGAGAGGGCAAAGATCTCACCAACAGAGTATAATGTGGGAAACTGTGAAATTATCCATTTTGGCCAGAAGAAAGAAAAATAAGCAAAATATCCAAAAAGTGAGAGATTATGGAACTAAGAAATGCAGAAGGATATGGGTGACCTAGTGCATGAATCACAAAAGTAATGAGGCAAGCTAATAGAACATTCTTGTGAGAGGAATTAAATACAAAATTAGGAATGCTATGCTTACATAATAAAAACAAAAGGTTTTGGAGAAAATCAGGAATCAAGTTAACATTTCAAGTTCAACGTGACTGCTTTTGGATTTGATACGTTAACTCTGTTCATCTCTCCACAGATGCTACCAAATCTGCTAAGTTTCTCTAGCACTTGTGCTTGCATTTCATCTCTCCAGAATCCACAATACTGAAGTTTATGCTTCAGTTTAACAGGGCATTGCTGAGATCACATTTGGAAGTTTGTGCATAGAATTGGTCTTCTTATCTAAGGAAATATATAAATGTACTGGAGACAATTCATAGAAGGATCACTAGACTAGTACCTGGAATGAGCAGTTTGTCTTATGAGGTAAGGTTTGATGAGCAAGGCTTGCATCCACTTAGATGAGGAGGAGGTAATTTGATTGAAACGTGTAAGATCCTGAAGTAATTGCCAAAATCCAATGCTTTTTCTTTCCTGAAACACTGTTTGAATCTGTCCAAGTTACAATTGACATACCACTGTGGCTCAGAGGTTAGTGCTGCTGCCTCACAGCACCAGAGACCCAGGTTTGATCCCAGCCTTGGGTGACCTCCTGAGTAGAGTTTGTACACTCGCCCTGTGTCTGTGTGGGTTTTTCCTGAATGCTCTGGTTCCCTCCCATAGTCACAAAGATGTGGATGGGCATGCTAAATTGCCCCACAGTGTTCAGAAATATGCAGGCGAAGTGGGTTAATTATAGTAATTATGGGGATTGGGTGGAATGCTCTTCGGGGGGTTGGTGAGGACTCAATTGACTGAATGGCCTCTATTTACACTGTCAGGATTCTTTGACAATGAGCAAGACGCACTATCCCTCGTTGTCCTGCTCAACCTGCTTATAGGCAAAAATAACTTCCACAACCTATTTTAACACCTGATGAAGAGTCATCTAAACTTGAAACATTAGCTTGCTTTCTCTCCATGGATGCTACCTGACCCGCTGTGACCTTCAGCATTTTTGTTTTCAGTATATTCCGCTATTACCCAGTTCAATTTAAATACTCTTACTTCATTCAACGCTTACTTAACCAAAGCTAAAACATCTCCAGAGATGACACCTTTTCCTCCTTCTACACTAGCTTCTGCTCACTAAACACGTCTCACCTCATTGATCTTATTGACCTCCCATTGCTTCAATGTAAAATTGTCACCCTTGAGTTTAAAATCACTTCCCAATCTTATGCCTTCCAACCACTATAAGCACATAACAGATACATCTCCGCCAGCCTAGCCCTGAACTCTATTTTTCAATCTATCCATCATCACCTCTCTGCCTCTCCAATACCTTTCAAACAACTACACCCCATTCTGCAACTCCTTCAATCCCTCCAGTTTAAGATCATTCTTAAATCCAGCTCTACAAACAACATTTTAGACACCCTTTCGTTTTGCAAAAATTTGAATATGTATCTTGTACCATACGGTCCACAGAACACTTAAGGAGGTTTTGTTTCTTGAGTCATACTTACGTACAGCATAGAAACAGGCCTTTGGCCTCGCACGTTTAATACTATTTATAGACAAATTTTAGTGGTTAATATTTCAAAGGATTTTAGCTTTCTAACCAGTTTTGCTCATACCTATATTACCTTTTGCCATTGTAATAGCTAGATACATCCTTAATTAAAATAAAGATCAGGCGCTTAAATGTGATTATTTTCCAGCAAGCTTTCTAGTCTTTTATTCCATTTTTACATTGCAAAGCCTGCCTCTCTGCTGTTTAATAGGAACGGTAAGGACATGTGAGATAAAACTGAGGCAGGCAGTTGAAGAGCATGTAACCCTTTGAAGCCTCATACAATCGGGTTTCCAGAAACTCTCATCTCTCAAGTGTTGACGGTAAATTAAACTTTGAAATGCCTCTTGTGAAAGATCAGAAATGGTCTGCATCAGGTGCTGATGCCTTAATCGGCCGGTCACTAGGGACCCGTTCAATGTCGGGTCGAATGTTTCCATGTAAGGAGTATTCTTGCCAGCAGCTTTCAGATTCGAGGGGGTTTGCTGGGGCTGCTGTTACATTCTCAATCCCTCGAGACAACCCACTATAAAAACCACAGCCCAAAACACACACACACACATTTGCAAGGATCACAGGCAAGTATGGTGAGTGTATGCTCTTCTGGGGTTTCTTTTCTTCCTCTCTCTTCACAGTCAGTTCTATCTGCTGCAAGTGACTCTGACCCTTGTGACTTTTTCTCTCTCTCATTCGTTTTGTCCCCGCAGTCGAGCAGAAAAACAAAAAAGAAGGAAGGCGGTGCCAAACGGGCTCAGAGAGCTTCATCCAATGTCTTTTCCAGCTTTGAGCAGACTCAAATCCAGGAATTCAAGGAAGTAAGCAACTCTCTGTTGGAGGTCTGAAGTCGAGAGGATAGGGCATGTCAGGGCCAGAGAGAAACACATAGGTGTTAAAGAGTGAAGAGAAATCTCAGGGGGAAAAAATGACTAAACATGCGAAATCAAGGCCAAGGAAAGGAGCTAAGAGGGAAGAGAGAAATGCAATTGTCTGTTTCCAATCCCGCTCGCTCCAGAGATTTCTGAACGGGTTGATTATTTTTTTAAAAAGCATAAATTATCAGATCCCGACCCGTGCCTCAAATGTATGTAAATATAATCTTTACAAATAAGAAATGCTTTGGGTTTGTTTGCTGGTAAGAGTCCAACTCCAACGCTTCTTTTTTCCTTCAAATGCTACTGGATAGAACCAAATTGTTTCAGTGACTGCTTATATATAAGGATATCTTATGAATAAAGTGTGTATTTGAAATAAAAAATAGTTAATTTAAAAAAATATACATACACCTGTTTCGAATCTACAGTATTTGGGCTTGGCTGTAATAGTCAGATGTACACTGCATTCTGTTTTATATCTCTAGCTACAGTTTGAAAAAAAATAGGAACTGCAAGAGCAACACTTGTAAAACATGAGTGTAAACATGAAATAAACTGTAGAATGAGTTCACTTCAGCCTGTCTCAGATAGGAATGCTGCAGATCCTGAACGTCTGAAACAAACAAAGAGAATGCTGGAGAAACTCAGCAGGTCTGGCAGCATCTGTGGAGAGAGAAATAGTTAACACTACGAGTCCTATATGTCATGCCCTAACCTTCAAGGCTCTGGGGAAAGTGGGACTCACCTAGTTTGTCAGTGGAGACAGGATGGGTTGAAGGAACTCTACCACACTGTATAAAGAATATCTTAAAAATTATCTGTCCTGTCTTTACGTCAGTCTGCCCCTGACTGATGATTCCAGGTTAGTTGCTAAATGGTTATCAGTGCAAATGAAGTGTTTAGTACACAATAGGTGTTGCAGATGTTAGTGTATGATATTTATGTAAATTGAACATATTGTATTTTTGCATTGAGCTCTGTTGTGCATGTTGACTTCATTATTCATGACCAGCATAGGAAAGAAATTAAGAATGCAGAAAAAAGTCTCAGGAAGGTGTAAGAGATGGCATTTAATGCAAGGAAGTAGCTCTTGGCAGGCCATTGAAGCCATTTTTGATTCTGTTATCCCCTTTCTTTTCAGGCCTTTACTTTGATCGATCAGAACAGAGATGGCTTTATTGACAAAGAGGATCTGAAAGATACTTATGCATCTTTGGGTAACTGCTTGTAAATCTGATCAAAGTTACATGTATTCATGATGAATGTATATTTGATGTGACACTTGGATATTCTGGCAGTCGTACAGTCATAGAACAGCACACACTAGACTTGACGGTTGGGGTATTGCAGAATCCCATATATAGCAGAGTTTGTGGGAATTGCTGGGAAAATTGAAGATTGGAATTCCTCTGCATCTTAAACCCTCCAAAATAAACCTAATATCAAGGAATTCAGAGGACTTTGGTCTAAGTTACTAGTCACCCTAATAACTATTAACCCTATGAAAAATTAGGCATTTAAGACAGATGAGGAGGAATTTCTTCTGAGAATAGTGAATTTGTGCAATTCTTTATCACAGAGGGCTGTTGGGTCATTTAAGTAGATGCAAAGCTGAGATGGACAGAATCAATAAGGAAATTGAAGGGTACATAAACAGGCAGGAGAGTGGAGTTGAGGATTTTCAGATCAGC
Source organism: Chiloscyllium punctatum (assembly GCF_047496795.1). Taxonomy (NCBI): domain Eukaryota; kingdom Metazoa; phylum Chordata; class Chondrichthyes; order Orectolobiformes; family Hemiscylliidae; genus Chiloscyllium; species Chiloscyllium punctatum. The sequence goes on along the minus strand of NC_092752.1, from coordinate 17,442,356 downwards.
CATAATTCATTGATTAGCAGCAGACTTGATAGACTGAATGGTCTACTTTAGCTTCTATGTTTTATGGAGAATTTAAAAATCTAATCTAGCTTCTGGGTAACTATCACCCCATCCCCTGCACTAACCTGGCACCCATCCCAAGCTACACCGCCCCTGACACCTGGGGACACTTGACAATCTCTACCAACCCAACCAGAGCTCCCAATCCAATATGATTCCACTTGAGGAGCTCATACCAACCCCTCTCCCCTATTTCCCCCCTGAGACTCAACACTCAACGCCTACTACTCCATTGCCTGTTGGCTATGATACCCTTTCCTGCTGGATTGAAAACTACACCTTACCTACCAACATGCCCCCTTGTTGCCAACCCTGATATCCCTCCCCAGCACCAGCTATGACAATCACCATCCACTCCAACTCCTCAACTTCTCCAACCTATCCCAAATACTCCATCTTTTCCTAAATGACATTCATGACTCAGATGGGTTTTTAACATCAATTAATGACAGTTTCATAGTCACTGTTGCTAATTTCAGATTTAATTGATTTTGAATTCAACAATTGCCTGCATACTTCTGTCTTGGCATCTTACTTAGCTGAGGACTATCCTAGTCTCTTAACCAACTGCTATTCTAATCCTACACTCTCGTACATTTTTGCAGAACTGTCAAATTGTGTGCCTGGGCTGCTGGACATATCAGTCTCAGAGCACGGCACACTGACTGCTGTAAGAGGGGCCGTGACGTAACGTCCTCTGAATATTCCGCACCATGGTGGGGATCTGTGGTGATGTCAGCTCCGCTCCACATTTCTGAACGAGCTGAAATTAGAATTCTCAGCTCAAAACATGGAACTCAGTACGAATATAAGAAAGACGTGAAAGAAGTGGCAATCCAACTGTGATGGCCACTTGATGGCTGGAGACTGAATTTGGAAGCATTACCTGCATGAAGCTTAACATCTTCGCTGCAGCTGAAGAATAGTCTGTAAATATTTGAATGTCTCAGTATACTCAAAAGATCTGTCAATAAATAGATTAATTATCCCACCTACTATCAGTAGCTACAATCTTAGTGGTACTCCAGCCATTGGCAAATGAAGTCCAGTGGTGACTTTCTGCAGCTGTTTTAATTAATAAACTCACCATGGTAGACTAGTTTCTAACTGAGTATTTCAGCTATTAGGGAAAAGATGGAACTTTCATTTTAGAAACAGCTAATCACATCTTCAAGGTATTTCAATGTTCATTGCAACCTATCAATTGCTGCTTTTTCTTTAAAGCACAGAATGTTTGATGGGATGTTGTCATCACCAGCAAGGCCAGTACTTTTTGCCCATCTCTAATTTCCTTTGAATCGAGTGGCTTACTAAACTGTTTCAGTGGATAGTTAAAAGTCAACCCTGTTGTTGTGGATCTGAAGTGGCAAATTGTCCAGACCATATAATGTTGACTGGCTTCTGTTCCTCAAACCAGATGGGGTTTTTTAACACCAATTAATGATAGTTTCATAGTCACCATTATTAACTTCAGAGTTTGAATTGATCAATTTTTTTTTGTGAAATTTGAACCCACATCCTCAGAACATCAATCTGGGTCCCTGCGTTGCTTACTTAGTGTCATTACCATTTCACCACTAGGTTAACATTGCTGCAGATAGCATGTACTCTGGCATCCCAAGTTGCAGAAAAGATGCATGATCCTCTGACTTACTTAAGTGAAATTGGTTGTGGGATGGATGCTGATCATGATATCTTGTGAATACTGTGAGTGTATTTAACATTCCTTCAACTATTGAAGTGAACATGACCTTGATTTGATATCTTGTCCAAAAGGCACCTCCAGCAGCTTAAGCAATTATCTATTTAAATAAAATAGAATTAGCAGAAAGAAATCAGGAACTACAAACAGGTTACCTTGTGATGGGACTTTTGTTTAAAGAAACTACAGAATATTAGTCCACAGATACAACAATGTTATGGTCAGCACATCATAAAAGATTTGTACACAACATAAGGATAATAGGACATAACTGATCTCAAATGTAAACACAATTAATTAGAAGTATAGAAGGAAGACATTTAAGAGTGAAATACTTACAAATTATGCATGGTGTTGGTGATGTTATCCCAGGCAAACCAGAGAACCTAAGATCAGAGGTAGATATGCAAAAATGTGTAGAAAACAATTTACAGGAAATGTGCACAGGCAATTGATTTACTTGGATTGGGAGCCATAACTGTGAGATGCATTGATAAATCTAATTAAGAATTCAGTGGAAATTATCTGGATAATGGTCAAGGTGAAGATGTATCTTGCTCAAAAACAGTTTGGTGCTACGTTGGGAGAACCAGGAGAGATTCACTTTACAAGTCTCATCACATCTCTGACTTTTTTTCTTTTTCAGGCAAACTCCATGTCAAAGATGATGAATTAGAATCCATGTTACGTGAAGCTACTGGTCCAATTAACTTCACCATGTTTTTAAATCTATTTGGAGAAAAGTTACATGGTATGTTTTTGACTACTTCTTGCTTTTCACTCCTTTCCTTGTGAACCGTGACCAAACTATGATTTAATTTCATTAAATACAGGGTCTGATCCAGAAGAGGCGATATTAAATGCATTTAAAATGTTTGATCCCGAAGGCAAAGGATGCATCAACAAAGATGAGTATGTGCTATTTCTACTTTTCTAGTGTTTTTGCTGATGCTTTGAAGTTTTACCATTTCCTTTTATTATGCAGCTTCTGATGTTTCACTTGTGTTATTTTTTTTCCCACATCTGCAGACTAAAACATATGCTGATGACTCAAGCTGACAAATTCACGGTTGGAGAGGTTTGTATAAGAACTTAATTTAAGGCGTTTTCTTTGACAGATGTACAGTTGCTTGTGTACTTGTTAACCTGGAGCAGTAGCATACATACTGAGATGAATGCAATGTGGACATGACAGTCTATTCACACTCCAGTCCTACAAATGGAACAAGTTCTAAATTTTGCAGATTTTATAAAATAGCCTTCAGTAATTCAAACGTGATGTATTGTTCTTCGATAATGCATGAAAATTGTGATGATTACATCAACTCTGGTAGAGGTTTTTTTTAAAAATACATAAGTTAGTAATTACTTTAGCTATGTATGAAGTATGTACATCATAATAATACATATGCAATCAATTTGCACATAAACCTATTACATCCTTTGTATTTGGTCTGGTTATCTGTAACAATCCAGATTGTGTCAGTATGAATATCATATTTCCTTATAATAATGGAGTGTTTTTTTCTGTACTCCACGCAAGTTACAATTGTAGTGTGTACAACTGCGTGTAAGATTTGTCCATCCCTATCTGTGTTTTTTTTTCATTCTCATGTACTGTAGGTTGACCAGATGTTTCAGTCTTCTCCCATTGATGGTGCAGGCAACTTGGATTACAAATCTCTCTGCTACATCATCACACATGGTGAAGAAAAGGAAGAGTAAATGAAACATATACTTGTTATTGGGCTGCTCAGATCTTTGCATTTCTTCTTTATTATCAAATTACATCAACAGTGAATAAAACCACATTGTAAATAGACCATGCTTCTAGCAGCATTTGTACTTCCCAATACCCGCAACCTCAGTGCAAATACACTTTAGTGACTTTATATTCTATGCACATTATAATCATGAAGGTTCAAAGGCAGTATTGTACTCAATAAAATTGAATTTTTCTAATAATTTAAAAGCAACAACATAAATAAAACACACAAGAGAGTTCCTGATGCTAAAATGAATTGAATTACTGGAGGACTTGAATTAATTGAATCAAGCAGTTGGAGGTAAAATGCGCAGGATGCGATAATGTGGGAGTTTACTGGTCTTGGGTATTTTCTGACTGTAACTTACAGTTGCCATGTTAACTAGTTGTGATTGAATGGTCCTCTACCCCTGCAATTGGCATTTAAGGAGGAAATCTTCTGGAATCCAAAGAAATGGTATGAGTGGTTAGGGGAATCAGTAGAACTTGCACTTCACACATTTATTGTTTGGATTTATATTGGGTTTGGGTTTCACGTGGAGATCTGAGATGGGTCTGATAGTTGCAAAAAGGGTTTGCAACTGTAGCTGACCCCAAATCACAGAAGGTCAATTTACTGAACTATTTTCTTGATGTTCACACTCCCATTGCAAATGGGAAAGTGCAAAAGAGCACCACATGAAGCAAAACCGAGTTCAGAGTACAACTGGATTTTGATCAGCCGGCCAATGGGCCTAGGAGTGGCAGAGGGACTTTAATATGGATAAATATGAGGTGTTGCATTTTGTTAAGGCACTTACCAAAACTGATAGTGCTTATACTGTTCATGGTATGGCCCTGGGGTGAGTTGCCGAACAAAGAGACCAAGGAATACAGGTGCATAGTTTCTTGAAAATGGAGTCACAGGTAGATAGTCACTGGCTGAAGAAGGCATTTGGCATGCTTGCCTTCATTGTCATATCATTAAGTATCAGAGTTGGGATGTCATGCTATAGCTGTACAGGTCATTGGTCAGACTACTTTTGACATACTGCATACATTTCTGGTCTCCCTTCGAAAGGAAGGATGTTGTTAAGCTTGAGAGGGTAGAAAAAAGATTTACAAGGATGTTGCCAGGTATGGAGGATTTGAGCTATAGGGCCAGACTAAATAGGCTAGGGCTTTTTTCCATGGAGCATCAGAGACAGAAGGATGATGTTATAGAGGTGTATAAAATCATTAGGTGAACAGACAAGGTTTTTTCCAAGGGTGGAGGTGTCAAAAACTAGAGGCCATAAAGTTAATGAGAAAGGGAAAAGATTTAAAAAGGACTTGAGTAACATGTGTATGGAATGAGCTGCCAGAGGAAGTGATGGAAGCAGGTAGAATAATGACACTTAAAAGGCACCTTGGATGGATATGCAAATACGAAGGGTTTAGAGAGATATGGGCCAAATGCTGGCAAGTGTGATTAGGTCAGATTGGGATGTCTGGTCAGTGTGGGTGATTTGGACTGAAGAGTCTGTTTCCATGCTTCATAACCCTATGATACCTTACATATCACAAGGCCTTAATGCTGTTGCTAGTATTGAACTCAACTAGCACATCACAAGAATCGGTTGAATTTGTTTACACCAGAAGGCAGTGAAAGATCTCTCGTTGAGTATATTTAAGGTAGAAACCAATACATTTCTGAACTTCACAGAGCAAATGATATGGGAATCATGCAGGAAAATGGTGTTTAAGTAGATGATCAGCCACAATCTAGAGTGGCAGAGTGGGTTGAATTGTTTATTCCTGCTCCTATGTCCCTATGCATATTGTATTTCTGAGGGTGGGCATATGTAAGTTAGCGTGATTGGTGTGTCAGTATCAAAATAGAAAATGATTCAATTTGCATGTTTTGCAAATTCAAGATGATCTGAAATGCTTAGAGTTATCTTTCTTTTTCAAAATAAAGTAACTGTTGTAGGAAATGCAGCAGTCAGTTGATTTATAAAAAGTTACCACAAACTGCAATGAAATATGAAGGGTGGCATGGTGGTTCAGCGGTTAGCACTGCTGCCTCACAGTGCCAGGGATCTGGGTTCAATTCCTGCCTTGGGCAACTGTCTGTGTGGAGATTGCACATTCTCCCCGTGTCTGCGTGGGTTTCATCTCACAGTCCAAAGTTGGTGCAGGTTAGGTGAATTAGCGATGCTAAATTGCCTGTAGTGTTAGGTGCATTAGTCAGACATAAATGTAGGGGAATGGATCTGGGTGGGTTGCTCTTCAGAGGGTCGGTGTGGACTTGTTGGGCTGAAGGGCCTGTTTCCACACTGTAGGGAATCTAACCTGTTAGATACCTGTTTTTGTGTGTTGGTTGGAAGGGGTGAAGTTCCCTTCTCTATTTCAAGTAGTGTCATAAGATCATTTGATTGCCTTCATATAGCACTTGTACCTCCCAGCTGCGGAGCATCCCTTCTACACTACATTGCTGTCAGTATGCGTTATATGCTCACATTTCTGAAGTGGGACTTTATCCTTTACTGACTCACTGGGTAGATTGTTACCATTGTGCCCAATTTATACCTATAAACTGGATTTGAATGATTGCTGGTCAATGTGCTATGATCCCAGTTCATGGTATTAGCGGACAAGTCAGAAACAAGAGTGAAACTTGTCCTTTGTTTTTGCAATGTGGTTACTGTGGTGGCCAGTCACCAAATATATTTATATGAGACTGCCAATGAACTTTTAAGAAAAGCACATCAGTTTATTTCACAAAAGAAATAAAATATATAAAGACAATGTTGAGAGATTTTAACATAAACAGCAAAAATAAAGATTCATTATTTCCCCAGCAATATCTTTTACTGACACTCAACCCCAATGGAGTATCACTCCTATCTTAATTTAAAATATTTTACTAGATTGCAAGCATTTTTTTGCAACTTTCAGCAATGTTAACTGGATATAATTCTCTCTGTATCTCCCTGAGACTTACCGATAACGTAACTCACAGACTTTAATACTTAGAAGCTTCTAAAACAGCTAAGGACTTCTTTGCAGTTCTGTGTGCCTGGAGTCTGCCAAAAACTAAACTTCAGTTAGTATTCTAAACTGAACCTACCTCTGACGCCTGGCCACCTGTCTTTCTGTGGGTCATTAAGAATTCAAATCAACAATAAGCAGTAAATATCACACCAGGTAGTTTGTTGAGTAATTTAACTCAAATCACATGATTTCTTTTCAAGGATGTATTCAGTTCACTCTTCCAAATGACTTTCTGACCTTTTAAAGACAAATATCAGACCTTCACAGCACTTTCCTTATACTCTAGAATCCAAGTTCCTACATAATAAGAATAATATATCTTAAACCTTGAACACAGGTGAAGTAAAGCTATGCTATAATATTAAATGTAATTGTCTAGAATATCCATCATACTCTCTTCCATTGATGATACAAGCTGGACTCCTGGAAAATGAATTAAGTTACAAAGTTAAAATAAGTACAGTTTTAAAATACAAATGGCTATCATTTTTGACCTATTTAAGAACTGATTACCAATTTTCTTCACCCTTCTTTCCATGGAGATTTAATGTCTTCTCCGGTAAATGTTGCTAGATTTCTTCTAATATATTCCTCAAATGTTCATGGCTATGAAATGAGACGAATAACAACTGTCAGTAGACCGTGTGAATGATCAGCAAAGGCAATCACAATCCTGTCTCCACTAGTTATCCAGTGGTCCATGCCATTTCCAGGAGGAGGTTGAGTAAACAGGAGTGAGAAACCCAGTAATGGTAGTGTTTTAGTCAAGACCATGATCAACTAGTTCAGTGACATCACTGCAGACTGACTATTAGCATTTCTAGATTTTGTTCTCAGTTATTTTTTTGAAAAACCTTACTCAACCATTAGTGGTCTTATTGGTGTAAACTCAGTTCCCACACTGTCAGGGTCACTAACTATGTCAAATCGGTTCCACCAGTAGCATTACATTTGCAAATTAACAACACTCAAGAAAATGCAAATGGTGTCAATATGACAACTGTTGGAGTTCTAAAATAAATTGCTGACTATAACAGTCTCACTAAAAGAGGTCGAATGTGATACACAAAAATCAAGCTATCCCTTTGATATCTACTTGTATGTTTTGCTGTTTTGTCATAAAACATAACAGACATTGTCATGTACAGAATGTATACACTGTATAATTGCTTGTGACCAATTGTTTTATATGAAAGAGACTCTTTTTGTTTACCCTTGATGTATGTATTTAATTTAAAGCTTTAAGCTTTTATGAGTCTTAACATAAAGAAGGTTTTTCATTCCCACACATTTACTTTGTATTACTGAAATGTCTCATACATTTGTTCCTATAGATGCGCTCACACACAAAGACTCAATACTGGTACTTTTACCAATTATGGTAACTCAGTCTCTGATTCCTGATATTTCGTTCACCCCCGTAGATGATTTGTGAAAGTTTGGATGATTTCCATATTTGAAACTTGAAATGAGTGTCTTACTAAGTGACTGATCCATGGCAAGTTGTGAGGTTTCTTATAGGGATTGGTTTTCAAGTAAACTTTAAACTGGTACTGGTTATGTACTTTGGCTGCCTGATGCTTTGTAGCTTGCTTCTGAGTCCTGTTCACAGACTGGCTGAACAAATATCTTTGCTGCATCTCTCTGCAAGCACATCTGGCTGATGTTTTGAATAGATAAAGAAAACATGACTGTCTCTACATAGCTTTTTCTATGTTCAAGGTCTCTTTCAATTAAAGAGTAGTGTTCATGCTGATTACTGTGCTGTGGGTTAACACTTCTCAAGTCTATAATGTCTTATTTGAATGTAGAAAGCCATTGTGATACAATAGGGAGTTCTTGGTGGCTATTCACTTCCCAAGTGTTTTGAAACAAAAACAGAAAGTGCTGAAGAAACTCAACAGGTCTAGCAGCATCTGTGGAGAGAAAGCAGAGTTAACATTTTGGGTCCAGTGATCCTCCTTCAGAACGGTTCTTCAGATCCCAAGAAGGGTTACTGGATCTGAAAGTTAACTCTGCTTTCTCTCATAGATGCTGCCAGGCTTGCTGAGTTTCTCCAGCACTTTCTGTTTTTGTTTCTGATTTCCAGCATCTACGGGGCTTTTTTTTTTGCCAAGTGTTTAGGTCTTCTCTTTTATGTAGTATGAAACATGGAGCCAGGCAGTCTGAAAATTTAGGTTGGCCCATCCTTAATACACAGAGTGTGTGAATATCCTGGATTACTGTGAATTTGCATATCCAGTTTAGTATTCGACTGAGACTTGATACCGAATGTAACTCAAATATCATAATTTGCAGTAGCAATTTTAACGAACTGTTTGTGTCCAAGTTGTTAAAAGTAAACTGCATTGAGGCCAATGCTGCCACTAGATAGAGCACTGTATATTCATGCACACAGTCAGATATTGCTTTTAAACACACACCTACAAGTAACTGTAAGTGAACATAAAGTGAACATCAGGGCTAGAGGAATACATTTGGGTAGAATGGCTTTAGATCACTCAGAATAAGTTTAACATTGTTTTCCTATTGCCGTAGAGAATGGTAGAGCCCTGGGTCGTGTTGCAGAACAGAGACACCGAGGGGTTCAGGTACATAATTCTTTGAAATTTGTGTCACAGGTAGACAGGATGGTTGAGAAGGCACTTAGCATTCTTGTCTTCATTGCTCAGACCTTTGAATAAAGGAGTTGGGAGGTCATGTTAAAGTTGTATAGGACAGTGGTAAGGCTTCTGCAGCATGATAGAACAGGATCCCTACAGTGTGGAAGCAGGCCATTCAGCCCATCAACTCCACACCAATCCTCCAATGAGCATCCCACCTACACTATCCCTGTAATTCTGCATTTCCCATGGCTAATCCATTTAACTTACACATCACTGGAAACTATGGGCAATTTAGCATGGCCAATCCACCTAACCTGCACATCTGTGGCCTGTGGGAGGGAACCGGAGCACCTGAAGGAAACTCCCACAGACACGGGGAGAATGTGCAAACTCCACACAGATAGTCACCCCAGAGTAGAATTGAACCTAGGTCCCCAGTGCTGTAAAGCAGCAGTGTGAGCCATTATGCCACCCAGTACTGTGTGTAGGTCAGGTTGCCCTGTTATGGGAAGGATATTATTAAACTGGAGAGTGTTCAGAAAAGATTGATAAGTATGTTGCTGGGAATGGAGGGTTTGAGATATAAAAATAGTCTGGAAGGGCTGGGTCTTTTGTTACTGGAGAGCGGGTGATTGAGGGGTGACCTTCTTGAATTTTATAAAATCTTGCGCGGCATAGGTAAAGTGAATGACAAAATTCTTTTCTCTAGGGTAGGGGAGATCAAAGCTAGAGGGCATATTTTTATGGTGAGAGGAGAAAGCTTTAAAAAGGAGATGAGGGGCAACTTTTTTACACAGAGTGATTTGTGGTGGATGCAGGTACAGTTGCAACTTTAAAAGACATTTGAATGAGTACATGGATAGGAAAGGTTTAGAGGATATGGGCCAAGTGCAGTAAGGTGAGACTAGTTTAGTTTGAAACAGGGTTGGAGTGGCTTTTTCCATGCTTTATGACTCTATGGCTTTGGTGTTTCAGACAGGCTGTAGAAAGCACCTGTCCGCTACCCTTCGTAAGCAGCAGTTTTAGAAAATGATTTAATGTTTCCAGCTATTATTTCACTCCCTCACTTGATGTTAGGCCAGCAGATTGTGTGTTTAAAGGCCTGGTTTAAGCACACATTCAAATTATCAAATGTAAATTGACAAGGGGGAAACATTGTGGCTTGACAAGTCACGTCATATTGGTATACATCAGGGGTATAATTGCACATGTGCGGATATATCAGGGTGGCTATAATTAATGGCAGCACCCTCTCTCCTGCGTTGGGAACATAGACTCTGTTAAAAGCATTAGCTGAAAATTCATACTATACTGGGCCTGACGATATGATTGCAAATCATGTCTGAAACATATTGCACACTAACCTCTGAGAGTCATTAATTAATTTCGCTTACACTGTGATGTTACAGATGCTTTACATCAGAGTAAAGTCTTTAAAAACCTACATTAGAATTCTTGTGGTGGTGTCTATACCTTTGAAGTTAGGGGACCTGAGAGTTCAGGTCCCACTTGCTCCAGATGTGTGTGATAACATATCTGATCAGGTTGTTAATAATATCTGAAACCCCTCTACAATGATAAGGACATTATTCATTTGCCTACATTAATTAATTTGGTGGTCAAATTAGCAGTCAATGCATGAATTATCTACAACCATAAATCCAGCGGTTGTTGATGTTCTGATTATTTTAAATGCGTAGTCTGCTAGTTTGGTTTCTCCAAGACAGTTGACTGGATATTGCCATAAGAAAAAATTCATATAAAGGACACTGCAAAGAATTTTATTTGATGATATAAAACAGGATTCTACCACTTTGAAGCAAGTTCAAAAGATTCCATACAAAAACACATTTCCAAAAGTTTTGTTACTGCACCGTTTGTCTCTGGCACGGCTGATCTAATGATTTCTAATTTAAATAGAAGTTCCCTAACAATAGCCACTAGGTGGTGACAAACAGCCAACTCCTGGCATTAACTCGTCCCAGAGTCGAGAGTGTGATGCTGGAAAAGCACAGCAGGTCAGGCAGCATCTGAGGAGCAAGAAAATCAACGTTTCGGGCAAAAATCCCTTCATCAGGATGATGAAACGTTGATTTTCTGTTCCTCGGATGCTGCCTGACCTGCTGTGCTTTTCCAGCACCGCACTCTCGACTCTTAATCGCCAATATTTGCAGTCCTCACTTTCGCCTAATTAACTAGATTCAGTTACACCAGTGAGGGGAAAAGCTAATGTGGCTTATTAAAATTTATTATGAATTTTAACTCATGTGTTCCATTTTTCTTAACATCAAGTCATCTAAAATACATCAGCTATCCTCCAATGAAGAAAATGTGGAAAGGGGAGTCGGTGAAAAGTGAAAGACTGAAATAAACTTCAGAGTAAAGGAGGTCGGCAGTTGGTGAACATAAGCAAATACCTGTAAAATGAAAAGCAAAGGAATGAATTGAAAGGAAATACCACAATCAAAGTTATCCAAAAATTGTTCTAGAATGCTCCCATGCAGTGAACTTACACAACAACATGTCTATCAATAATCTATCAATGTGTCACTGAAATAGCTGTACCCTCTTGTTTAATGAAAAAAAAGTACTGTTGACTGCTTAATTCATTAATATTGGATTGCTATGTTTCTGTTCAACTATTTGCGTACACTAATGATACTAATAATAATGCTAATCTACAAAATTCCTATGATCGATGATCTACGTTTGATCACATGGAGTTCAAGTCGACGATTCTCTGAAAGTGGAGTCACAGGTAGACAGGGCAGTGAAGAAGGCTTTTGGCACACTGGCCTTCATCAGTCAGGGCACTGAGCATAGAAGTTGGGAAGTTATGTTGCAGTTGTACCGGACATTGGTGAGGCCATACTTGGAGTATCCTATTCAGTTTTGGTCAACTTACTATGGGAAGGATGTTATCAAACTGGAATGAGTGCAGAAGAAATTTATAAGGATGTTGCCAGGACTCACCAGTCTGAGTCATAGGGAGAGGTTGGATAATCTAGAGCTTTTTTCTTCAGAATATAAGAGACAGAGGGAGAATCTTATAGAAGTGCATAAGATTGTGAAAGGCATGGTTAGGATGAATGCACTCATTCTTTGCCCCAGGGTTGGGGAATCAAGGACTACGTGGCATCAGTTTAAGGTTAGAGGGGAAAGAATAAAAGGGAACCTGAGGGGCAACAATTTTACACAGACAGTGGTACGCATATGGAATGAGCTGTCAGTGGAAGTGCTTGAGGTGGATACATTAACAACATTTAAAAGACATTTGTACAATTACACAGATAGGAAAGGTTTAAAGGGATATGGGCCATAAGCAAGGAAATGGGGTTAGTGTGGATGGACATTTTGATCGACATGGATTAGGTTGGGCCAAAGGGCCTGTCTCAGTGCCATAGGACTCTATGACACAGCGAGGCTTTAGCAATGATATGGGCCAAATACTGGCAAATGGGACTAGATTAGTTTCGGATATTACATGGACAAGTTAGACCGAAGGGTTTGTTTCCATGCAGTACAACTCTGACTCAATGAGTAAAACCTCAAATTTAAAATTTTTATCCTTTTGTCAAAATCCCTCCAGGTCAACCTTCTCCAGATACTAGTGACCATCTACAACTCTCTGAGAACTCTGCAATCCTCAAATTCTGGTCTTTGTTTGCACTCCCATCTTTGCCTTACATAAACCAGCTGTGGATGCTGAAGGTTAGAAACAAAAACAGAAAATGCTGGAGAAACTCAGCAGGCCTGGCAGCATCTGAGGAGAGAAAAGCAGATTTCATCATTTTTCATTGATAACAATGGCTTCTTCTATCTAGACACCAAGCATTAGAATTTCTCCACGAACCTCTCTACCTTTCTAACACTGCCCTATCTGGGGCTTCTTAAAACCTATCACTTGGAAAACTCCTTGAGTCACCTTTCTGAATGTGATTTGATGTGCCTTTTATCTTAGAACGCCTTTGGATTTTTGACAGGGGAGAAAGTAGGGGAAATTGGGATTAGGATCCAGCAAACAAAATTAGTCACTTTATGTTCCTGAATTTAATAGGAAAATCATTCAGTAAGTGCTTCACTAACTTGATTTTTGAACAACTTGTCAAGTGCAATCTCCATGTAATTTACTGGTCATTTTGAAACTATTGTATTAATTAAAAGAACAGGAATAGAAACATGTTAATTATCATGATGGGTTCTTATTCTCTTCATTACGTTACATTAAATGCCTCTAGTTGGAAATTCCAATGTTGCTTTGAATGTAACACATTTAAGTATTCGCCATTAATCTTGTTTTCTCTTGATTCTGTAGTAGCTTCTATCTTGGTAAAGGGTAATCAGAGGGTACAGCCCAACAGTAATAGAGTAACTGGGTCATGTGAATCATTACTCCAGGCTGTAAATGTGCAACAACTTTTATGGGAACAAATTGATCCAATTCACAGCCAAGAAGGATATTTGACAAGAAATATTATGCTTGAAAGCTCCTCAAATGAACATGAAACATACTTTAGTACTTAGCTACAGAGCTCTGCAGTTCATCAAATTTAATCCTTAAATGCTTTACTATTTATGTTTTCCTTTACAATGTGCTATAAAGATGTCCATCACAAGGTGGTGACAAAGTACCAGTGCACCACAATATTTTCTGAAGCAGTGAACTGAACAGTATGTAGTTTAAACCATTTAATCGTCCAAATATAAAGCCTGCCTAAATCATTTAGTCTCAAATTTGGATCCTGCAGTGAGAGCTAGCACTTATTGCTCCATTCCTAGTTCTGAACATTGTAATCCTTCTCGTGAATGGTTGCAGTATGAGTGATGATGTCATGCCCACAAAGTTGTTGGAGATTTTGTCCAGCATTATTGAAAATCAAAACACTTGGCCAACAGGGTAGCTAGCATGTGACTTGAAGGGGACTTTCAGGTGAATGGTGTTCACAAGGCACAAGTGATAGGTCAATCTCACAATGAGCCCACTGAATACAAGAACCAGTTAAATGAACTGCTCTGCCCCTGGATGGTTGTACATTCCTTGAGCATTATGATTTGACCCATTCAGATACATAGTGCACTTTTTTAAAACCACACATACATGAATTGTACCTTATTGGATTTTCAAGGGGGCACAATGAATACCACTTAATGCTTCTGCCAGCTCTTGCAGCCACAACATTTGCACAACAACTGCACGTTCATCATCTGACCAGTGTTTATTTCCCCTTTGGTTGGGGAATTCTTCAATGGTAATGCTCTGAAATCAAAGGGAGATAGCTGGGACTTATTACCAGGCACTTATTACCAGGCACTTACTAGACCTAAATGCTAACTTCCACATTTCAGTCTCATTATTCAGGTCCAACATTGTCTGAGGAGTTGTAAGTGAAGATGAATGCAATGGAAATCTCAGCAACAGCTCCACTCCTGACATTGTGACCAATTAAGTAATTGAAAACATTTGCCAAAGGTATTGCTGCAACAGTATTAAGGAGCAGCCATCTTCCTTTGTATCAAGTGTGGCTTCGGTGACTTTCCCTTAGACCTCCATTGACATTGACAGGCTCTTTGGTCTCGCACTCAACCAAATACTGCCTTGGTGTTGACAGCAGTGAATCTCATGTCTCCTTTTGTGTTCAGCCCTTGCATTTGTACCTTGGAATAGCATGAGGTCTGGAACTCAATGATTCACATAACATAATTGGAGTCACCATGGGAAAAGTTAAAAATACAAGTTGACAAAGGCCCAGTTCGGTGAAAGTGAGGACTGCAGATGCTGGAGATTAGAGTCGAGAGTGTGGTGCTGGAAAAGCATAACAGGTCAGGCAGCATCCGAGGAGCAGGAAATTCAATGTTTCGGACAAAAGCCCTTCATCAGGAAAGGCCCAGTTAGTCAAATGTAACTCTGTTGCTTCCAGTGGTAATGGTATAACAACCTACAAATGTTCAATTGTTGGTCTTATTTGAGAAAACCAATTAGTCAAACTACTTTTCTCCCTTTCATTGACCCAAACTCTAACAGCCACAAAAATGGAAAGTAGAGCATTTGCTTTTAGGCCTCTTCCAGTGAAGCTTGTCAAAACAATAGGATTGATTTTAGAATCATGCACTCTTCAATTGCCTCTCAACCTCATAGAACAACCTATTGACTTCTGTTTAGTGCTTGCCCATATAGTCCTGGCAAGGATTTGTGGTGTTTTCCTAGCTGACCACTGCTGTCCCCTTTTGGTATTTTTCACCTCTTCCAGTGTGTGGTATTGGGTTAGGGTGGTACTGATTCTGAGGTAGCTTATTGCTGCCAGTCCCTCTCTGTCATTGCTTTGTTTTGGGCCTATAAAATGCTTAGTGGTAGAGGATACACTGCTGTAGAAAATGTACAAAAGAATAGCATAGAATCCTTATAGTGTGGAAGCAGGCCATTTGGCCCATTGAGTCCATCCTGACCCTCCAAAGAGCAGCGCACCTAAACCTTTAACCTGCATTTCCCATGCCTAATCCACCTAATCTGCACATCTCTGGACACTATAGGGCAATTTTATATGGCCAATCCACCTAACCTGCACATCTATGGACTGTAGGAGCAAACCAGGGAACCCAGAGGAAATCCACATAGGCATGGGAGAATGTGCAAACTCCACAGTCACCCAAGGGTGGAATCAAACCTGGGTCCCTTGCACTCTGAGGTAACAGTGCTAACCACTGAACCACTGTGTCACCTCAAAATTCATTCATGGGATGAAGCCATTGCTGGTTAGGCCAGCATTTATTGCCCAGAGAGCAGTTAAGATTCAATCAACTCAACCAGTCTGGAGTCACATGTGAGCCAGACCAGGTAAGGATGGCAGCTGCCATCCCTAAAGGACATTAGTTGAACCAGATAGGTTTTTCCTAACAATCAAAAATGGATTCATGGTCATCGTTAGGACTCCTAAGGCAGAAACACAGTTGTTAAACAGTAAGGCATTTTTTTTAAGTGATAGCAATAAGTACAACTAACTGCTAAAACTTTAGGGCACTGGTCAAAATACATCTGCTCCCTCCAAAAGCTGTGTGTAATATCAGGTGAATTGGTGGTGCCAATGTAACATG
This sequence comes from Chiloscyllium punctatum, assembly GCF_047496795.1. Classification (NCBI taxonomy): domain Eukaryota; kingdom Metazoa; phylum Chordata; class Chondrichthyes; order Orectolobiformes; family Hemiscylliidae; genus Chiloscyllium; species Chiloscyllium punctatum. The sequence continues at coordinate 17,426,119 of NC_092752.1, read as the reverse complement.
AACATTATCTTCTTCAGAGCCTACAGGATTAGTAATTCAACCCTCCAGCTTCATAATTCATGGTTCTCCAACATGCATGAACTGAACAAATGCCAGTTTAATAAAATACACTTCTTTCTGTTACTGTACTTGCCATTAGTGTGGTAATGGCAATCATCGATAAAGTCAATTCAGTAAATGTTGAAAGAAAAGCACTGTTAGATCTATACATACCTATATTTAATATATTAAAAATGTCAACCAGGAGTTTCTAATTTGGGTGCAATCGATAATCCACGCATTCAATTTTGCTCAAAATTACATTCGTTTGTGAAGGCTTCAAAGCTATTCAAACTGATTTGCATATCACTGAACCAAAGCTGCATGTCCAGTATAAATGGATGGAATTTGAGGAAGTGATTTTATTAAGGTATGTTTTTGCATTTTAAAAAGTTCCATAATATCTTTAAGAATTGGAACCTTAAGTTAATATGGCTAAAAGTGGGTTTATCACAAAAAAAATTCTTAATCAGTTGTTTAGTCAACCACACATGCGTTAACTCAATTGTAGATAAATGAAAGTCATTTTTAAAAAACCTATATAATGTTGTTTATAAGTTAAGTTTAATGTACAGTGGTCCATAAAATGTGCCTATTGTTCCCTTTGAGCGAAAACTGGATTATTTTTAAAGGCTTGTTTGAAGACGTATGAATGGATGCAAATCTTGGAGACTCACCAAGGGTCTGATGGCACGGCTGGTTTTATATCTAACCCAATGGAAAAGATGGTAGAAAACTAATTTGCACCAAATGTCACCCATGCTTTGAATACCATAACCTTTTGTCCCTGTTTGGCTTACAAATGACACTGATACAAATGATACTGCATTGAAACTCCCACAACTTATTGGAAACTCTGGGCTTTTATGTCCAGGCTTATTATTTGTAAGGTTGTCAACCAATGAAAAAGCATTGCTATATGGGTCACAGTGTAATTAATTCTTAGCTGGTCGCCAACCCAATTTTGCACCTCTCAACTTTTCAGTCTATACTAAAGAAAAGGTCCAGCGCTCCAAACAACTCTCCTCTTTGCTTCCCAAGTTATAGTTACTGTTCATATTTATTTAATGCTTTGATTTGACAGAAAGACCAAGTGCAGGGAGTCAATTTTCGTTCCTATTTGCTGTCAAGAGCAGGGTAAGGAAAATGAAATTGAAGGCCATTCGTGTTGGCATCCCAGTGACTGCCATCCTTCTGGTCATTGATATATGGAGCCATGGGTCCTGCTGGAAGCAAGTGGACTTTTAGCCCATGAGTTGGGGTACTTTACATCCATAGTCCAATGGTATAATTTTTAACTACCAAAGATAGTGCTTCAATACATTATACTCATTAATGCTTGCAAAGGTTGGTCTGACCTGCTCTTATGAGATAATTGACAACTACTGAACACAAAGTAATTGAAAAACTTTAATCAGTAAGGGAATCAAGGGTTATCAAGAAAAGGCAGAAAAGTGGAAATGAGCATTATTGAATCAGACACAAACATATTGTGTTGTGGAGGAGACTTGATGGGCTGAATGGACTGCTTCTGCTCCCATGCTTTGTGGTCTTATGGTCAAATTTGCTGGATCAGAAGGAGCATCAATCTTCCCATGTGTCATTTGGTTTGACAGTATCTCTATCCCAACCCTTGAATCTTACTTCTACTACAGCTGCCACTTTCATTTGATTGGCATGTAGCCCAATAGCATTGGTAGTGCCAACCTAATTCTAACCAAGGAATCAGGCACTGCTCACATCAATTCCACTGGGCAGCTGTAGCCAGCTGGCAGCTTCCCAAAGAAATAGGCAAAATATAAAATGGGGACTGATTTATATCTTAAAGTTAAACTTATTCAAACATCCCTCATTGTCTAATCTTGCTTCATCAGATTCCCTCCAGTATGGAAACAGGCCCTTCGGCCCAACAAGTCCACATCGACCCTCTGAAGAGTAACCCACCCAAACCAATGTATCTAACACCATGAATAATTTAGTATGGCCAATTCACTCAGCCTGCATATCTTTGGATTGTGGGGGAAACCTGGAGCACCCGAAGGAAACCCACACAGACACGGGGGTGGGGGATGTACAAACACCACACAGACAGTTACCCAAGGTGGGAATCAAACCCAGGTCCCTGGTGCTGTGAGGCAGCATTGCTAACCACTGAGCCATTGTGCCGCCAGTGCACATGCACAGGAAATTTCCTCAGCTCTTCTCCCAATCAGATGCGGTAATTTCGATGCAAGCTCAGTTTTAGATTTGGCATCTGCCAATTTTCCACTGAATTCATGGTGACTAATCAGGAGATCCCATTTCTGGCAGAAAATTCCTAAGCTAATTTTGGCTCCAATTATGCAATACCATAGGAAGTTACAAGTAAACCTGTATAAACCTATAGTTTGGTCTCAACTGAATGACTGCATCCACATGTGGATACCACATTTTAGGGAGGCTTTGAAGACACTGAAGAGGGAACAAGATGAATCATGAAAATTTTCCCCAGGGATGAGGAATCTCATTTGTCAAGGAAAGGCCACCAGCATTCTCAAAGATCCATCCCGCCCTGGCAATGTTTTTCTACAACCTCTACCATTGGGGAGAATATACAGAAGCCTGAACACACGCACCATCCAGTTTTGAAACAGTTTCTTACCCTACTGTTGTTAGAATATTGAATGGACTCACAAACTCTTAACATTCACCTTTACCTGTGTTTTTGTTTTTGCTGCTGTTTACCTATTATTCACTCATCTATGTTACTTAACTCTGTGATCTGCCTGTATTGCTCGCAAGACAAAGTTTTTTTTTTGTCTCGGTACACATGATAATAAATTGAATTCAATTCAATTATGAGGATAGTTTGAAGAAGTTGGGATTTCTCCTCAGTGAACAGAAGGCAGCAGTCAGATTTTATCAAGGTGTCCAAGATACATGACAAAGCAGCTCAGGGCTTACCAAACTGTAATAGCATGAGAGCCAGAAGACATAGATTCAAGATCATTGGCAAGTGAAGAATTTATTTTTGTGCAAGGAATGGTTCATTTCTGGGAGAAAGTGAGGACTGCAGATGCTGGAGACCAGAGTTGAAAAGTGTGGTGCTGGAAAAACACAGCAGGCCAGGCAGCATCCGAGGAGCAGGAGAATCGACATTTCGGGCATAAGCCCTTCTTAGGGCTTATGCCCGAAATGTCGATTCTCCTACTCCTCGGATGCTGCCTGGCCTGCTGTGGTTAATTTCTGGTCAGCACTGACGCAGCTTTAATGAAGGTATTTGAAAGGAATTTGCATTGCTGACTCAAAGGGGAAAATGCACAGGGTTATGGGGAAAACTCAGGAGAGTAGCACTAAATAAATTGCTCTTGTTGATGGTCAGCACAGATATAATGGACCAAATGACTTCCTTCTGCGCTGTAAAGATGAAATGTAACATACTGTTACATCTAAGTGAGTTTGAGTACACCTCTCACATAAAATAAAAACACAGTGGTATTAATCAGCTTTCTCTATTCCTGCAAGCTCGTTTCATATCTTACAAGCATAAAGATGTTGAAAAATGATAAAAGATCACAAAATGTTCTCGTTGCAGATACATGACATTTAGATATATAGCCCCATTCAGTTTTTATTGGTTCTGATTTGAATTTCACTCTGGAATCATGAAACTCTTGCTCCTGAAAATGATTCAAACTTCAACAACCCATGCCAAATAAGAGGTCTTACAGAGCACTGTTATCAGGCATCAGTTAATGTTGCATTCTATCTGTAAGATTTAAATGTTATAATTCTTATAAATTGTCTGCTACTTTGAAAAGCTTTGATAGAGATTAATTGTGTAAGTGGGAAGCCTACAGCCGAATTTTAGTAGGGAACGATTTAATGTTTCTAAGAAGTGAACTGTTTTTTGACTAAGTGCAAGTGAGGACTGCAGATGCTGAAGATTAGAATCAAGAGTGTAGTGCTGGAAAAGCACAGCAGGTCAGGCAGCATCCGAGGAGCAGGAGAAATGAAATTTCGGGCAAAAGCCCTTCATCAGGAAAGCCTCATGATGAAGGACTTTTGCCCGAACCGTCGATTCTCCTGTTCCTCGGATGCTGCCTGACCTGCTGTGCTTTTCCAGCATCACACTCTCGGTTTTTTTTTGATTAACTGAAATCTAATCACATGTATAATATGCATTGACTCTGATACTGAGTCACACTGAGAAGGAAGCTGCCCAAGTTAAGTTACACAACTGTTGGTGCACAGTTAACAAATCTCTTAACCTTGATCAATATCATCTAAAATTTGTTTGGCATCTAATTAATTTCACTGATGCCATGTTTGCCGCATATGTCTTCATAGCAATAATCATTGTATTTTAAATATTCTCTGAGACATTTTAATGTGAAAGACATAACATGGATACAAATGTTAAAAGATTTATATTTATGCAGTGACTTTCACAACCCCCCGATGTCACAATATGCTTTTATAGCTAATGAAGTATTTTTTGAAGTGCAATAACTTTTTTTGATCAATAAATATTCTATGATTTATTTCCAAGTGGTAAATCGATGCTGATGGCTAGCTCAGTTGGCTGGATGGCCAGTTTGAGATGCAATGTAACACCAACAGCGCTAATTCAGTTCGGATACTGATTGAGGTCACCATAAAGTTTCTACTTGATCTTAGCTGAGGTCTGGTGACCCTTTGGTTAAACTCACCTATCGGTCATCTGTCTCTCTCTAATGACAAGGTAGCCTATAATCCTTTGCAGGTGATGTCATCACTTTATTGATACAATTTTAAAGGGATTATCACAAAAAACAGCATGGAGATAATGGTCATAAAACCAATACTAGTTCAGCAGTAAATATTGGCATAGATATTGCTACTCTCCTTCAATTTGTACGTGGCATCTTTTATGTACACCCAAGGAAGCTGTTGAGACCTCGGCTGAACTCCCTTAGTATTGCACTAGGTTTTATGCTCAGCTCTCTTGAGTGATGTTTGAACCCACAACAATGTGCCTCAAAGGTGAGCATTTATCAGTGGAACCAAGGCTGATGCAGTTAGCTGTACCACAGGGCACAGTCGCACTAAATAATCTCAAGTTAGCAACATGAAAAACAGCTCCGGTTTCCTCCCACAGTCCAAAAGATGTGCAGGTCAGGATTGGTCATGCTAAATTGCCCATAGTGTCAGATGCATTAGTCAGAGGGAAATGGGTTTGGGTGGGTTACTCTTTGGAGGGTCAGTATGGACTTGTTGGGCCGAAGGGCCTGTTTCCACACTGTATGGAATCTAATCTAATGTAAAAGACAAAGTTTCAGGTCGGTTTTGGAAAATCCAAATGTTGCTTGATGGCAATGTTGGATTCAGTTATGATACTAAAATGAAATTACTTGTTAAGATTCATTACATAATTTCAGGCATAAGAAATAACTTCAGAGTAATTGAAAGTTGTGAAAACTAACCAGAAGAACATTGTCTGCACGTGCAATTTCAGAAAAGGTAGAGGAATTAACTATAAAGAAAAACCTGTTAAGTCTAACTCACAAAAATGTATACTTTTTGCCAGCCTTTTCCAGCTTTGCTCCATTATTATTTTGCTTATTCCTTTCTTCAGATCCATTTTTGCATATTTTTAATCTATACCTTGACTGTTGTGCTATTTTCTCCTCTCTGACCTTGGAATATATTAAATTAGATTATTTCAGATTTGAATATATTTCATTAGATAGAATGAAAACACTAAGATTAATTTTAAAATCAGAAAATTAAATGGAAGGTCAGTCAGAACACATCTAACTTGTTTAAGAGTGTCTAATAGTTCATTGATAAAACATCCTACTGCTGGCATCAGAATAACTTACAACATAACTAGAATTTGTTTCACTAAGCTTCAATTGGACCTTTGTGTTGAAGACTGGCCGCTGCACCTCAGGAAGGTTATGAAGACTTTATACAGGTTGCAACAAAGACTTATGAGGATGTTTCCAGGAAAGAGGGACTTCACTTACTCAAATTCATTGGTAGAAAGCTTGAGTTGCTCGCCATAAACAAAATAGAGAAGTGATTTGACTCATGAGTTTGTAATCATGAAAGGTCAACGCAGAATAAGTAAAGAGAAAAAATGGTTGTGAACTAGAAGGCACCAATTTAAGGTGATTGGCAAAAGAATCAAGGCTGACAGAAGGAAAACCCTTGTTTCTGCAGCAAGTGGCTAGTATATGGGATCTACAATGTACTGCTAAGACTGTGATAGAGGAAGTTTTAATTGCAGCTTTTGAAAAAGAATTGGGAAAGATTGCAGGGCCATAGGGAGCAGAAATATCTGAGGTATGCTTGCAGTGAGTGGCCATGAGTTTTTGAATGATCACATCCTATGTTGCAACCATTCTTTCTTTGAGAATATACTCCAGGCAAACTTCAACAACTGACTGAAGTTTCCTTTGATTGATGGATGTTACTTATGTTGAATCTGGAAAGCAGCAATAAATAACAAGGTGCTTCCAAAAAAGACAGAAGCTAAAAATGATCTGAAACTACAGGACCAGTTGGATCTTACTGTTGAATATTTGGCCAAAGCTTCCAATTTGGGCATAGTTAGCAATCCAAGCTTGAATTACACTCAAACTTGAATTAGTTTGAGAAATATTTTCTTTTAGTCATGCTTCTGCTCAAATTCTTTTACAAATCACGTGCATGTAGCCAATGTGAGGACTTTAATGAGGAAAACTAATGCTAGTGAGGAACAAAGAGCAAGATCTAGTTGTTCCAATGCATAAATCTGTTAAGGTTCATGACAAATACCAATAAAGTCAAACATTACACGTCACCAGGTTATAGTCCAACAGGTTTATTTGAAATTCCAAGCTTTCAGAGTGACACTTCTTTATCAGTTGCAATACCAATAAGCAGAAGCTGGAGTGAACAATATGCTACAATGCATTTACAGAACAAGACACCATAAACCAAAACAGGCATTTTTTTTGTATTGGTAAAATACCTTGATTAGAACCTCAGTTTACTGTTTTCAGTTTGGATCTTCTCACACATTTAAAAGCCACAGAGGAGGAGCTTGATCAATTCTTAGTGTGTATCTAATTTGTTTATCAAAATAGGCTTAAAGAGCTAGCTCTCCATACTTCAGAAAAATATAGATATCAGGGTGATTTCATTGGGGTTTATAAAATGATCTGAAGTAAATTCGCAGAACTCTTTCAGCCTTTATTGAAAGCCAACCCCAATGGCCTCCCACAATTATGATTTACAATTAGTTTACAAGACTCTGGCAATTCAGGATGACTTCATCAACAAAGCATCAATCTTGCTGAAAGGGGCACCAATAAATACAAGTAATAAGTAAATGAAGGTGACTTTTCAAATATAACTTGCCATCAAAGAAGAAGGATGCCCTTAAATCATAACCATTGCGAGCAATTGTACAACTATATATTTTATGGCAATAGTTGTTAACTCAGTTACAAAAAATGAGATCGTGCTTATATTGCCCTTGAATGAGTAATTCCCCTGAGGTTTAACTGACCAAATGTCGATTCTCCAAATTCAACCTCAAATTCTTTGGATTTTCACCAAGAGCATTAATTCAAAATATAAAACGCTTCCCTCAAAAACTGCTTCCCAATTTGAGCAAGCTTGTATACATGGGATGTCTGATCGCAGAAATTCCAGTGCTGAAAGAATGCTAGGCTTTTTGAAGCAAGCACAAGAATCAATCAGTTTTATCTCCCTCTGTATCTATCTCTGTGTCTGTCTTCCTTTCTATTTTGTCTTGTCTTTACTAGTCACTGCATTGAGTATAGGAGATGGAAGATCATTTTGCGGCTGAACAGGACATTGGTTAGGCCACTTGTGGAATACTGCATGCAATTCTGGTCTCCCTGTTATAGGAAAGATGTTGTGAAACTTGGTTCAGAAAAGATTTACAAGGATGTTGTCAGGGTTAGAGGGTTTCAGCAGTAGGGAGAGGCTGAATAGGCTGGAGTTATTTTCCTTGAAGCGTTGGAGACTGAGGGGTGACTTTATAAAGGTTAATAAAATCATGAGGTACATGGATATGGTAAATAAACAAGGTATTTTCCTTGGGGTGGGGGAGTGCAGAACTAGAATGCATAGGTTTAAGGTGAGAGGGGAAGGATTTAAAAGAGACCTATGGGGCAATGCTTTCAGGCAAAAGGTGGTTCACGTATGGAATGAGTTGCCAGAGGAAGTGGTGGAGGCTGGTACAATTACAACATTTAAAAGGCATCTGGATGGATATCTGACACTGAAGGCTTTAGAAGGATATGGGTCAAATGCTGGCAAATAGGACTTTATTTGTTTAGGATATCTGATCAGCATGGATGAGTTGGACCGAAGGGTCTTATTTCATGCTGTACATCTCTATGACTCTATGATTCTATGACCAGCTATTTATCTATGTGCCTTTCTCCACCTATTTTCCTCTTCCTGTACCCCACATGTCTATCTATCTATTTGTTTCTGTTTATCCATCTGTCTGTCCATCTGTCCATCCATTCCAAAATTGGGGAGACATGTTATCGAGTCAGAGAGTCATTGGGATGACATGTCTTCAAGAGTTGTTAGGTCAGGCAGTAAATTAGAAGTTCACAGCCATTAAACAATCCTCTTCAGCTTGAATTATATTTGTTATATAACCACCTAAATAAGTTCTCCTTATGAGGACACAGTTACAAAGAGATAGGAAGGAAAGAGTGATGGAGTAGCTTTGATGGTACAACCATAGGAAATGATTCTGGGTAGGAAAATGTAGAATCCATATGAATGAAGATAAGAAATAAAAAGGGAAAGAAGACATTGATGGCAGTAGCTATAACGTCAGACAAAGAATAAATTTGGAGATAATGAGAGCACATAAATAATCAGTACATGGGTGACATTAATTGTCTTAAGAATTGGGAAAATCAAATTGGCAGAGGTAACTATGGGAATAATTCATAGATGCATTCAGGGCCGTTTTCTAGAAGAATATAATGTGGATCCAACCAGGAATAAGACTCTTATGGATTTGAGAAGTGGCAGGTTTAATAAATGCCATCATATGGAAGGAGTATCCATAATATGTTAGAATTTAGCATTCAGTTTGTGAGTGAGAAACTTGGCTTGGATACAAATGTGTTAAGCTTAAATAATGATAATTACAAATGAAGGAAGACAGGGTTGGCTGAAGTGGACGGGAAAGGCACTTAGTAGCAAAGATAAGTAATGATTCATGGCAGACATTTAAGAAAATTGTTCATGTCTCACAATAAAGATATATCCCAGCAAAAAGGGATTCTAAGAAGTGTATAAACCAAGCATAGTTAACCAAGGAATTTCAGAATAGCATAAATCTGTAGGAAAATGCACACAATGTAACAAAGATTAGTCTTAAATCAGAGGCTTGAGAATATTTTAAAAACAAACAAATGATGACAAAAAAAAGAGAAAATAAATTTTGAATATAAATCATGCTGAAGCCGTAGTTATTTACAATATGCATTAATGATTTGAATGACAAAGTGAATGTACTATTACCAAGTTTGTGGATGACACAAACATAGGTGGCAAAGTGAGTGGTGAGAATGACACAAACAGTCTGCAGGGGCATATAGACATGTTAAGTAAATGGGCAAAACTTGGCAGATGGAATAATGTAGAACAATGTGAGATTATACACATTAATAGGGAGAAGAGAGGAGCTGAATATTAACTGGAGACAAATTTGGGTGTCCTCATTAATAAATCACAAAAGCTAGCATACAAGTTCAGAAGGCATTAGGGAACACATATGGACTGCTGGCCTTTGTTTCAAAGGGAATAGAGTATTAAAAATAGGGAATTACTGCCAGGACTATGCAAGATGCTAGTAGACCACACCTAGAAATGTGAACAGTTTTATCATCCTTATCTAAGGAATGATGCAATAGCATTATTGGCAGTCCAGAAAAGGTTCATTAGTTTAGTTCTCAGAATGTGGATGGGTATATGAATAAGAAGGGTTTGGAGGGACATGGGCCCGGGTGCTGACAGGTGGAACTAGATTGGGTTGGGATATCTGGTCAGTATGGATGGGTTGGACCGAAGGGTCAGTTTCCGTGCTGTACGTCTCTATGATTCTATGACTCTACAGAGGACTTTTTAATGAGGAGAGGTTGAGGAGGTTTAGCATGTACAAATTGGAATATGGAAAACTGAGTAGCCAATTTAATGAAATATATAAACTTCTTAGGGGGCTTGATAGGGTAGATGCTGAAAGTTGTTTCCCCTTGTGGGACAGTCTCGGACCAAAGGATATAATCTCAGGGAAAGGGATTAACCATTTAAGACAGACATGAGTAATTTGTCTCTGAGAGGATAGTGAATCTGGGGAACTCTTTCCAAAGAGGGCCATGAAAGTTAGTTTATTGCATATATTCAAGGCTGAGATATACAGATTTTTAATTAGTAAGGGGATCAAAAGTTAAAGGAATAAGGCTGGAAAGTGGAGTTGAGGATTATTGGATCAGCTATTATCTCATAATATCAGCAGACCGGAGGGACAAATGGGTTACTTCTGCTCCTATGTCTTATGGTCTAATGGTATGAATCTCCTTTTCATTTGATAATTGTGACCTGTGTAAAAAATATATTGAGTACATCAAGATTAGGAAAAACTGTTGGCAATGTTAGATCTATGTTAATAAACGCCAGGGCAATACCTCAGAAGATCTTCAATCAATCTTCATCCTGTCTATTGCATAAAAACAGTTGACTCTGTCGATGTCCTCTCATTCTCAGTCAAAAACAGACTCCTCTATTCTCCCAACATCAGTCATGTCAGCTACTATAAATTTCTGTTTTAATTTGATTTTATTCTGTGAAGTCAGCAGAAAGAGATAGGCAACAGGAGTTATAGCATCAATGATTTTAAATCAACACCTTCAACTAAGAAGCAGAAGTGAAAATAAAATGATTTACTACTTAGACATTAACTGAAATCAGGTGTTCTGAGGAAGGGTTACTGGACATGAAACATTAACTCTGATTTCTCTCCACAGATGCTGTCAGACCTGCTCAGCTTTTCCAGCAGTTTCTGTTTTTGTTTCTGATTTCCAGCATCCCCAGTTCTTTCGCTTTTTATTACCTGAAGTCAATTGTTGACAAACTCCTAGAATCCTTCATTTCAGATAAAATTAATCTACACTTATAAATCAAGGACAATAGCATGATTTGGTTCAAGTAAGTTATTTTGACAAAGTGACCAATTGAATAGATCAGTGAACTGTAGCAGAAATATGGAATCTACATTTTCCAAAGATGTTTTATGTAGAATCACACATGGGGTTGTTTCAGAAAAAAATCAGATGCAGGGTGCTGGAAGAAACATAGCAGATTGGATAGAAAATTAGTTGACAAACAGAAATGGAAGAGTTGGGAGTAAGGAGGTGTTACTAGGATTCAAGAAACCTGGCAGATGTTATATATACCTCCAGTGTAAGTGCTGATAATTTGGAATTGGGTAAAGGGCTACATTCCTGACATTTTCAGATGAAATAAATGTAGGGAAATGGTAAACAACAAAAGGACTATGTAAAAGCTATAGGAAGGCAGAAACCAGGTGAGCACAATGTACAGAGTGAGGCAGGGGAAATTAAACGTGCATAGATGTGAGGTAATGCCAATTAGAAGGCAAACAAGCAATGGAGATATATACATATTGCAAACACTTAGAAATGTGCATATGGACACAGAGATCAACTGATTTAAATGTATAATTCTCTGAAAGTAGGATTGCGAATAGATCAAGCCACAAAAGACTATGTGGGTTTCATCAATACAGACAAACAGAGAAAGGGCATGTTCAATGTGGGATTATTTCACTGCCACAGGGAAGGTTAAGAGGAAATTTGATTGAAGATTTTGACATAAAAGTTTTCAGTAAATTGATAAAGAGAACTTATTTCCTTTGGGATGGGAGAACAAAGGATGAGGAGTGAGATTAGATGAAGTTTTTACTTAAAGGGGTGTTGGGACAGAGAGGATTTGAGCCAAGTTGAGGCTGAGGTGAGATCAGCCATATTGAATGGTGGAAAGGGCTTGATGAGCTGAATTGCCTACTTCTAACTGATATGTTCTTATGTCCAGCAACATGTTCATCTGTAAAATATAAAATTGGTAAGTATTTTAAACTATGGAAGTTATAGGGCTCTGAGGTCAAATGAGCAAGATATACAGTTTGGATTAGTTCTAGAAATCAACCAAGTCAGAAGAAATGGTAAGATCACCTCCATCTATGCTTTAAACCAGTGAGGCTTTATCACTATGCTAACCAGCCCTGTCAGTGGTTTTATGTCAATGAGATTATCCATTTGATAGCCTCTTGATACACCAAGTCACAAAGGTCTGTGTTCATATTCCAACTCCAGGGCTTGAGCACAAACACAATGCAGACAATCCCATGCAGTACTGTGGCAGTGCTGAGCTGTTCCAGGTGCTGTTTTTTAAGGTGAGACATTTAACAAGGCCCTTCTCAGGTCTTGATGAAGGACTTACACCCGAAACATCGATTCTCCTGCTCCTTGGATGCTGCCTGACCTGCTGTGCTTTTCCAGCATTACACTCTTGACTCTGATCTCCAGCATCTGCAGCCCTCATTTTCTCCTCCTTGTATAAGATCCCATGGCACTACTTTGAAGAAGGGCAGGGGAATTTTCCCTGGTGAGTTGTCAATATTCTTCTCTCCATCAAACATCACAAAAGCAGACTTTCCAGTCATTAGTGCATCATTGTACTTTAGAAGCTTGTTGTGGCTAAATTGGCTCCTGCCTTTCCCACAGTACAACATTGGCTACAATTTTAAAAGTATTGCATTGACTATAAAATGCTTTGAGACCTCAAAGTATATATTTTAGGCCTTTTTTCAATACAGATTAATAAAAGGCAAGGGTTACTGCAGTAGACTATTAAAGGACAATATACTGGATTAGTGGTGCTGGAAGAGCACAGCAGTTCAGGCAGCATCCAACGAGCAGCGAAATCAACGTTTCGGGCAAAAGCCCTTCATCAGGAATAAAGGCAGTGAGCCTGAAGCGTGGCTTGTAAAGAGAGGAGGAAAACTTCTTCAAGGCAGGCATCCTTGCAAGAGGATTCGCAGTAGGGTTAAAATCAACTAGGTAAAAACAATGACAGCAGATACTGAAAACCAAATACTGGATTAGTGGTGCTGGAAGAGCACACAATGACAAACCAAGACATTTCCTTACACATATGGCATATACCATGCCCAATTGGAACTTGAAAATTACATTATTGTCTTACAATGGGTAAGTACCCAGTTTGTACAACATACGTGGCCGACTACCCCTATCAGGCAGATGCTATAGTCAGCCATCTAAAATCCCATTTTTTTAGATAATAATCTCACCACTTATGTTAGGTACTTAAGTTAACAGTTGTTTTGTTAAATTGTACCACAATAATAAATTAGCATTTAATTATTGCAAAAAAGTGATTATATTTCACTTATAAAACACTTACATCTATCTTACCTTGTTAATTAAAAGATCTAGTGTTTTTTATTCAGGTGGTAGTAGAGCCAATATGTAAGATTGTCAAAAAACACTTTTTCAGACATACTCACTGTTGATTACATAATGTGATGTAACCACAGCACCAAATTTGTCTGCTATGTGATAACAAACTGGCTTTGTTTAGTTCTGCAGCACAGATCACTTTTAACGTAATGAGTCCGATGTGCTTCTCATCGGCTTAGGTCACACACCAGTTTTACATCCTGCCCAACAGAGAATTAAAAAATAAAAATGGTTTGTAAAACCAATGTTTCAAATCTTGTCAGGTTTCAATTGGACAACTTTGGTTAGAATTAGCCACCTATGTATGTTTTACTCACTTGTATCTCACTATCCTTCTATTGATGCTAATAGCTATTATTATAATAAAACATATGTAAATTTAGTCTAATATTCTCAATCCACTTCTCCATTTTATTAACTCATTCCTCGGTAGTCCTGTGAAATAACTGTGTCCAATCTTTTTCGCCACTCAGAAATATTATTCAACCACTTCTGTGGTTGGATGATGTGTCCATTGAGAAAATTCACACAAATATTGTTGGAGTTAGCTTTTGTCATGGCTATGAGCTGTTGTACGAAGAAATTTTTACTAGGTGAAAGCATAACTTTAATAAGCTGTGAAAAGTTTGTTTTCAAAAATATGTAGTTAAACCTGAAGTCTTGAAAATATTTCATAGAATTCTAGTTTGAATTCAGATCTGGAAAATTGAGGACACAGGAAAATTAACCCTAGCTATTAGCAGCTTAAGATTTCATACTGTTTGAATTCATTCTGACTTGAACAAAATGAGTTTTCTGTAGGTAGCTACAGGTATCACAAGACTTCTTGCAATATTAGACATTTAATCATACATTACAGAAACAAAGAGTAATTAACTCCATTTGCTTTTTTTTAAAAAAAATGTTCACCAGACAACCTCCATGTTGCAAAAAAAATTTTAGACCATGCTACTTTGAATTTCTTATATTTGTAGTTATGGTTGTACATTATTAATCCATTGAGTTTTTAATAAGAGCCACAATGGATTATGTTTTCGTGTGCTTTTTTTAAGCAAGTATCCTAGGCCAAACAAGTATTGATACAACAGCAAAGGAACCAAGGGTCTTTAATATTCAAAACCTTGGCAGGCATCAAACTTGGACTAAAGGCTTTGCATTTCGGAGCCTTAGCTTGAACCATACAGACCATTTGTTATTTTTTGAACAATAAGCACTTGTGTCGCTAATATTAAAAAAATACAATTTAAAACCACCAATCCTGGGCATAATTGTTTCTGTAATTTGAATTCATAAAATAACTTGATATGAATTGCAGATTCAAACACTCAAAGGGAAATTTACTTGAAGTTTAGGGGATAAACAAGTTTTAATTTCAAAGAAAAACTAATGGAAAAACAGCCCAGGTATCAACAAAATGGAACATTTGTCTTGGGAAGAAATAAATTGAAAATTAGCAAGATCTGTCAACTAAACAACAATGTTGCTATTTGAACTTGGTTTAATTTTAAAATATAAGAATATTAAGGATAATTAGCAGTGCATTTTTTGTGAAAATCAAAAGTCATTTAAAATAATGAATAAGAACAACGAAATGTGATAATGACTGGAAACAGGTGGGATTGTGCAATTTTTTTTTAAAGTTAATATGAAAATATTGCATTTCAAGTAAGGTTTCTCTGCAGCTCCTAAATGAGATACAATGTGAATCAAAATAATTTACCTTGGATGTAATTCATTGGAATATACCAATTTGGGGTGATATGTATTATACTGAAAGGAAAATGTAGGTATGAATAATAAGTTGAAAACTTTCTCTTGGAGATGGTTGTGTCCTTACTTATGAATTTTTAAGAGAAATAAATTTGGAAGTCTGACAGTCACCTGAAACATTAGGACTATGCAAGGGACATAAGCAAAGATGCTGAGATAGAGGCAATTCTGTACTTTTTTGAGAAGATCACCTGGAAATCAAATATGTGTCACATGCTATTAAGGTAGTAGGGTAAGTGTATTGATATGATTTTCTTATGTGTGAAATAACAAACATTTGGGAGGGCATGGTCAAGCTGCACTGAAGAATGTGTCTCAAATATACGCAACCACATCACAACTGATTGTTGTGCCTGAACAGTAAGAAAACATTTTTGAAATAATCATGGTACTAACACATAATCCATACAGAAACTGACTTAAAGACAACCAAAGTGGTACTGGTGAAAGGGAGTAATATTAAAGTAAAAGCAATGTTTGGTTGTGACAATTGAAGGCTAAGGAGAAATTATATTTAATAAGAATTATCCACATGATGGATACAGATGAAAGAAGAACAAGAGAATCTCATAAATCTATACATAATCTGTTGCTTTTATTTTATTTGCAAACAACAAGAAATTAATAACACTCTGGCAAAATAATAAGGAATATCACAGGGTTAGGTAATCTAAAAGAGGAATATCAATGCAATTTATTCATATCTATTAATTTGGCTGTTCTCATTCTCAGGCTGGGTGGATGTCACTCAGATGTCTGGCAAAGCTGTAAGAGAATCCTAAACTGATTGGAGGTGTAAACAGGGATATAATCTTAATCCCCGTAGGAATCAAGTAGGATCCATGGACAGCCCTGTCTGCTGACAGTCATGTTGAATTTTGCCCACATGGAGCAAATATAATCTGTCCAGACACCAACAGGAGAGATTGATGTGAAGAATGAAGGGATTCATGCAGCTCAACTTATTTTTCACTTCCATACCTTTTCACTAGTCTGCCTGTCTGTGTACATGCAATAAAATATGTATCCCAGAGTTACTAGAGAAGGCTGGGTATGATACAAACAAGCAGACTGGATAAGACCAAGAATGTTCAGAACCAGCTGTATTAATTCCTCTAAAATTATGCATAAATAAACCCCTATGTCTAATGTTTTAGAGACAGACTCTGATAAGTTTTGAAGCTCTTCTCTGCATGTTTGTAATAAAGATTCCCTAACTTCAACCATCTCTGACTCCCAGTGGTTCTGTCCCACAGTTATCACTATTAAAGAGACATAGATGCAAATTGATTAAAAGAAATTACATTTTCCAAGGTGCTTTACTGTAGAAATGAAAAGGCAGAATGAAAAAGGAGGAGGAGTAGCTCTGATGATGAAGCTCAATGCAAGGACTGTAATTAGAAAGGATCTTGTCTCAGAGGATCAGGAGGTAGAACCAGTACAGGTAGAAGAATAATAAGGATCAGGAAATACTGGTGAGAGTGGTTTAACACTAGTTTTAGAGTCACTGAGTTATAGAGATTTTAACAGCACAGAGAAAAAGCTCTTTGGCCCATCGTGTCTGCCCATCCATGCATCCATCTATTCTAATCTGATTTTTCAGCATTTGGCCCATAACTATGTACACTATGGTGCTTTAAGTGCTCATCTAAATCGTTCCAAAATGTCATTACAGTTCCTGTCTCTATCACCCTTTTAGGCAGTGAGTTCCAGATATCCATGACCCTCTGGGTGAAAACTTCCTTCCTTGATTCCCCTCTAAACCTCCTGCTCCTTACCTTAAAACAGTCCCCCCCCAGTTACTGAACCTCTACAAAGGGAACATTTTTCCTTATGTACCTTGTCTATATCCCTCGGAACCTTGCACTATGTACTCACTTCAGCCTTCTCTGTTCTAAGGAAATCAGCTGGTGTCTTCATAGCTAAGTCATTCTAGCCCAGGCAATATCTTAATGGATCTTTTCTGCACTGTCTCGAGTGTACTCAAAACCTTCCTATAGTGCATTGACTAAAACTGCACACAGTACTTCAGCTGTGGCCTGACTAATTTTGAATAGAGCTCCATCATAACCTCCTTGCTCTAGTATTCAATGTTTTGACTGATAAAGGCAAGTATTTTATGTACCTTCTTAATCACCTTACTTTTTTACCTGTCCTGTAGCCTTTAATGAGCTATGAATATGCACACCAATGTCGCTGTGATCCTCTGTACTTCCTCGGGTCATACCATTCAACTTTTACTACCTTGCCTTGTTACTCCTCTAAAAATGTATGACCTCACACTTTTCAGGATTAAAATCCATTTGCCACTGCTCAGCATGTTTGACCTAGCTGTCTTTACCCACCTGGATTCGAAAGCTGTCCTCCTCATTATTTACCATGCCACAAAAGTTCGTGTCTTCTACAAACTAACTAATTACAACTCTTACATTCATGTCTAAATCATTAATGCACACATCAAGTAACAAGGGACCCAACATCAAACCCTATGGTATGCTATGGAGCACAGGCTTCCAATCACACAAAAAAAACCCTTCAACATAACTCTCTGCCTCCTGACACTGAGCCAAGTTTGGATCCAGTTTGGCAAATTGCTCTCGTTCCCATTGGGTCTTAGCTTCTTAACCAGTCTGCCATACAAGACCTTTTCACAGCCCTATTGAAGTCCATGTAGACTACATCATGGTCTCTCTTTTACAACGGCTGACTATCCTTGATTAGCCTTGCCTCTCAAGTGGAGGTTAATTCTCTTCCTAAGAATTGTTTCCAATAGTTAACCTACCACAGCTGATAGATCCACTGACATGTAATTTCATGGTTTGTCTCTCCCACCCTTCTTGAATGATAGTACCATGTTAACTGTCCTCCAGACCTCTGACAGCTGTCTTGTGGTCAGCAAGTACTTGAAAATTAATGCCAGGCCCCCTACAAATTCCGACAATGTTTCCCATCTTTCTGTTATAAATTCAATAACCCAATAACTCTGTAACTACTGTAACTTGGCATACATCTCCTCTAGACCTGGGCAGTTATCCACTTTAAAGCCTGCTAGAACTGCTAATACTTTCTTTGTTTAAATGCGAGTTCATTCAAGTGTATCACAGTTTCCCAAGTCTCACCTACCCGTTCCTGTTTCATTGCCCGCATCATCTTTCTCTACAATGAACACAAATGCAAAATATTCATTTAAAACCTCACCCACATCTTCCAGCTCCAAACACAGATTTCCACTTTGGCAACTGCCATGTCTTTGGTGTCCTTTTCTTCAAATCTGTTTCTGGCATCCTAGTTCTGATGAATGTAAGACTGCAGCATTGACTTCTGATCTTTCTGAAATGTGATTTATAAGTACATGGGAAAGGTTAAGCATATTCAGAGCTGAGGTAGATGGAATTTTAGTCAAAGGCTATGAGGAGTGGGTGGTACAATACTTATAGAGATCAATAACTTTATTTGATTTTTTAAAATATATTTTTATTGAAAAAATAGATTTTTACGTATTACAACAAATGCAAAACAGTACAAAAAAACAAATAAAAAGAACTAACACAGCCTCATGTACAAACGTATAAACATATATAGAAAAATATGGAATTAAAAAAAATCTAGCTACTTAACTAAATAAATAAATAATAACCAACAACAAACTAATAAATAGTAATAACTCAGCTCAGTCAAACAAGACACTCATAAGTTCATAGTTCCTCCTCCCTGGATAATGGACTCGTAAATCGCAAATGTTACCGCTATATAAAAGCCCTTGTTAATGTGGCAGATAAATCTGTGTCCAAGTATTCCAAGAACTTTATTTGATTTGTTTTCATTTATTGTTGTCACATGTACCGAGATACAGTGAAAAGTGTTGTTTTGTGTGCTCTGTGGGCAGATCATACAATACAAAGTGCATTAGATAGCATAATAGAGTACAGAATACAGTGTTACAGCAATAGAAAAGGTGCAGAGACAGAGAGAGAGAGAGAGAGAAAGATCAACATTAAAAACATTATGGTTAGAGTGATTCATTTCCCAGCAAAAATGGAAATCACAAAAAGGCAAGATTTTGCATGTTAACACTTACTGTAATAAACTAAAATAGATCAAAAACTGCTTAAAATGCTAACTTAAATATTAACTAAATAACACAATTGAAATATACAATGTCAATTCATTTTTGCTTTACATAACACTTCTAGCACAATCGGAGTACAGTATGTGATAATTCAACTGTCAGTGAGCTCAATTCTCTCTGCCACACCAGGCTGCATTTTCCACTGTGTTTTTCCAGTCTGAATATTCCAGAACTAACTTCAATCAACCTCACTGACTCCTTGCTTCTTAAATCTTCAAAGGTCTTGTCTATTCTGTCATCTTATCTTTGAACAGAAGGCCAGCTCTCAACAGAATCCTGCTAGTACAAAAATTATTTTTACCTTCACTTTGCAGAAGTAACTGCTGCTTCTCCTCAGAGCTGTAATTCTTTTTAACCCTTACTCTATGTTTCTGAGTCACCATCTGTGGAAGATAATTGCCCATTTTCTGTGTCAAGGTCTGTAAGCTGTTAGTTGCTTTTCAGTAGTGTGTTTGGGATATATTTTTCTCCATGGCAACCAGATCACTTGGACCTGTCTCTGGGCCGAGGTCCAATGCAAACACGTAATCCTCTTTTCTAGGAAATTATGCTTTACATTAAATTCAGAGATATTTTAAAACATAACTGTCTTGTAAAGTCTCACTTTTGTAGCAGCAGGAAAGTGAAGTTCTGTTAATAGCACAACCACCGTTGTACCAAATAACAGAGCATGCCTGAGGGATTTTATAATCCACTGCTGTTTCTGCTTCTTTTTATTATGTTTTACATTCACTTTGGTTTTCTGTATTGCAGCATTTCTAGAATTAACTTGTTCAATATGCTCTTTCCCAGTGTCCAGGTCTCTATCCTACAGAAATTTCAACATCTAAAGCTCTGGTGCCTATAATTTGCTAATGATTCAGTACTTCCTGACTTTCTTTGCCTTATCAACCCCCTCATACAAAATATTGATATCCATTTGCAAATTCCCCCCATCTTCCTCCTCTTCCCTTCCTTTTTTCTTGCCTGTAACTTTTTGTCTTCTCATTCTGGTGTCATAGAACATAGAACATAGAACATAGAACATAGAACATAGAACATAGAACAATACAGCACAGAACAGGCCCTTCGGCCCACGATGTTGTGCCGCACTTCTATCCTAGATTAAGCACCCATCCATGTACCTATCCAAATGCCACTTAAAGGTCGCCAATGAATCTGACTCTACCACTCCCTCGGGCAGCGCATTCCATGCCCCCACCACTCTCTGGGTAAAGAACCCACCCCTGACATCTCCCCTATACCTTCCACCCTTCACCTTAAATTTATGTCCCCTTGTAACACTCTGTTGTACCCGGGGAAAAAGTTTCTGACTGTCTACTCTATCTATTCCTCTGATCATCTTATAAACCTCTATCAAGTCACCCCTCATCCTTCGCCGTTCCAACGAGAAAAGGCCGAGGACTCTCAACCTATCCTCGTACGACCTACTCTCCATTCCAGGCAACATCCTGGTAAATCTTCTCTGCACCCTCTCCAAAGCTTCCACATCTTTCCTAAAGTGAGGCGACCAGAACTGCACACAGTACTCCAAATGTGGCCTAACCAAAGTCCTGTACAGCTGCAACATCACCTCACGACTCTTGAATTCAATCCCTCTGCTAATGAACGATAATACTCCATAGGCCTTCTTACAAACTCTATCCACCTGAGTAGCAACCTTCAAAGATCTATGTACATAGACCCCAAGATCCCTCTGTTCCTCCACCTGACCAAGAACCCTACCATTAACCCTGTAAGAACCCTACCATTAACCCTGTAGAACCCTACCATTAACCCTGTAAGAACCCTACCATTAACCCTGTAAGAACCCTACCATTAACCCTGTAAGAACCCTACCATTAACCCTGTACTAAGCAACTAAGTGTCCTAAGCAACTCCTGTTCTATCATTAGACACAGAACCTTTGGACATCTCTATTAAAGCCATAAAAGACTCTCTGCATTAACTCCTGCTCTGTGTAGGCCTGGCTGTTACATCCTTGGAGATGGCCTCTCCTTTTAAGGAGAATTGTAGATTGTAGAGTTTTTTGTGAAATCACCAAATAAGTGTGAAGCAGTTGCTCAGTGGTTAGCACTGCTTTCTGACAACTCTAGGGTCATGGGTTTGATTCCACCTTCACGCCTGCTTCCGTGGAGTTTGCACATTCTCCCTGTGTCTGCATGGGTTTCTTCTGGGTGCTCTGGTTTCTTCCCACAGTTCAAAGCTGTACAGGTTAGGTGGATTGGCCATGCTAAATTGCCCATAGTGACCAGAGATGTGCAGGCTAGGTGGATTAGCCATGAGAAATGCAGGGAGAGGGTAGTGGGATGGGTCTGGGTGGGATGCTCTTCAGAGGATCAGTGTGAACTTAATGGGCTAAATGGCCTACTTCCAAACTATAGGGATTCACTGCTGAAAGTGGACTTCTTAATAGAGAATATGAAATATCTGGTAAGAAGATCGAGGTATCACATAGTTCCTGCTGGTATGCTTCTATTTTATATTTCTAAAGAGTTCTATATTTCTTAGCTGCAGGGGAGAGCTCACACAGAACAATACCCTCAGCTGATTCCACCACTGTGATCCAAGTGCTGTGAGGCTCACCTATTGATCCATTTATCTGACCGCCATGCCCACTGCATGCACCGGTCTCTCTGCTGGTGCAACCAATATCACTGGCCAGATGATGTTTTCCTCCAGAACATTTTACTCCCTATAGGGAAGGGACTGGATTCTTCATATGAAGGTCCTGTTGCAATGCAAACAGCACAAAGATTTAATACAGGTGCTTGAAATTGTTGCACAATGAGTGTGTAAACAAATTGATTGATGTACTGAGGTTGACTGGAGGTGGAGTTGGGCTGGGAGATGAGGAGCTGAAAGGTTAATTCTGTTACTGTCCTTTCAGGATTTGTCTGAATCACTATTATCAATGCATAGCGTTTAAGAAATGTCTATTTTATACAGTATTGTTCCTGGGGTTGAACTGTTAACTGTGTTTCTTTGTTCTTCCACTATTTAGTAAGAAGAAGTGTACTGTAACATTTTAAACATATTTTTCCCTTATTTTTCTGCTTTCTACCTAAGATTCTATACCAAGATATCTTTGAATCTAAGAGGGCACTGTTAGTAGCCACTTGTAAACTTTTCACTGAACTCATGTGAGTACATATGACAATAAAGCTAATTCAATTCAATTCAAACTTCCATAAACTCTGGTAATGACCAGTCCTGGCTCTCTATTTATTCATATATGACCCCTTCTCCTGCTAAAATAATAGGGTAGCTTTATGAATGACACATGATGCTCGTAATAGTTATGAGGATGCAATACATTTATGGAAAGTGGCCACACTGTGAATTGAGTTGAAGGGAGATTCAGATCCAACAACTCAAAAGAGATGAGGTGCGGAGTATAATATTCACACCACTGAGAGGGTGATGATGGGCATGGAGTGTGAATAGAAGGTTGTGCAGCATACCTTGATAACTGGTGATGAGGAATGTGATGCAGGGTGAGGGGTTGTGTAGGAGGGAACAAGAAAAAGTAGAAAGAGGTGCATTGTAGGAGATAGGCAAATAAGGACATGCACTGAAGTGGTCCAATCACTAAAATATTTCTTGCACTGTATCCGGATCACTGACATGTACTTCCTGTTCCTGAGCAAACTCTATCCAGACTTTCTTCATTATGGTAGGTTTTTGTTTTCATCCCCTTGTGCTAGACGTGGCTGTCCCAAAGCTTATTAAATGGATGATTACTGCCTGAACTTAATCTGCACTCTTCCAATTATGAATTCTTATACATTTGCAATCGCAATTGCTCCACCATTTGTGACTGCCTCAGGTGACCAGACTACAAGCTCTGGAATTCCCTCTCCACATCTCTCTGGCATTCTGTCCCACTTTCCTGCTGCAATACACTTCTTAAAACCTAGCTCTTTGGTGAGGCTTTTGGCCTTCTAACACAATGGGTGCTATTTTCCAAGTCTGCCCAGGGTTTTGAGAAGGATGGAAGTGGGAATTAAATTTAAGTGGGAGGTCAGGTGCAAAATGTCTGGTATCTAATAAGGGATTAAATGTGTGCGATAAGGTTCTCAGCAGCTCAGGCTTCCCATTATATTCAGCATTATAGGATGAATAGCCAAGGTCTTTTCCCTTGGGTGGGTGAGTTCAAAACTATGGGGCATATTTCTAAGGTGAGAGGAAAAATATTTTGAAGGAGCCTGAGGGGTAACTTTTTCACACAGAGGATGGTTCGTGTGTGGAATGAACTGCCAGAGGAAGTGATAGATGCAGGTACATTTACAATATTTAAAAGACATTTGGACAGGGACATGAACAGGAAAGATTGATAGGGATACTGGCCAAACGCAAGAAAGTGAAGCTAGTTTAGTCGGGGAAACTTGGTCAGCATGAATGAGTTGGATTGATGGATCTGTTTTGGTGCTGTTTGACCCTAGGACTCTATTTGTTGGCACATCATAAATCATAGATTAATAGATTACCTACAGTATGCAAGCAGGCCATTCAGTACATCGGGTCCATACTGACCTGTTCGAAGAGCATCTCACTCATACACACCCCCTGTCTTATCGCTGTAACCCTGCCTTTTTCCTACAGCTAATCCACCTAGCTTGCTCATCTCTGGACACAATGATCAATTTAGCATGGCCAATCCACCTGCTCTGTACATCTTTGGTGAAAATCGGAGCACCCAAAAGAAACCCATGCAGGTGCAGGGAGAATGTGCAGACTCCACACAGACAGTCATCCATGGCTGGAATCAAGCCTAGGTTCCTGGCACTGAGAGGCAGGAGTGCTAACCATTGAGCCACCATGCTGTCCAAAAATGAATATCTATTGACAAGCCAGGCCATTAGAATTATGTTCACAAGCGGGCGGCACAGTGGCACAGTGGTTAGCACTGCTGCCTCACAGCGCCTCAGACGACTGACTGTGTGGAGTTTGCACGTTCTCCCCGTGTCTGCGTGGGTTTCCTCCGGGTGCTCCGGTTTCCTCCCACAGTCCAAAGATGTGCAGGCCAGGTGAATTGGCCATGCTAAATTGCCCATAGTGTTAGGTAAGGGGTAAATGTAGATGTAGGGGTATGGGTGGGTTACGCTTCGGCGGGGCGGTGTGGACTTGTTGGGCCGAAGGGCCTGTTTCCACACTGTAAGTAATCTCATCTAATCTAAAAAGCACAATCTTGCTATCCATAAATGAGAAACATGTTTGTTCACAAATCTTAACTGTTTAAAAGATGCATGAACCTCACTGGTAAGCATCTTCCTTCAATAAATACAAGACTCTTCAACAACTTGATTCCTTCAGAAAAAATGTCCTCTTCTTTCCCAAAGTTTCACGGTCTAATGGTTGAAGCCTTTCTTTGTTGGTCAGCTCAATTGAAACCTTCATTCTATACTGTCTGAACTAAAGTTGTTAAAACTTACATAGTTAGAGCCAAAGCCTGTGACTAGGCCAACAAGCCTGCTCAAGGAAAGCAGCTACACTGGTTGACGCCAGCAAACCTTAACTGATCAGGTTAGCAGGGCTGATCTCAAAAGGGTCTCAACTCCAAAGATCATGTTTCATGGTTGGTATTGAGACACATAGACTTTTGGTGAGAAGCTATCGAGCATTGCAGCTTATTTTATGGTTGAAATGTGAATCCTAGCAGATGTATGAGAGGCAGTACCACTGCAGTACCAGTAGTGCTACATTGGTGCAAAGAAGTGATAGATATTTTTTGCACATGCTGAGATATTTGTATCATTGATAGCCACAGGTACGGTGCCAGAAGACTGGAGGTTGGCTAACATGGTGTTATTATTTAAGAAAAGTGGTAAGGAAAAGCCAGGGGACTAGGTAGGCAATTTGTTGGAGGGGATCCTGAGGGACAGGATTTACATATACTTGGAAAGGCAAGGACTGATTAGGGATAGTCAATATGGTTTTGTGCATGGGAAATTGTGTCTCACTAATTTAAAGTCATAGAGTCAAACAGTCCTAAAGCCCTACAACACGGAGACAGACCCTTTGGCCCAAACTGTTCCATGCCAGTCAAAATATCCATCTATACTAACTCCATTTCCCTGTACTTTGCCCATATCCTTTTAATCCCTTGTTATCCATGTATTTTCCCAAAAGCCTTTTAAATGTTGTTAATGTACCCTCCTCAACCACTCCCACTGACAGCTCATTCCACATGCGTACCACCCTCTGTGTAAAAAAGTTGCCCCTCAGGTTCCCTTTTATTCTTTCTGGCCCCTCTAACCTTAAACTGATGCCTCCTACTTCTTGATTCCCCAACCCTGAGAAAAAAACTGAGTGCATTCACCCTGTCCATGCCTCTCATGATCTTATACACTTCTATAAGATCCCCCCTCAGCCTCCTCCACTCTAAAGAAAAAAGTCCTAGCTTGTCCAACTTCTCCCTATAATTCAGACTATTGAATCCTGACAACATCCTTGTAAATTTCTTCTGTACTCTTTGATGTTTAATAACATCCTTCCTGTAGCAAGATGATTGAGTTTTTTGAAAAAGTAACAAAGAGGATTGATGAGGGCAGAACAGTGGACATTATCTGTGCAGACTTCAGTAAGGCATTCAACAAGGTTCCTCATGGTATACTGGTTAGCAAGGTTAGATCAAATAGTATACATGGAGAACTAGCCATTTGGATACAGAACTGGCCCGAAGGTAAAAGGCAGAGTGTGGTGGTGGAGGGTTGCTTTTCAGACAAGAGCCCTATGACCAGTGGTGTGCTACAAGGATTGGTGCTACGTCCACTGCTATTTGTCATTTACATAAATTATTTGAATGTGAAAATAGGAGATATAGTTAATAAGTTTGCAGATGACACTAAAATTGGAGGTGTGGTGTATAGCGAAATATGTTACCTCAGATTACAATCTTGATCAGATGGCCAAAAGGCCGTTGAGTGGCAGATGGAGTTTAATTTAGATAAATGTGAGTTGCTGCATTTTGGAAAGGCAAATCAGGGCAGGACTTATACACTTAATGGTAAGGCCCTGGGGAGCGTTGTTGAACCTTGACGTGCAGGGTCATAGTTCCTCGAAAATAGAGTCGCAAGTACATAGGATAGCGATGAAGGCATTTAGTATACTTTCCTTTGTTGGTCAGCACATTGAGTACAGGAATTGGGAGGTCATGTCGTGGCTGTACAGGACAGTGGTTAGGTCATTTTTGGAATACAGTGTCCGGTTCTGGTCTCCCTGCTATAGGAAGGATGCTGTGAAACTTGAAAAGGTTCAGAAAAGATTTACAAGGACGTTGCCTGGGTTGGAGTATTTGAGCTAAAGGGAGAGGCTGAATAGGCAGGGATCATTTTCCCTGGAATGTCAGAGTCTGAGGGGTGACTTTATAGAGGCCTTATGAAATCATAAGGGGCATGGATAGGTAAATAGACAAGGTCTTTTCCCTGGGGTGGGGGAGTCCAGAACTAGTGTCCAGTACTAAATGCAGGTTTAGGGTGAGAGGGAAAGATATAAAAGGGACCTAAGGGGCAACTTTTTCACGCAGAGGGTGGTACATGCATGGAATGAGCGGACAGAGGAAGTGTGGAGGCTGGTACAATTACAACATTTAAGAAGCATGTGGATGGGTATATGAATAGGAAGGGTTTAGAGGGACATGAGCCAAATACTGGCAAATGGGACTAAATTAATTTAGGATATTTGGTCAACCTGTGCTGTGCTATGCATCTCTGTGACTCTATGAAACATCAAATGGAGATGTCTGGCACCCAAGTCAGAACAGGGCTGGAATACAGTGAACTGTTTTGGACCCCTTAACAAATGAAAGGCAATCCAGAAAAGGCTGAGGGGGTCAATGCTAGGTTTGGAGGAACTATCTTATAAGCAGAGATTTAGTAGGTTGGTCCTGTACTCACTAGAATATAGAGAAGTGAGGCCTGACCTGATTGAAACATATGATATTCTTAGAGGACTTGACAACATAGATGTGGAAAGATGTTTTTCCCCTTGTGGGAGAGTTCAGGACCAGAGAACATAATCTCAGAATAATGGTTGCATATTTAAGACAGAGATGAGAAGGAATTTCATTTCTCAGAGTGTTGTGAATCTGTGATTTTTTTTTTACCATAGAGGTCTGTGGAGGCTGGGTCATTGAGTGTATTCACAGTTGAGATAGATAGATTTAATATGTCAGGAAAGTACCTGTCACTACAATTTGGCATTTTATCTACTTGCGAGTATTTAATAAGTAAGAAAAACATAATTGATTCGAGCAACCTGCCCGCCCACCAGCAGGATGCCCTCCTGTTTTTTTCTGCATGCTTCTAACACTTAGTTTTTTAAAAACAAGTTGTCTATGTCTCCTTATGTGAATTTGTGGCATACTTTGTTTTATAATGTTCATGCAATGCACCGTGGGATGTTTCATTATACTAAAGGTGCTGCATGAATATAAGGTTCTGTTATTGAAGACTCTGCTAATGCTTTATTGTAGGTTGCTCAACATTCTGGTGTTTACCATTTGTCCTAATGCCCTCATCCAACAACAACTGTTGAGTACACATAAAAGAAGTGAAACTATCATGGTATTCGAACAGATGAAAGACTCAACAGACAATCAAGGTATTTTTCAATGTATAATTTCAGTTACATCACACTGTAAACTTTTGCTATAAATTCTGTGCCTTACAATTGTGTCCTCCACAACCACCTGATGAAGGAGCGGCGCTCTGAAAGCTGGTGCTTCCAAATAAACCTGTTGGACTGTAACCTAGTGTTGTGATTTTTAACTCTGTACACCCCAGTCCAACACCAGCATCTCCAAACCATGTTAAAACGAGGCTTTCAAACAGGCCAGTGATCAACACAGCATCCTGTCAGTGCCAGTTTTCATTGATTGATTCAAATAATTGCACTACGTCCATGTATTTTTTGTTGATATTAGTTATTAGTAAAACTAATGATTTATTTGTTCATTTTCTGACAGGTTTTATGTAACTGAAACAACTATTTCAAGTCCAGTAGTGTTTGTAATTCTGCTATCATGCAGCACATAATTACCTATCATGTTTATACATTTACAACTATTTTCTAATCAACCTGTTCAGAGCTGTCATTACACATATCTGGGATTTGAATCCAGACCTCCTGATGTTTGAATAGATGTAGTGCATGATCAAATTCATAGTAGCACAAATTCAACTATCACAATGATGCAGAAACTGGATGCATCGCAGACATGCTGTATTGATTATAGCAAAATCAACATTGTAACAAAAACAGACTCTATTCAATGATTATAAGTTTGTGTTGAAAAAATTGGATGCACACAATTTGGCACCAAAATCAACTTAGTAAAAGGGTAGTGAGCAGTTCCATTCACCAAAACAACAGAAGAAATATCAGTCTTGTAACAACAGATAGAATTTATCAATGTACAGTCATGTACTTAGAATGAAAATTGCACCAACAACTTGTCAATAATTAACAAACAAAGTAATTGAATGACTATGTAACTGTGCTGTCTACATCAATGACTTGAGTGTGTTTAGCAAAACCTTGGCTGTATGTTCACAGCAAGCTGTTTGGTTGGCTGCAGAAAACTGCTTTGATCATGCATCTGGCTAAAACTGAATTTGCAAAACTTTGTTAAACTCAAAAAAAATCATTTTTTCTATGATCACATCACATGTTCTCATTGAATTGACAAGGAATATAATTTTTCAACAAAGTTACAGTCAAATGAGAAGAAGGAAAGGTGGGGAGTCATCCAATTCCTGTTTGCATGATCATAACAGTTCAATGTCAAAATGATGGTCTAGTATTAGGCAGAACCAGGATAAATGTCATTAATATCACAGCATCAAATGGGAAATCAATGAATGTGTATCAGTAAGTTTTACAACGTATATAAATGAGCTGGGTATTATGTATTATTCTCTATTGGGTAATGAGAAAACTAGTGTCTAATTTATGTTTAATTTCAGGCATTTATACATTTTGTCTAAACTATATAAGTGCAGTTCTTGTGGATTCAAAATGACTAAATTATATACAGTATATTTTGTGAACATGACTATACTAGCTGTGAAGAGTTGAACATGAAGAATAGAAACAGACTCTCCAAGAATATCAATTGCCATATTGTCCTCGAAAATGATATCCTAAACATTTGATCATCAGAATCTTCTGGTTAAATTTGTTTACAATAGAATGGATTATTCTCTATTTTAAGCATTATTGTATGGCCATTTGAAAATTTGCACTGAGTTCTTCTATCTCCCATTGGGGTTCTAGGCTCATAGTATATTACTTTCCCAATTACTTTATTCTTTTGATTTCGTGAAGATAAAATGCACTCAGTTCAATCCTCACCAGTCACTCTTCTCATCTTAAAAATGATTGCCTCACCATGTCTACATACAACCTCAATGTGGGTATATGACATTGCAAAAACAAAATAAAATGGTAATTAATTACTGCTAATACTTATCCCATATCCACCATCCCAAAAACATAAACCACTGAATCTAGATTAGATCCATTATTGTCTCTGTTGTCAATCATTGCACCCTGCTCTTTGGAAATCCCTCCAAAGCCAGGTGGCATTTTCAGCTTTTTTTTTCTTTCAAAACTAAAATCTTAACCCTTTACTCATTTAATGTTGTCTTCACTCTACCCTGCTCTCCCCTAAACCTCATTGTTATCTGCATTGCATCCTTCTCGTTCTCTTGCATCTGTATGGGAGGATGAGCATGCATAAATGTAAATCAGTTTTGCTAAACAGGAAGATATCTGACAGCTCCTTCTTTTTATTCACATGTGGGTTTTGCTGGCTGGGATATTGTGCATCCCTAGTTACCCTAGAGAAGCCGGTGATGAGCTGCCTTCTTGAACTGCTACAGTCCACGTGTTTTAGATTGACCTATAATGTCATTAAGGAGAAAATTCCCTGATTTTGGCACAGTGACAGTGAAGGAATGATGATATATTTCCAAGTCAGGATGGTGAGTGGCTTGAAGGGAAATGTGCAGGTGGTAGTGTTTCTATCTATCTGCTGCCCTTGCCCTTCAAGATAGAAATGGTCATGCATTTGGAAGATGCTGTCTAGGTTCTCTGGTGAATTTCTGACCAATTATTACACATCTATAAGACATGACACTGATAATCAGGACAGGGATGATGAGACTAGCAGTATACATCATTTACCTCGTGGATGTACATCCTGACAGAGTTTCAGTAGAATGGACATGAGCTGATGGAAATAGTAGACATGACCAGCCAAAATAAACCTGCCAAAATACGTTGATAGAGGACATTCAAGAGCAGAATCCCACTTCAAGTGGGGTGAAAGAGATTGTGATATACCGGGGCAGGATGCTGATCATTGTTCCACTCAAAACCAGAAGAATTAACCATAAGTAAGTATGGCATTATCTGGTGGTAATATTAGAAGCTCCAGAACTCGTTGCCTGCATCTTTTTTTTAGAGTCATAGAGATGTAAAACACTGAAATAAGCCCTTCAGTTCAACTTGTCCATGCCGACCAGATATTCCAACCCAATCTAGTCCCACCTGCCACCACCCGGCTCTTTTCCCTCCAAACCCTTCCTATTCATATACCCATCCAGATGCCTTTTAAATGTTGCAATTCTACCAGCCTCCACCACTTCCTCCGGCAACTCATTCCACACACACACCACCATCTGCATGAAAACGTTGCCCCTTAGGTCTCTTTTATATCTTTCCCCTCTCACCCTAAACCTATTCCCTCTAGTTCTGGACTCCCCCACCCCAAGGAAAATACCTTGTCTATTTATCCTCTCCATGCCCCTCATGATTTTATAAACCTCTATAAGGTCACCCCTCAGCTTCCAACGCTCCAGGGAAAACAGCTCTAGCCTATTCAATCTCTCCCTATAGCTCAAATCCTCCAACCCTGGCAACATTCTTGTAAATCTTTTCTGAACCCTTTCAAGTTTCACAACATCTTTCTGATAGGAAGGAGACCAGAGTTGCACGCAATATTCCAAAATTAGCCTAATCCAAAATGTCCTGCACAGCCACAACATGACCTCCCAACCCCTGCACTCAATACTCTGACCAATAAAGGAAAGTATACCAAATACTATCTCCCTATGACTCCACTTTCAAGGAGCTATGAACCTGCACTCCAAGGTCTCTTTGTTCAGCAGCGCTCCCTAGGACCTTACCATTAAGTGTATAAGTCCTGCTAAAATTTGCTTTCCTAATCCATTTCTTTTCCCTACCTTTAAGACACTCCTTCAAACTTTCTTCTTTGAGCAAGTTTTTCGACACGGCTCTGTTCTGCTTTGACTCAGTATCAGCTTCTGTCTGAATACCACCACACCACAACTAACCCCCCGACTCCTATGTGTTACTTTGGAAAAGGTGCTACATAAATGCAAGT
The DNA here is from genome assembly GCF_047496795.1 of Chiloscyllium punctatum. NCBI lineage: Eukaryota > Metazoa > Chordata > Chondrichthyes > Orectolobiformes > Hemiscylliidae > Chiloscyllium > Chiloscyllium punctatum. The sequence continues at coordinate 17,394,201 of NC_092752.1, read as the reverse complement.
TAGTTTGTTTTCTTGTGGGACCTTGGTGTGGAAAATTGACCATTATGTTTCAAACTAAAGAGTGCAAACATGTCTCATTGACTTTAAAGCATTTTGAGTTGACCATAAATTGTGAAAAGCACTATATTAATTAAATACCTTTCTTGTTTTCTTCATAATTATAGATGGAAAATAAATATTGCCTTGACAGTATTAGCCATATGCTGAGATCTTTTAAAAATAAAAATACAAGTTATTCTGTAAAGGATATAAAAGTGCAGTCTTCAATATTTGTCAGAGAAGTTGGTCTGAAATCCTTTATTTATTTAATTTTAATTCAATTTAAGTGTCGGTTATACATCAAACACCATTGAAAACAACACTTTTGAACTTTTAATGGATCAGTTATACAGACACTCAGATTGTGTGAATTATCAGCCACCCTTCAAAAATAATATAAGTCCCAGCAACCGCACTAACTCGGTGATAATATACAGATGTTAATTCACCCTACTCAAGTTATAGTAAGAGTGAACACTGAAAGCTAAAGTACAAATTTAAGGAAGCAACACTTATTGATCGTACGACATCAAACTTTGTAACTAACCTGTAAACATTGGGCATTCATCTGGTGTACTGCTGCTAATGAATGTAACTATTTTATAGTGTAAACACTGGAAGGGTTTCTTCCTCAGATACATGACTTGCCCAATTATCTTTGCTCAATACTGACTCAGGCCAATTGACATTCTTTACATTAAATGGGAATAAAACATAACGTGAACAAAGCAATGTAGTAATCCAGTGGTTCTCAGTTTTATTGATCTGGGTCTCACCAAGAAACTTTCCAGCTAGTTAAGTTTGTGAGTCAAAAATGTCTCAGGCCCTTAGTTGGATTCTGTTTCTGTTGTTCTGCTGTTTCATTTCACCCTTTCTGTTTGTCTTGATTTTGCTTTGCTCTCCTTCATTCCACCCGCCCTTATTACGCCCCCTAACTTCCTTTGTTAGGGTTTAAACTCACCTTGCCTCTTCCTTTTTTTCGTTGCAGAAACAAATCTTTTGCAGAGAACTTCCAAATCAAGAAGATAAAATGTTATTTGTTCGCATTCCCATTGCTGTTGCGATAATATTGCAGTGAGCACATGTGTAAACTTCAATCGAGGTATATAAATGATTGCAACAATAGACGTTTAAATGCAGAGCAGCTATAAATTTGTTCAAGGGTGAAGGATACTGGGTATGAACTGTTTCAGGTTGAGTCGTGCCTATCTCTCTCCCCCCCAGTTAGAAAAAGGATACGATTTGCATTTAAACAGCTTCCCCCCACCCCCACTTCCCCATCCCCCCAACAGCCTTTGCTGTCAATGCATTACTACCGAAGTGCTGTAATGTTTTACATGCCTACATGATTAACATTGGTACGGATAAAAGGATACCGTCACTGCTCTTCTTCAAACTGAGGGGTGACCTTAGGGAGGTTTATAAAATCACGAGGGGCATGGATAGGGTAAATAGACAAGGTCTTTTCCCTGGGGTGGGGGAGTTCAGAACGAGAGGTTCAGAGTGAGAGGGGAAATATATAAAAAAGACCTAAGAGGCAATCTTTTTACACAGAGGCTGTTATGTCTATGGAATGAACTGCCAGAGAAACTGGTGGAGGCTGGATGGGTATATGAATAGGAAGGCGTTTGAAGGGATATGGGCCAGGCGCTGGCAAGTGGGACTAGATTAGTTTAAGGTATCTGGTCGGCATGGACGGGTTGGACCGAAGGGTCTGTTTCCGTGCTGTACTTCTCTATGACTGTATGAATGCTATGGGCTCCTTTACATCCCACATGAAAGGGCAGCTGGAGTTTCGGTTTTAATGCCCCATCCAAAACACGCTACCTGGGAAAGTGCAGCACATCACTCACTCACACACTGGAACGTGAAGAAGGGTCACTGGACTCAAAAAAGTTAAACTGTTTTTCTCTCTCCACAGACCTGCTGATTTTTTTCCAACAATTTCTGTTTGTGCTGGAGCGTCAATTTCGTTTTGTCTGCTCAGATCCTAGGTGGTATTTGCAGATTTGGACGGGGGTTTGGGGGAAGTGGATGCGATGTTCAGGTTTGAGTTTCTCTCCCCTCCCCCCACCCCACCCCAAATTCTTTTGGCCGCTTGATTAGTCAGAGAGCGGTGCGAGACAGTGTGGAGGCTGGCTCCTTCAGTCACTGATCTCAGGGCAAATAAATTTCGGGACGGAATCCAATCTACACAAATGAGTGAATGTCGCCTAAGATATCCAACATGTTTCAGAATTGAACTAAGTCCCATCAACTTTGGTCTTTTTTTTTGGCAACGTGCAATCATTAGGTTACCGCCAGTGGCCGGGAATAGAGATTGAGGGAGTTCACAACGGGTTACGAACTGAAGTGACTGTTTGAGGGTTGATCAGACCTGGAAACCTTTAGGAATATACTCCATCCTGGCCACTGAGCTTCCTGGGATTCGTGAGGTAGAGAGAGAGAGAAACCTTTCCCTGTTCAGTCCTCCATCCCTGCAGGTGCTCTTGTGTCCTTTCTACCTCACCATTTAACCCATTTATCTCTCCACCCCCTCGGCTCACAGCCTCATTCCTGGTGAAGGGCTTTTGCCCGAGACGTCGACTCTGCTGCTCCTCGCTGCTGCTGTCTGAGCTGCTGTGCGTTTCCAGCACCACACTCTCGACTTGTAGCCTTCTTATATCTGTGTGCCTCTCAGCTCCCCATTTCCAGAGAAGCAACAATAACCACTTTCGAGAACTGAGAATTAACGGTTTTTTTTTCGGAGTTGTTATAGATGAGGTGGGCAGATGCTTACATCTGGGATTGTCGCCCGCTCTACTGAACCGCAAATTCAATGTTTTTCTTAAACTCCCCAAGGAATATTACTCCTCACATCATAGCCTCGCCTTCCAAACCAGCTTCGACCTGTAGGTCGTCATTTGCAGACAGAAACAGAGCAGAGTCCAGCTGTTGTTTGAGAAGATAATAATATGAATTATTTTCTTTCAATAATGACATAAGTTGGGTCTTTTTTTTCTCTCTCTGTCTCTGAACACAAAATGTGAACTATTTGATTATTCCCCACCGCATAATGATATTAAAGAAGTGAAGTTTAGGACTGAAACACGTTCCATAGTTGCAAATTAAGCCAAGTGAAAATTGCCGAGTTCAAGTAAATCTTGCTAAAACACAATAGTGTTAAATGGTGCTGAACAATGTGACTTATTCAGGCAGGTGTGGAAGGGGATGCGGTGTGGATCAGGAATGGCCGTCCAATTCTGCAGCTAGAGCTGACAAGGTAATTTCTGCTTTGAAATGGTACAGAGCTCAATAAATAATGAAAGACTTTTTTTTTCCTCAGGATTTTCCAGAAAACATATATTATCCCGAGATATCGCGCAAACTACGGAATGCCTATGATGTGTGACTCTCCTCACACCGCACTTAATCCGTAATTAAACATTTGGCCAATGTTCCCGAAACGGCCAATCTCACGTTTGATTAAACTGCGGACTGCAGAATCGTGTCAGTGCCTCAGTGACTTGACTGAGTCAAGTGCGCTTTCTCCGGGGCAGGTTCCATCCGCACTTGTTGATGTTGGATGTCATTCTGCAATGGCCGGTGGAAGACCCGAGTGGTTTTGTGAGCTTCGCATGTTGATGATGACCATTCCATCCCTTTACCTGGTCTAAGGAAGAAATGGCGGTTAAGAGCGCCATTTACGTCTGACTTAAATCAGAGGGTTACATTTAATCGCTCATTCGCACTGCGCCCGATGACATAACCCAGATAACGGGACCCCGTTTCTGTTGGGTTATTGATTGTTTTTTTCTCCATTGACCCAACTGTAGTGAAAATGGTTAAATTATTTTGCTTTTAAGCATTGTCATTGAAATTAGATAAATCTACGCCTGGGAGGAATCCGGCTATATTCCCTTTTCCTCTTGTGTCGACCAAATTCCTACCGTGTTCCTCAGAGACAAAAAAAGAGATAATAAAACTGATAATAACGAAATCCGCCTCTCTGAACAACACTGGTAGTTAGATAACTGCACCTTTTACACAATTACGTTTGTCTTTGTGAATAATGACGGTCACCCTGAGGGGTGGGTGATACAGAGGGAGAGACAATAAACTGCTGAATGACATTTTACGGACTTTGCCAGTCAATGTTAGTCCCACTGAGGTGCTGACAGCGAGTAATTAACATTCAGTCAGCATATAACCACCAGTCTTTGGTTAACTAGTCATAAAAATACACCTATTGATCTCCTGCGAAATTCAGGCGAGATAGTTTCCATCAAAACCCAACTATATTTACTTATAAACAGCGCGTGTCCAAATATCTCTGCGAATTAATTTACTGGTGGAAAGTACAATACGATTAAATGTCGTTGCTGACTGTTATTTTCCAGCTCCTACCAACTTCTATAATTATCGATATATTATTCATCAATTTTCTTCATCCAGCCTGAAAACTCTCCCTGTCCCACTGGGGAATTCTCTCGAACCGCTAAATCATAAGCAGTATGTTGTACCATCATTTTGCCTATATATCTTTTTAATCAAATTGTATTTTAAGGGCTTATCAAGAGGGTTGTAAAATAAACCCAACCAGCACTTTAAGTACGAGGAAATCGATTAGAATAACGTTCAACGCTGATATGAATCAGAAGCTGCGTTAGTAAATAATACGGAGAGGGTCGAATAGGGCTGGGACCGTTAATATGTGCATCGAGTTAGGGTTTCTCAAGGCGAGATCTGAAACAAATCCTATCTTCATCTTCATATTCAAACAAGGATACTCCATATTAATGCTGGCAACTCAGAATCTATTCGTATCCCTATCCGGGTTCAATCTCAAATGTATTAACTGAAATTAGCGTACCGTATAATAGAGCGGCCGTGAAGTTGTCCTAACAATGAACTTCCACGAGCGGACGAGTAAAATAAGTGTTACCCCCACCCCAGAATGTCTGTTACAGAGATGGAATCAAACACAGAAAAGGGATGCTGGAAATCTGAATAATAAAAAAAAACAGAAATTGCTGGAGAAACTCAGCAGTTCTGAAGAGAGGTCACTGGACTCGAAACGTTCACTGCTTTTTTTTCTCTGCCCACAGATGCTGCCAGACCTGCTGAGTTTCTCCAACAATTTCTGTTCTTGAATCATAAATGATGTAGCTTGCAGCTTGCCGGCGGGTAAACGTTCGAGATGAATTGCTGGGCGACAGGTCCCAGGGTTTTGGAGATTGTGCGGCTGGGACAAGGTGGTACAGCATGAAGGGGGAGCCGCGCAAGGCAATATACAGGCAGTCGGGCCCATACAGCGAACCAGGGTGAGTTCATCAGAGCACGGCTGTGAATCTCGATGACACCCTAAGCTAGAGTGTACGCACCGGGTCTGAACACTAGACGGACAAGTGGAGGCCGACACTGGAACTATATAATGTATGTTCAAACATTTTTTTCCCCGCACTCGGAAAGAGAGGGCAAAATGTTCTTTCAACAAAATCACTTCAGGAATGTAAAGCATTGAGCCCTCCCAACCTAGACAGACTCGACCATATTTATGTATATTTTTAAAAATATGTATGTTCACTTGTGAGGACTAACAAATCAGACGCGAATGCAAAATATTAAATATTGAGATACCTCCGCTGTGGACGCGCCGCTAGCTCTCGGGACAAGAAAGGCGAACAGATTTCACGGGGGACTCTCTCACACTTTCAGATCAGCGTGGTGTTGCCTTTTCGGGTGTCGCTCTTGTTTTACCGAGCTGTCTTCTCCCTGCCGCCGAGATCCTCCATCGGTTAAGCGGTCCGGATGCCAGTTCAGTTTGCTGGTCCTGCCGTCAGACGGCTCTGACCTTATTGACTCCAGCAGGGAAGCGAGAGGCTTTTCCCGAGGAGTAAATAACAGATTATCGCGGTTAATAATTAAGTAATCATTAATGGGAGCACACCTCCTTGAATTGCTAGCCGACTCCAGGGCAATCAGCTTGCAAGCCACATCCGACCAAGTGAGACTTGCAGCTAACCCCAGGGCGAGGTGATGATGCCTTTCAGTCTTGTTTCGCTTCTTGCTGCAAGTGACACCTTTGCACAGACGCAGCTCCCAGTGAGGTAAAACTCAACAAAACTTCTCTCCCGTCGTTTTATTCCAGAGAATATTCCACGAGCGACTGAGTAAAATCACTGCGCCCTCTCTATCTGAAAATATTAATATCGAATCCTTTCCACATAAAAAAGGGAGCTCATATTTCAATAAATTTGAAATCAGCAACTCGCTTCAGCAAACTCGTTCCAGATCTCTCAGCAAACTCATGACAGACCCTGCATCCGGATCACAACCAATTGTTTGATTCCCCCCCCCCCCCGCCGGTCCTGTCGTTTGTTTTTATTTTGAACACACACCGCACCTGGGGGCTTGATTTGTTAATACTTTAACCCCCCCCCCCCCCCCACGCACTGACCCCCACCACAGGAGGAGGTGGGGTGGGGTCAGATTTCCCACTTCTGCATTTCCAGCAGAAAGCTGGGAATAGATATCAGGAAAGTGCGCCTTTGAACAGCTCATGCTTTTCTGGATTAGTGGTGCTGGAAGAGCACAGCAGTTCAGACAGCCATGCTTTCCGTCGGCTTTATCATCAGCTGAAAAGCCCACGGAGAGTGGGTGTTGAATGCATGGATTCTGAATCAACCTTTGGAGGTATGTTACGGCACCCTTCTCCTCTCCGCCCCCCCCGCCAGTCGCGGGCAAATAGGTCTTCAACGCAGGCCTTTCAGCCTAGGGGTAGGGACACTGCTACTGCGCCGCAAAAGTGCCACATCCAAGTGGAAAGTCAGGATTGTGGGACCGTTTGCCGTTCTATCCGCTAGGTGTCGCACTGTGAGCGACTCAGCACCCTCCTGCAAATCTACAAGTGTGAGGGCATCGAAGCTCACACATAGCAGTGAAGGTAGAAACCCTCTAACGCCACATTCATACTACAATCTTCCCCATTACCAAAGACAGGTCTAATAAACTATATAGCTCTTGTAAAATTTTGCATAGCTGACAAGCATCTATTTGACATTAAAACTAGCTATTATTTCGCCGACAAAGTACTACCGATTACAGCTCTATGTTTTACACAAGACTCATTGTTAAGAGTCACCCAGGAGGACCTTACCAGTTTAAACCCCTGTCTGGTGAAGTGTTAGAGCCTGAGGCCGCGCTGATAATCCCCGCCGCAAAAAAAAACTTGGCTTCACTGGAAATGGATCCATGGCGTAGAAACAGGTGGAATGTTGCTCGGTGCCGAGCAGGAGTTTGAGGGTCGCTAGCCTGGCTCGCGTTATCGCTGGCGGTTCGCTGCAACTAACTGCAGAGTCCCCGGGACTTGAAGTCAGAGCAGCGGAAGACTCGGTGGGGATGCATTATTATTGACTGGTGTGAGCCGAGGCTTGAGGCATGGAACCTGTTGTCAGAAGACATACGCGGACAGATAGCGATACCCTAATAAAACAAAATAAAACGCAACAATAAAATAAAGGATATATTTTTATTCTGATCACAGTATTTACAAAACTTACTATTTTAAAATAAATAAGATATTCTTCCGGAACACGTCTAAATGTTATAGTAACAAATATTTGAATGTGGATTTTTCTGAACGTGTGCTATAAATGCATACCCAATGTGTAAATATGGAATACATACACCCATCTATAGAATATATAGGTTTTACTGAGTGCGAGTTATATTCTGTTTATGTAATTTGTTAAATAAGACTCTGACACATTATACCGTTGTCTCAAATAAACACCTACCACTAATTGCAGGAGTGTATATGTATTACTTTTTCCAACTTTAGCAAGAAGTCAGAATTCCTTATAAACAGGAAGATGTTGGCCCATTATTTTGAATGTAAAACTAAGTCTATCAGATGTTCTTTAAAGTATTTTTAAAACGTTGTTAACCAGCTTAATAATCTTCAATAGAACAGCATTTCACCACTAATCCAGTGAACCCGGTTGCACCAAAGTCATTCACTACTGAAATGTGTACATTGTGAAACACGGTCACCTCAGTATTTACTGACAATATAAAAAACATACTGTTTTGTTTCACAAATTGTATAAGTCATGATTGTATTCACTGTTCATTTAATTATAAGCTCGATTTGATTCTTGGTATTTTGCTCTGTTTTATTAATGAAAATTCCCTTTAACTAATTGCGACGTTAATAGTAAAACCAACGGGAATCGATAAATGATGCCCAGCACTGAACCGGGCTGCTCGTGGGTGGAAGACACAGTATATGTTCATTTCATTTTCACCGCTTGAACTCTATTGTCAGCGAATTGCTTTGATAACAACGTAGTTTCAGATGGCATTCGGAACAATTAATCAAGGAAAAATATTTTTCTGCCTTTGGATGTTCGAAAAACCATCGAGTCTCCGCCGTTTTTGAAGTCCATTAACCGTGAGGCAGCAGAAAGGTATCGAACTCGGCAGAACCGAGTCAGTGACAGAACAAGGAGAAATATTGAGTATTGAGCATTCATTATAAACGACTGATTTTGAATAAACAGACTTTAAGTGTGCGTGTGTGGGGGGAGGAGGCGAACATGCATTATCATCACAATTTAATTCATCCACGACTGATTTGATTTCGATAGATCTCTTTTGAAACCAATTGCAGACTTCTCCCTTGAACATCACCCCCTTTGATGCGTAATGTTATAATGGCGAGGAAGACGGCAGATTGTAATGACCTGGGGAAAAAAAACAAGTTAACTCTGTGTCATTATGTGAAATAAACTTCAGATCACTCGATATGTGCCACTGGTAAAACCCAGAACCACTATCACGCTGGCATCCGACTCCAGCGCCTTGTTGCACCTTTCCGTTTATTTAAATTACTAGATATATAAAACATAATTAATCGACACCTTCTTTGGGAAACCCGTTCAATTTAGACTCTGATTCTAGCCATATGGTTCTTATATAACGGGACATTTCCGGTCAACACATATCCTTAAAGCATAATGCCAACCTTAAATTAGTTCAATGAAGCAAATCGCCGTCAGATGTGTTGTTTTCAAACGTTTTTAAGTAAAAATGTGCTCTGGGTTTTGCCCACCTCCCTCCACACTATTGGAGTCTCAATGCTCTTTCTGGTCAGTTGCTTTCGGTATGTAAATGAAGGAGGGGGCGGGCTTTGTCCATCCTCCAATGAGGAGGGGTAGACCTCCGTACGTTGGTGCAGTCTGAGCCAATCCCCAAGCCCATTCCTCGCCCCGGCCCTTTGATTGACGGGGAGGTGGGCAAAGCTCTTGTGCACTTTCCATCCGGAGCACTTCTCAAAACGTCTCAAAAGTGATGGGAGGCTTTTATTACCACCGGCTGCTGCATGTGGGGCGGCAAGGCGAGAGCTGAAAAAAAGTCTGAACCTCTTATTGCGTTTTCTTTTTTGGGTCGGGTATAAAAAAACCCCAAACTCTGCAAACACTTCTGAGAGCAAGAATATCAACCCCAATCAACAGCTTCTCTCCCCTTCCCCAACTATCACCGTACCTGGGAAATCTAACGGGAGAGTGTTTCTGAATCCTTTTTTTTTAATATTAAAAAAAAACAAGATTCCCCAAATTGCAAGGGTGGTGGAAATTCTTGGACTTTCTTCGACCTGAAGCTGCCGCTGGTGGTGTTTACATCTAACTCTCTCGCCCCCCACCCTCTTCCTCCACCCCCTTTTCTCCTGTCTTCCCTCCCCTTTCCTTGTGATGACTTGGTGACTGGTTCCGATCACTTTTTTGGTGATGTTAGCGGTCGGACAGATGGAGGGGAGCCGCCAGAGCGCGTTTGTGCTGAGCAGTCCGCCCTTAGCGGCCCTGCATAGTATGACCGAGATGAAGAACCCCTTGAATCCTTACTCTCTCCAGACGGGGCCCGGCTCAGTCACCGGCCCTTCCTCCATCACATCGTCTCCTAGCCCGGCGGGGATTATCAGCGCGGCCGCTTCCACGGGGCTCAAGTCGACCTCCAGCCTGCCCGGTTTCCTGGCCCAGCAGCTCTCGTCCACCACCCCTCACGGGATTAACGACATCCTGAGCCGGCCGGCGATGCTCCCGGGCGGAGCTGGAGGCGCTGGGAGTGCTGGAGGTGGTGGAGGTGGTGGTGGTGGAGGAGGAGGAGGCGGGGTCGCCTCTGCCCTGCTCTCGGGAATCCCTCGTTTCAACGCCAGTCTCAGCCCCCCTCCCCCGGGTATGTATTTCAGCCCGGGAGCGGCGGCGGCGGCGGCGGCAGCGGCGGCGGCTGCGGCGGTGGCTCGTTATCCCAAACCGTTAGCTGAGCTGCCCGGCAGGACCCCCATCTTCTGGCCGGGAGTGATGCAGAGTCCACCTTGGAGAGACGCCCGGCTAGGCTGCTCCCCGCGTAAGTACATATTCCCCCCTTCACCTGCCCCTGGAACAGCAAATATTCATCTTCCTCACATGTTTGCTTCTTTTTGCTTCAATTCTGTTTGTTTTATGTAAACATCATCATTTTTAAAATGCATTACCCTGATCAACACCATGCGTGATAATTGCTTGTACGTCTGATATTATAATAAATAGCACGAGTCAAACAAATACTATCCAATTATCAATAACTAGTTATTGCATGTATTTAACTATAGTACCATTTGCTCTTAGTCAGCATTCATTTCTGAGGAACTGTTGATTCGGCCAGTTGACCTAAACTTCTGTCATATTTGGTCAATATTAATTGTCCAGCTGTATTATTCCGTCACCTTGCTCGCATTCTGACCAATGCATCTGTAATCCCTCTCCACATTTCCCTCTGAAATAAACAAGCAGCATTTCTCTTGTTTGACGCGCCGCTTTGCTGTCTCCTTTCAGATCAGAGCGCCATGCTGATCGATAAAGACGGGAAGAGAAAGCACACCAGACCCACGTTCTCCGGCCAACAAATTTTCGCGTTGGAGAAAACTTTCGAACAAACGAAATATTTAGCCGGACCCGAGAGGGCGAGACTGGCGTACTCACTGGGAATGACTGAGAGTCAAGTCAAGGTAGGATTGCTTGACAGATGCATGTTATCTGCACGGATACAGACACAGCACAGATGAAGATAAGGTCAACGTAGGGTAACGGCGGGCCACGGGGGCGACTTTCACAAACCTAAATTTGATCGAGCAAAATTAGGGAAATTATATGCTTGAGAAAATGTGAAAATTAAAATCGAAATAAGATAATTACGGTAAAACTTTAATAAGCGAGCCGACCCAAACTGCTGCTTTTTGACGTGTGAGCGACTGATTCCTAATTAGTGCTAGTTTCAACTCCCAGAAACATCTTAATTTAGCATCTACTGTTCCACTGAAGATTGTGTTTCAAAGTCACATTTGCAGGACCCATCTTTAGCATTTGCAGCCCGCACCTTGTCTTTTACCCTTCGATGTCTTTTTACCCCTCAGTTTGATTCGTTTTTTTTGGCGACCAGCGATCGGTGGCAGCGAGTGACCTAAGAGGTTATTCATTGGGGATATATTTTTCCCCCTGCTTTGCGATTTGGAGCGCACTTGATTTTTGCCAAGCGATTGTAGTCCTTTCAGGCCCGACCACGATAATCAAAGAAGAGTTGACAGCCGCACAAATAAAATATTTCTATCATTAAAACAAATCAGAGAAGGGCTAAGCACATTTATTGTGTTAATCATTTGTGGGGTAATTATTAATGGAACATTGCAAATTGTAATGTATCTGTTTTTAAAGAAAAAGGAAAGAAGCTCTTAATATAGGGATATAAGTAATTTATTTTTATGAGCTCTTAGATAAAGATCAAAACTGTGGCAGGACTTAATTTATCTCAGTACACTGTATAAATGGGCTCGTGTATGTGACAAACAGCTTTTCCAGCAGAGAAACCAGTTTAAATAGCGCATAGTCAACAATCTAAAACATGCATAATTATTCTTGCTAAGGATAAGCCAGATTTCAATATTTAAAACCCTCATCCAAACCGTGCTTTCTCTCCGAAACGCAACTAAAATTAATACTGTCACTCTACGCTCACACGGAGTGTAACCCCCCTAAGTGGTTCCATAACTCTGAAAACTAACGGTGGCAGCACAGCTCCCAGGTGAAGGAATTACTCTGCGCCAGGACTCTCTCAGTCTTGAGTCCTTACACAAGTGTCATTCCAGCTCGGTCAAAATTGCCATCTTCAATCTGCAGACGAAAGTATAACGGATGCAGGTTTCTGACGTGTGCATTCGAGGAGGGGTGGGGGGGAGTACTGACTGCTCAGAGTTTTCACAGGGACTGTAAATCATCCTGTGTGTGTGTGTGTGAGAGAGAGAGAGGGGGAGAGATTCTTTGTAAACGTATTCCTCTAAGTGCTGGCATTAACTGTGCTGCTTTCGATTCAGGTCTGGTTCCAAAACAGACGGACGAAGTGGAGAAAGAAACACGCCGCGGAAATGGCCACAGCCAAAAAGAAGCAGGACTCGGAGACAGAGAGACTGAAGGGCACCTCGGAAAACGAGGATGACGATGATGAATACAACAAGCCGCTGGATCCCAATTCGGACGACGAAAAAATCTCCCAATTACTCAAGAAACACAAACCCAACACATTGCACGTTCTTACCAGTGAAAACGAAAGCTCATAGGGAGAGTCCGGGGCTTTTATATTCCTAATCCTGGAGAAACTAGCACTAAACTGTCTATTTACCACTTCTCTGTACATTTTCAGAGATGTATATATTTTTATATATAAGTTATGGGAAGATTTGATGAGCAGTCGAAGCACTAATTTCCACCCGCCTCGCCTCTGAAGGACATTTGAGCTCCAATCTCGAACATTTTTACACCGAGATGGGCATAGAAATATATTCCGCTCAGAGACTGAGAGTCCTAATTGCGAAGAGTGAGGAGCTCTGCTACATGTAAATAGCCCATGTATTAAATGCCGAACAGAAAGAAAAAAAAAACTGTGAATATTTATGTGTAAAATACATTTTGTATGAGAACAGATCCGTTTAAAATTAGCATTGGCTTTGGTTTTTAATGTATAGATTTAGTTTCATTTCTTCGTGTTTTGGAATCTTGTGGAGTCTGAATGCCAAGTCTCGTCAGAATTTGTGTTTGTGACTTTAAAACAAAAAAAAGTACGGTGTCTTTTTAATTCGTTAGCGCTTAATAAATTATATTGTAATTCCAATTAGTGACCATCTGGGTGTAGGCTGTTTTAGGAAAGTTTATTTGGCGGTTTATGGCCTCTCTACCTGAATCTCTGAGTCGACTCCGGGAGAATGGACACTTGCTCTAGATTCTCGCACAGATATGTTAAAATTATTTTTAAACTTGCGGTGATGTTGTGGCTTGGATTTCCCTTTAGCTCTCTCTTGAGACATGATGTTTAGTTGTCTTTGAGAAAAAATATTTTTCATGAATAATGTTCAAACTGTTCCCTAAAAATCTCCCCGGATCTCCACAGAACGCCCCCCACCCCCCAACAAAACAGTCTCCTCTTGGACCTACTTAGTCAGAAAAATTGGCCGCTTGGACCTGAGGCAATTTTTGGATGATTTCTACATTGAGTTCGTGCACTTTGTAAGGACTAAGTCTGGCGACGGGTCATTGACATTTCGAACGGTTCCCCTTTGTGGGTGAAATGGACATTTGATTCAGTTTTGCCTTTCTCCGCTCGACTGTGCTGTGGGCTAACACGTCGGAGCAGAGGAAAGAAAGAAACACGTTTTGGGTTCAATTCTTGAGGTTCAAGTGAATATCCCTCCCGGTTTTCGAGAGTTATTTGTTTCCAGATCCCGGTACGCGATACCGGAAAACGGGTTCAGAGCAATTACAGAGGGGATCGGACGATATAATTTATTACCATTACAAGGACATTTTCTCTCTGACGAAGTAACCTGCTTTTGTGTGTGTGTGTGTGTGTGTGTACTTCAGTAATTACCATGAGAACGAAGAGGGGCTTTTGTGTTTGTTGAGACCGGCCGTTGAAATGGCGCTTACTTTTAATGAGAAAATCCAACGTCTCCGCAGTCTTCCCCGTTCACGCTATTGGAGCTGTGACAAAACATTAATAAAGGGTGGGATGTGTTGGGGAAGAGAGGGGGAGTGTGCTGTCATGGTTTTGGCGACGATAACCGGGCTAGAAAAATAACGGGCGTCCCATAATATGCTGATGGGCCGATGTCAGACTTCAGAGGGAAATAGTGTGGAGTTTGGAGGCGGTTATATGAATTAAACAGTGAATAAAACTCCATTCAGAATCGCAGCTTCCTCTGATAATTTTTTGGGGGGGAGGGGAAAGAGATTGGGAGCTTCATTTGGACAGCGTTAATGAAATTGCACAGACGGGGAGCAAAATCCGTTCATTTTATGAACGAACAAAACAGACATCAGATTGTAGTAATATTTGGGAAGTGAGAGCAGTTATGTAAAATGGGGAACTAAGACAGTTAGTTCAGAATTTCAGAATGACCGCAAGTGAGTTAATCCATCTTGACATTTGATTTCATTATTTCCTTTAAAAAAGGATATTTTGCTTTACACAAGAAAAAGTCATCACAGAAAGGATAGGAGAATAAAATAAATAGGGGAACGTGACAGGGTCAGAGAACAAGAGATAGCAGTGATATAAATTAGTGTTCTGTGACAATCGGACAATTATAAAATTATATAACGGCTGTTTCCTCAGTGCAGATGGAGTTAAATCTTCTTTCGCATTTATTTCGAGAGATCGAGTGCATTGGCAAAATAAACGCCTGGGTCACTAATAGTTGTAATAACTAATTCAGAATATCTGGTGAATGGACAGAGTATAGACATGAGTACCGCTGATTGAAAAAGGAGCCACATCGACAGTAATTACACAGGGAGGCGTTATTTCAGAAGTATCATCGGAAAAATAACATTGAAGGGACAATTCAAAGAGAACTCTAGTTACACTGCCGTGGGGCAGGACAACACACCCTGAATTTGTGTTGCTCTTCATTCGATTAGGGTTTTTTTTGTTCTTTTGCTGAACAAGTTTCAGTTTGTTAACTGTGTTCTCTCGCGTGAATGCAAATCTGCCAATGAAGTTGGTTTGGGCACGCTGCTTCAAAACCGACGTTAGGTATCTGACAATATTGTACTTTCCGGCGGAGGTGCTGAATTCTACAGGACTATCTGGAGATTTGGACAAGGGGACCGGCCTCTCATTAAGACCGTTTGTGACGATTCTAATTGCGAATTCGGTAGGAGATTAATACTCGAGACTGCGCTTTGTGACTGAAACCGTTTCTAATCAGAA
Organism: Chiloscyllium punctatum; assembly: GCF_047496795.1. Taxonomy (NCBI): domain Eukaryota; kingdom Metazoa; phylum Chordata; class Chondrichthyes; order Orectolobiformes; family Hemiscylliidae; genus Chiloscyllium; species Chiloscyllium punctatum. The sequence continues at coordinate 17,378,886 of NC_092752.1, read as the reverse complement.
ACATTTGTCATCATCTTAGTTCCCATTTGATTTTTGTTTTGTTCAGTCGAATACCGAAGAACTTTATGTTCCTCTGCAAACGACTTGATTGAGCGCCTTCGAATGAACTCTGCAAGAAATAAACCCCCAAGTCGTTGCTCTCCGTCACCAACGACTGACATTTATATGGAGCCTAAAACGTCCCGAGACGCTGTGCGGGAGGGTAACAATAAATTCACACGGGGCCATACAGAGAAGATTTTCAGGGGTGCAGGGGCGACAGATCTCAGTGCTGGACTATGGCGTGACAAATATACCATCACTTCCAGGCTGAAGATTGGAGAAAGCGGTTTATTAAACGTATGACATTGTCTTGACCATGACCACTCCCCCCTCCCCTCTCCTGCCCGAGGAGTATCAACCCCCCTCTGATGTCAAAGCCCACTTGAATCATAAATACCTTGGGGATCCCAGTGAAGTCCAGGACTCATTGACAAACTGTAGGACTGCACACGGTGAGACCTGAAGCACACTGAAAGCGTGGTGAACCCAGATCAAGTAGACTGCTGTTACTGTCGATAAGGCGAGATGAGCAGAAAGAGGTGACACACTTCGAGGGCTACCGCTCTTTCAAGAGATTGAGTAAAATTAAGGATCATTCCAAAACAGTAAAGTGTATTGGCTTAGGGCTTGATAAGATGTGATGCTCAATCTGCCTAAAGTCAGCGATATGATATGTTACCTAAAAGTTAAAACAAAATAAACTTTGTTCTGAACAAAATTGTTGAGGCATTTTAAATTCCAGGTGTCCCTCCCCCCATTGATAGGTACACGAAGTTATCACTAGCGTTTTTGCTGGTCCGCTGGTATTTCTGTTAAGGGGGATTGATGACCCGAGCACAGCAGTTTTCCCTGGCTTCAGACATGAATATCTCACAAAAGGAGCAGGCCACTTCCCACTGGGTCCCACATTAGCGCCATTCAGGGTATTCAAATCGAGATCAGGCGCCAGCAGAGGATGCTGTTCGTTATTGACGGCCCGCAGACTTTAAAACCTGCTTTACAGACGGTGACTGCACAAGTCGACAGCTTTGTATTGATCAAGAGAAAGGTCCGGATTGCTCAGATCGTTTCCCAATAACCATGTTCATTACATGCTAATTTGGGTCAATAGCCCAGGAGTTTGTGTGTGGCCCTTGCTAAGCGAAGCAAAGCCTGGGAAATAATGTGACCAGCCGCTTCCTCGATTTTGCAGCTGAAGTTAACGGCGATAGCAGAGCGCAGGGCTCTGACACCCAGCACCGTGAGCTACTCAGCCGTATATCGGAACGAAAGCTCGGAAATGTGCTCCCCAACTAAGCAAACAGCTCCCACATCCCGTTAAAATTGGATTCAACACAGCAAGGAATCACAAAAATAAAGTCAAGAGCGGAATTGCATCTGATAAAACAAAATCCCTTCAGTTGACAATATTTCATTATTATTTAATATAACATTCTGCTGGGGAGCCTCTTGTGGCACAGAGGTAGTGTCCCTATTTCTGGGCCAGGAGGCCGAAGTTCAGGTCCCATCTGAGTAGCAGAAGTGTGTAATAACATCCCTGAACCAGGGTTGATTAGAAAAGATCTATGTTACTGCTGTCATTTACAAACGTAAAGGAAAACTTGAACCCCGCTCACCACTCATTACCTTCAAAACGCCTCTCTCTAACTATCCCATCACCGCATTTGGATGGATTTGCCGTTTGTCAAATACCAGTTCATAATCTAGTTTCCCGTCACAGAACGGCGCCATTGGGCACTTTCCCTGACCAGCAACACCACCCACACCCTCCCCCACAAACCGTGGGTCGATAGACATGAATACTGACTGACCAACGCTCTGAAATGTCCTTCCCTTCCTATTCAATCCAGGTTAGAAAGCAGGATTGCAACGCTCCCGCTCTGATTTTTAAACTGTCTTTCCATGCGATTTAGGAATTTTGGGCTCGAGGGCATATTTCCTGTGGTCTCCAATGGGGCCTGGCAAAACATCTCTGGGTATTGCCTACCATCATTGGATGGTCGTAAAGCTGCCTTGAAGTGGAACCACAAATTTAGTGCTAAGCCTTACCCAGGCAATTTCCAAGAGGTTCAAAACTGAATCTATTCTGAGGATAGTTTGGAAGATTACGTAAAAGTAACTTAATGACATAATGACACAGGTTTAGAGACAACGTCTGTTCCCGATGAGACTCTTTTGAGAAGTTTGCAGAGTATCACATGGGTACTGAAATTACCACTGTCTTTCTTTGAATTGGGCCTTTTATATCACTGGAATTCAGTAGAAAAATATTGAGGATTTATAGGATTTTTTTAACTGGGTAGAATTTTTAAAAAAATCTTAATTCAAAATGATTTATTTCTTCAAAAAAATACTTCGGTACCTATAAATCAGTGCAAAGTTGTAAAAGATAGTGGCACAGTGGTTAGCACTGCTGCCTTACAGCACTGGTGACCCGGGTTCAATTCCCGCCACACTGACTGTGTGGAGTTTGCACGTTCTCCCCGTGTCTGCGTGGGTTTCCTCTGGGTGCTCCAGTTTCCTCCTGCAGGCCAGGTGAATTAGCCATGCTAAATCGCCCGTAGTGTTAGGTAAGGGGTATGGGTGGGTGGCGGGCCTATTTCCACACTGTAATGTAATATAAAAAGATACGTTGGCGTGCAACGTATACAGTCAACACTGTGTTTCATTAGAATTAGGTGCAGAAGTAGGCCATTCGGCCCTAATACCTCCATGCCGCATCTGTTTATTTTTGAATTCCACATTCCAATCCACCTGCACCAGATTTGATTTCATTGCCAAATAAGAACTTATCTTTATAAAAATTTCAATGACTCGCCTCCATCCTTCTGAGTTCTCACTAACTCGCCAACTCTGAAGAACTTAGTCATGTTTACTTTCTCTCCGCTCACCGCTTCCCCACCCTCCTACATACTGGTTCTCCCGCTGGTCCCCTCCACCCCAGTCCACCCGTCGCTGGCTCACTGCCTTCCTCCCGCTGGCGTCTTGTGAACGCCTTGCTGTGATAATGGTTGGGGTGAGACAGAGGGAGCAAAGTGAATGGAACGGTTGGGGAGGAAGATGGCGATTAGAGAGACAGAGGCGGGAGGGATGATGAGCTGGAAAGGCAAGTACTTGCCCTAAGTAGCCCGATAATGTACAGCGAGTACCACTGACACCGCATGCGAATCCTCCGCTCAGTGTGTTCTTAGAAAGATGGTACCTCCAATACTTTAGCATTCCCTCAATGCTGCACTGAAATATCAGCCAAACTAATGCAGATCACAACTTTTTTTTAAAAAAGTTGTTAGATTAGATACAGGCCCAACCAGTCCACAGCGACCCACCGAAGAGTCACCCACCTAGACCCATTTCCCTCTGACTAATGCACCTACCACTATGGGCAATTTAACATGGCCAATTCACCTAACCTGCACATCTTTAGACAGTGGGAGGAAATTGGAGCACCCGGAGGAGACCCACGCAGACACGGGGAGAATGTGCAAACTCCACACAGACATTCGCCCAAGTGGGACCCTGCTGCTGTGAGGCAGCAGTGCTAACCACTGAGCCACCGTGCTCTAGAGTTTTACAACGCACTAGCTCGACCCTACTGGACATAACCTTCTGTTCTAGTGAAAGTCACAAAACAAATCTACATTGCAAAGCAAAAATGACTTGATTAATGTTGATGAGTGATCGGATTAGTTATGAAAAAATATTAGGAAAAACTGTATAATTGAGTTATATCGAATATTAATTACATCATGTTGATAAAGGTAGCGCAAATATTACAATTGAACAAGGTCAGATGTCAAATTTAAATTTGCTGTATATATTAGAGCATGTTTTGTAATTAAAGAATGATAGCTATTTAAATAATCTGTTGCGAGCGTTAATCGAGTCAAGCATTTTTAGGGATAATCAAAATGCAGTTAATATGCACAAAACAATAGTAATAGAAGAATAATACCTATATTTTTCTTGCCCTTGATATCTTTCAACTGTTTTTTGCATCTTTATGAATAAAGGGTGAGATAAAGAGAGAGAAAAAGATAGAACATTCAAAAATGTTTAACTTCTACTTGTTAGATCAGAAATTATTTCAGCTACAAAACCAAAACAATTTGCATTTGTGCCATAAAATATTTAAAAAAGTTTAAGAATGCTTCACAATAGAAATAGATGCCAATTTATGGAGAGAGGAAATCAAAGTGACAAAACAAATGAATTTAAGTTTTGAAAATTGAAGGAAGAGATAGAGGGGCAAAAGGATTCAGGCACAGTGAAGCATAACTAGTTGGAACTTTCTTTACTAGTTCTTATACAAGATTTGAATTTCCAACAGACTATCGATGCTATCGTCATATAGCAGTAACACTAAAAATAATTGCGCACAAGTAGAGACATAGGAACAAGGGTATACAATTTAACCTTTTGAGTGTGATCTACTATTCAGTGAGATCATGGCTAATCTGTGACCTAACCCCGTACAACCATCTTTGCCCAAATCCCTTAATACCTTTGCCTAACAAAAAAAAAATCCATTGATCTCAAATTTAAATTAACAATTGATCGAGCATCACTTTCCATTTGTGGAATTTAGTTTTTGCAAAATTTATGCTGAAATTGAATCAAATATATCATTTGGGTTTATCTACCAGTGCCATTCTGGCAAACGTTTTCCAAGCATTTTTAGCTGTCATCTGAAGCACTTTTTAAAAATCTGTTTGAACTCTTTTCATGATGAAAATTTTTTCACAATAATTCTAAATACGAAACAAAACCTCAAATTTTAATAATTAAGAATGAGAAATTAGACCTCTTTATTCAAGATCCAGGTTAAAAATACAAAAACATACTGTACCTGAGAATTCATAAATTTAAGGAATGTCTTGACATAGCTTTGTCATTGGTCCAAATGAGTACCCTATCCAATTGCATAGGTTTTAAGACAGGAATCTTGTTATTTTATGGGATTTGTGTGGAATTTAGGATGTCTGGAAGACTTATGACTCTGTTGATTTATGACAATTTCCCTGAACACAACAATGAGACTTCAGTCCTCTGCATTTTTTTGTCTCTGTTGATGTTGGATTGCTTGTCCCTCTTGATATACAGTCACATACAACATTTCACCACAAAAGCATTACTTTTCTGCATATACCTGATATTATCTGATTGGAATCAGAAAACTTTCAGCATTGTTTTTGAGTCTTGAAAAGTTAACTATGTTTTCTTCCTACAGATGCTGCCAGACCTGCTGAGTTTTGCCAGTAATTTCTATTTGATTATTTCCAGATTCATGCTCCTCCATGGTGATATTAGATGCCATATCTAGGCTAATGGCATTTACATCCACATATTTGAACCTATCCATGTGTGTGATGCAGGTTTAAAATACATGATGATTTTTTGAGGTCTTGAGTTCTAAAGTAGAAGTAAATGGGATTTGGTTTTCAGTTTTGTACATTTTCTTTTATATAAGGATTGAAGGAAACCCATCCAGTTTCTGGAAACTTCAACTTATACAAAACCTTGTTGCTTGTAACTAATCTAGTGGAAAGTTCTACTCACACCTCACTTCTATCCTGACTGGCATATATTGCCTGTTGGCTCCCCTACATGCTTGCTGTGCTCCATTCTGTACCTTCTTCCAGCCCCAAACTCATCATGCCCACTTCATGTTCCTCTGAGTTCTCTCTTGCTGTACTACAATGAGTGACTATGCCTCACCTGTCCAGGCTTGACACTTTAGATTTCTGCTTTACTTAAAGTCCACAACCTCCTCAGTTTCCTCTCTTTCCCTAAGAACTTCTTTAACAATCTCATCTTTGGTCAAGATTCATGGACCATTTTTAATATCTTATACTATGTCTTGATGTTCATGTATCTTCCTGATTTAACTTCTGAACAGCTGTGGGAGCTTTGTATACATTAAAATTTCATTATGAATACACATCTATGGTGTTTCCATAACTGTCTATCTCAGTAAATCAGGTAACTGGAAACCAAATAACCAGATTTGTTGAATGACCCTGAAAAGAAGGAGTTATCAACAATGTTTCATTTCTTGTGACTTTTACTTTAGCACATCACAATAAACATATATGAAGGATTAATTTACCAGAAAATATTAATTAAAAGGATCCATTTTACTCCAAAAGTTGATGATACAAAGATATATCTCATAAAACCACAATCACCAGTTGCGTTTCTCTCAGACAGGGGCACCATGTAAAGATCCAAAGATCTTTTAATCAGCCTGTTCTAGATAGAATCTCTCATTTTCTCATTCAATAGATTTGGATGCCAAGTCAAATACTGTCAGCTATATTTGATCTGCAATGCCCAGAAACAGTTGCCATTTGAACAATATACTCCTGCAAAACCCTCTTAGCTTGGTTCACAACGATCTCGATGGCACAGATTTGCCTTTATGCAATATCTTTCCTAAAGCTTGTTAAATTATCTGGTTGATGCTGGAAAACTTTTATTGCAGCTGCAGTAAAATAATATAATTCACAATCTCAGTTCTAACCTGATGTTTAGATTTCCGTCCAATTCAACGGTGTTACACACAGTTTTTTCTAAATGTGCCTTCTGTGTTCTCCCTTCTACTCCAACTAACCCTTGTCTGCAGCTCTCCAATGGCTCTGCACAAAGCCTCTTGAATTTCTTCCTGTTGTAATCAATTCCAGGTCATAGCTCACATGGATCAGCATCTCTTATTGTCCAAGAATATTAAAATTAATCCTTTACAACTGATGTGAATTTGTAAAAGTTATTATCAAGCATTCTTAAAAACAATTAGATGCCACAGATAATTTAAATAAATTACAAGATTTTATTGCTTTATTGCTTCCATCGCAGTCTACATAACCTTCAAAGGTTTCTAAAGTGGGGGATTCTGATCAATTATGTACTGTCATTCTTTGAATCTGGCATATAATAGGTATTGTACCCTGTACCAAACTAGAAAGGTAAGTGCAATTTTCAAGTATCAGAATCTTACTGTTATTTTCCATAAAGTGTATGCCACAGAAAGTGTCAGGGATATAGCTTCCAAGTTGACAGAATCCACTTTTATGAGATTCTCAGCACCAGGAGAGGCTGCACTACTAATGACGACCGACTTGACACTGACATTTTTTACAAACCCACTGACTCCCACAGCTACCTGGATTACACCTCTTTCTACACTACCTCTTGCAAAAATGCCATCCCGTATTCCCAATTCCTCCGCCTCTGCCGTATCTGCTTCCACCACAGAACACACCAGGTGGCCTCCTTCTTTAAAGACCGCAATTTCCCTTCCCACGTGGTTAAAGATGCCCTCCAATGTATCTCGTCCACATCCCGCACCTCCGCCCTCAGACACCACCCCTCCAACTGTAACAAGGACAGAACGCCCTGGTGCTCACCTTCCACCCGACCAACCTTCACATAAACCAAATCATCCGCCGACATTTCTGCCATCTCCAAACAGACCCCACCACCAGGGATATATTTCCCTCCCCACCCCTTTCCACCTTCCGCAAAGACTGTTCCCTCCATGACTATCTGGTCAGGTCCACGCCCCCCTACAACCCACCCTCCCATCCTGGCACCTTCTCCTGCCACCGCAGGAACTGTAAAACCTGCGCCCACACCTCCTCCCTTACCTCTATCCAAGGCCATAAAGGTGCCTTCCACATCCATCAGAGTTTTACCTGCACATCCATTAATATCATTTAATGTATCCATTGCTCCCGATGCAGTCTCCTCTACATTGGGGAGACTGGGCGCCTCCTAGCAGAGCGCTTTAGAGAACATCTCCGGGACACCCGCACCAATCAACCACACCGCCCCGAGGCCCAACATTTCAACTCCCCCTCCCACTCTGCTGAGGACATGGAGGTCCTGGGCCTCCTTCACCGCCACTCCCTCACCACCAGACGCCTGGAGGAAGAATGCCTCATCTTCTGCCTCGGAACACTTCAACCCCAGGGCATCACTGTGGACTTCAACAGTTTCCTCATTTCCCCTTCCCCCACCTCACCCTAGTTCCAAATTTCCAGCTTAGCCCTGTCCCCATGACTTGTCTGGACTTGTTCTACCTGCCTATCCCCTTTTCCACCTATCCACTCCACCCTCTCCTCCCTGACCTATCACCTTCATCCCCTCCCCCACTCACCTATTGTACTATATGCTACTTTCTCCCCACCCCCACCCTCCTCTCGCTCATCTCTCCACGCTTCAGACTCACTGCCTTTATTCCTGATGAAGGGCTTTTGCCCGAAACGTTGATTTCGCTGCTCCTTGGATGATGCCTGAACTGCTGTGCTCTTCCAGCACCACTAATCCAGAATCTGGTTTCCAGCATCTGCAGTCATTGTTTTTAACCTGCATTACTATTTAATCTGGAAAACTCTTCCTAACAACACTGTGTGTACATAGCTCTCCCTTTCACACCCATGAACTTCAGTGTTTCAGGAAGTCATCTCACCACCACCTGCTCAAAGGCAATTAGGGTTAGGAATAAATGCTGTCGAGCCAGTAATGCCTACATTCCACAAACAGATAAAACCATAACATTAAAACAATTAAGTTTCTTCTCATAAAAAGGAAAAAATTATAATCTGATGTTGAGAATAAAATGGATTCTAAAATAATTTATAAGACTATTGGAAAGTTAGCCTTTATTTCAAAGTCAGAAGTCACACATGTGGAAGGCTCCAGGTTACAGTCCTACAGACTTATTTGAAATCACAAGTTTTCGGAGCACTGCTTATTCGTCAGGTGAAGTGAAGGGAAGCACACAGGCACAATGCTGCAACCAGTTTGAAACTTTTCAAATAATCTTCCAATCACAACTTGGTTGTGAGCACATGGGGTACACAATTTCCACAGCTTTCGTTTTATAAAGTTGTATTTATTAAAATTTAATAAAGACTTATTAAATGGGGAATTTCTTTACCACAAATGTTATTGTATTCCATGCAAAATTTGTTCTTGTGGTGTAAAATTTGATCTATACCATATTTTCTGCATGGGGTCACAATTTGTAACCTGCCTACATCTGTTGAAGTGAAAATGGGTAGCATGCAAGTGTAGTGCTGTTGACTGATTTATCTAATGTTTAGCGTACGTTAGAGTGGTGCCAGCTCTATTGCATGTCTTAGTGGTCAGTAGAAAACCAAGTAGAGTTTGTTAATAGTGGTGTTATTATCAGGAAGCTGCACTGATTTTTACCAAGATGTTGCTAAATATCACTGCTTCATTTGTGAACAAGGAACACAATAGGAAAGAGAGAGGGAGAGAAGGCTTTAGGCTTGCAAGTGTGATGCTAGAGGCATTGGAGGTGGAAGTGAACAGTGGAGAGCTGCTCTGTTTCCCTGGATAGTCACAAGGACCATCTACAGGAAAGGTTAGATGCAGGTGTCCAGGGACGTCAGTTGTGTGCATCTGGAGTTGCAATACAAGAGATCTAAGGTCAGTCAAGGTAGAGTCATATTATAGCTCCTGCAAATCTCCCACACCTGATCAATGGACCACAATAATTCCTGGGAACTTATGATTCCCAGCCAACATCCAGCAAATTTTAAGAATGAAAGTGCTGGAAGAAATTCTCCTGGTTGTTCATTGCAGAGGATATCCTGCAGCTCAGTTGTTCTCGGAGTTAGAATAGAATGATAGAATCCCTACAGTGTGGAAGCAGGCTATTCAGTCCATCAAGTTCACAATGACCCTCCAAACAGCATCCCACCCAGACCTGCCCCCTATCCTATCTTTGTACTTACCAAGGCTAACCCACCTAACTTGCCCATCCCTGGTCACTATGGTGAATTCCTGATGAAGGGCTTTTGCCCAAAATATCGATTTTCCTGCTCCTCGGATGCTGCCTGACCTGCTGTGCTTTTCTGGCACCACTCTAATCTTGACTCTAATCTCCAGCATCTGCAGTACCCACCTCCATCCTGATGCTGTGAGACAGCAATGAGAACCACTGAGTCACTGTGCTATCCTCTGGTGGGCTGTGAGGTTCTTTGAGGTGTTTTCTTCGAAATTCAAATCCCTAACGCACAATGTCTGGAATTAAAAGTCTAAAGGTGACCATGAAACCATTGTAAATGTTCGGAAGAAACCCATCTGGCTCATTGATATCTTTCAGGGAAGGAGCTTATTACTTGGTCTGGCTACTTATGACTCCAGACTCAGAGCAATATGGTTGACTTTTAACTGCCCTCTTGGCAACTAGGAATGGACAATAAATGCTGGGCTAGCCAGTGACAGCCAGATAACCCATGAATAAAAAAGGGAAAGACCAGGTACGTGACGTCAGACAGCCAGGCAGTTTTGCAAGTGTGCAACTCAGGTAATTTTAAGCACAGGTAACAAGAATGTGGTTTTATAACCAAGACTTACATTACTGTTGCAATGTTCAATGGTGAGATTAGATTTTTAACTCTTGTGGGTTGAAGTAAAGAAGTGCCAGCTGAATGCTAATGCTTGATGTGGGTGACCAGCTTGAAATCAGACACCACATAATTGGTACCTCATCTAAAGCTGCACCATTCTTCCTATCAATTCTGCAGTGGGAAAGAAAATGCAGGTGGACTGGGCCCAATAGGAGATCATTGAAATCTTTTGCCCTGATGTAAGTGGTCACTGAACAAGGAATACTTGAGGCATTTGTATTACTGAATCATGTCCTGTTTGACTCCTAACCTCTGTCATCCCATCTTAGGTAAATGTGCTATCTTGTCGGGGAAATGTTTCTCCCTTTGTTTTAATTATTATCATGTGTTATTTCTGATGCACTTACATGTTGTCTGTGGACAAGACAGGGTTTGACTGAGATGCCACAGTGATACAATAATCTGGTATCCAGATTAACACAAAGAAGGATTGCTGTTGACACTTGAAATGGAAACCAACAGAAGTCAGTGACTTTGGGAGAGAAGGGTGGGAGATAAATGAAGATATGAAAAATGAATATTACAAATTCCTGTTGAAATAGGGATGCAAGGTCTCAGTAAATTCTGTGTATTCTTATTTATCTTGGATATGTAATGATACTATCTGGTCATCCTCTTTCATTGATTAAAACAGTTTAGTTTCAAGCCAACTTACTTGTGCCTATACTTTTTGTGACAATAGCTTTGTGATCCAGAAGTAGGTGCAACACTTGTCAAACTGATTCAGGTTCAGGTATGAAATTCAAACAGATATCCATCAGCAGTATTGCTACATTGCCAATTGTTGAAAAAGTTAGCTGTTTGTTGTAACATATATAAGAAACTCCCCTTACACATGTGCACACATACACCTTGTCATTAACTGCCACATTTTGGGATCTTTGACTATTTGATGAAGGAAGATTTTTAATAATTTATATGAGGATGGTGGTATTAAATTCAATTAATCACAAAGGATTCATTTCTCATTCTAGGAATGTAAATTAGTTCCACTTCATGTAGCATATGTTGAAAAGTTTATTTGTTTGAAAAATGATTGGTTAGAAAATCTTAAAGCAGATGTTCCAGCCACTACTGTAAGACAGATCTCTGTTTGCCAGCTCAGCACAAGCATCAACACATTTAAAACAAACGCAAAGGCATTTATTTGCTAATTTTGCTCAGGGGTCATGGGGTTCTACAACTCAACTGTTTGCACAACTTTGTTTGATCCATTGACTGTGGTGCAGCTTATCCTGGTGGGCGATTACTTTTATTTTAAATTAAATCAGAAGAGTAAACCTTACTCTTATTGGTTCTTGGGATATGGGTGCCCTGTTATTATCCATTCTTTATTGCTTTCAGAAGAAGATAATGGGACTTTCTCCTGAAATTGCTCCAGTCTTTGTGGCAATGGCACTCCAAAAGTGGTGTTAAATTCCTGAATTCTGACTTGAGCATGATGCAGGATAGATAACGTATCTTCAATTCAAGTTGAAGGATCGGCACTACATGTCCAAGCCAGGATGGTTTGTGACATGGAGGACAATTTGTGTGTGTTCGTACTGTTAAAACACTTTTACATTTTCAATCTCAGTGCTGATATGGCTGGCCCAGTTAATTTTCTGGAAAACTCTTGTTCACAGAAATATTTGTTGCACATGTTGGCTTGGAATTGCATTGTTGATCTTGAACAGACTTATCTACAGTCAATTTCCATTAGATAAAGACACAGCAATCAAAGTGCCCTTTCAAAACAGATATGCAATTTACTCAGGAAGCTGGAAACATGTTTCTAGAAATTGGGCATCAAAGTTTACAAAGTTCTATGTTTGCTCTGTTGCATATTAACAAAAGTGACCACAAGATTATAGAGAATCCATGAATGAAAGTTCACGAGTCATAAAAAAAACAATGTGAAGTCATGTGATGAAGAGCAACCATATTAATCAATCATGTGATATGATGGAACCTTAATGATTAAGGTTCAACTCAGGACAACATGTCTACCAGATACTGTAGCTTTGGTAGTATGTTCAATACTGCTGAACAACGTGGTAAGTTAATGGAGGAGTTGAAGCTATCTTTACTTTGTCACCTTTTTTGGTGCTTGAGTTATTACCTTTTCTCACTTGACCATGAGTCACAGTCAAGAGTCATATTAGATTAGATTCCCTACAGTATGGAAACAGGCCCTTCGGCCCAACAAGTCCACACTGACTCTTTGAAGAGTAACCCACCCAGACCCATTTCCCTACCCTATATTTACCCCTGACTAATGCACCTAACACTATGGACAATTTAGCATGGCCAATTCACCTGGCCTACACACCTTTGGACTGTGGGAGGAAACCGGAGCACCCGGAGGAAACTCACGCAGACACGGGGAGAACGTGCAAACTCCACACAGGTGTCACCCAAGGCCAAAATCGAACCCAAGTCCCTGGAGCTGTGAGGCAGCAGTGCTAACCACGGAGCCACAGTGCCGCCTCAAAATATTTTCATTTATTAGTAGCTCAAGATAAACTTACTTCTTTTTCTCCATTCATGTTTTTAATGGATTAGTTTATTTATTTTTTCCACTGGGGAATGAATATTCTTAAAATTTGAATGGATTTAATTGAATAACATTTTACTTGTGATATCACCATAACATCTTTTAAGGTCAAGCCACTTTCACCACCAAAGCATTACATGTTTCTGTGTTATTAAAACTAAACCAGGGATACAATTAGTGCTAGTTCATGGGCTTGAATACATGCTTTAGATAACATGCTATGATGTTTTAAATAATTGCTTTTGAAGAAGCAAAGAAACTCAACCTGTTAGTTGAACTGAAGGTCATCTGACAACTAGTACATTCTGAAGGGTACGGGGGGGGGGGGGGGGGGGGGGGGGCGGGGGAGATGGGCACTTATTCCCTCGACGGAAACCACAAAAATGGATGGCCACTTTATTATTTTTGCACTGAGTGCTGCTATAGCCACTATTAATGTAACCATCCGAGATGGGAGCAATATGAGACAGCATCATGTTGTACTCAGAAAAGTGATAGCTCTTCAATATAACCAGCATCAGGCTGCCTTGAGGTCAATCCTTTCTGCCACTTGTGATTCTCACAGCCTCATGTTCTAATTCCTCTTCAATACTATTCTTTTCTATCATCCTTACCTCAGTAGCTTATATTAAATTCATAGCCTTATGCTTTTTCTAAAACAAAACAAGCATCACGATTAAGCAGCAATATAAATGCAGGTCAGTATTTATTTGGAGATGTAATCAGAATTATGCATCACGGTAAATAACAACCAGTATATATAACTCTGTGTTGCTGTACCCTTCTTCATAAATGTACAGTGAGGCTAATAACCCTTGACTAAAACTAGATGGTTATATAGTTGCGAAGTTTTGGTAGGAAAACACAGCTTTTAGCAGGAGTCTTTATACCCATTGCAATACCTTTTATTAGATTCCCTATAGTGTGGAACAGGCCCTTCAGCCCAACAAGTCCACACCAACCCTCTGAAGAGTAACCCACCCAGACCCATTTCCCTCTGACTAATGCACCTAACACTATGGCAATTTAGCATGTCCAATTCACCTAACCTGCACATCTTTGGACTGTGGGAGGAAACCCACACAGACAGGGGAGAATGTGCAAACTCCACACAGACAGTCGCCCAAGGCTGGAATTGAACCCAGGACGCTGGTGCTGTGAGGCAGCAGTACTAACCACTGAGCCACCATGCTAGGAGACTGGATTAAGTTATATTGCATTCGTAATGTTGTCTATTTAATCATGAATAGAGACATATTAAATAACACAGATTATAACATTCTAAAGGATTTGAATGTTTGCTTTTAGTTGCCAATTGGAAATACAGGACTCTAAAGCTTCATGTGTTCATGTTTCCCATTCAGGGAAAATACCAGAGGAACTGGCAGAATGTTAATACTATGTTGTCTGCACCAGCTACAGCTATCAGGTGTTGAAATAAATTCTGAATTAAACACACCTTCATTGCAAAAATTATGGTGTTGACTATTACATAAGATAAAAGCTATAACTGTGTGTTGTGAATGCAAGATTCAATTGCTAAACATTCAAGCAGCTTTATATTAAGAATTCATTTATATTTTAGCTACTGGTCAAAGACAAAATTGACTCACTCAAGCAGAACTTTCTTTTACAGTGCCTGCCACAGAATCAAATTATTGTGGCCAGAGTGCTTTGCGCTGGCCATTGAGAAAGCAGGTGCTCTGTGTGTGTTTATAAACTGTCCAAGAGGTCTTCAGCACTTTATTAACCCAGTTAATGAAATGGCATTTGACACCAGTTTGAAGCTGTCATCTCCACAATCAGGATTCCTAACAGGACCTTATCAGCAGGGAAAGAACTTGCTGGCCTTTAGCTGGTTACGTACTAATGGAAATTAGCAAAACAGGCTATTCAGCCCTTCAAGCCTATTCTGCCATTCAACTCGATCCCCTCAACTCCATCAACACACCTTGGTTCTATCACTATTAAATGCATTGCCAAACCAAGTTCCATTAATCACTGTTTTAAATTCTCAACAGATCTAACCTGATATGTTTTGGTGGGACAGTTTCTTGGATCTTTTACATTGAAGTGTTTTCATCCCTGAATGACCTCTCATTTTAAGCGTGTGCCCCCTTCTTTTAGGCTTCCCCGCCAGAGGGAATAATTTCTCACTATCTGCCCCCAACCTGATTAATAATCTTAATCATCACAGTAATTCAGTTTCAATATTCAATAAGCAAGAGAATACAAGTCCAGTTTATATCAACTGTCCTCATAATTTAATCCTTTTAACTCTAGTATTATTCCAATGATACCATGCTGCACTCACCTCAAGGTCAATATATCCCCCCAAGAAACAATAGAGAGCAAAATTCAATATTCTAAATGGGTTATAATTGTTTTTTAGATTACTAGCACAGATTGAAATTTATGAGCAACCCTTCTTCCCTCTGTCCCAGATCACACCATCCCCACATCCTACTCTCAGAATCAGATTGGCAGGTGGATGTGGGGTTTGCTACTTAACGGCCAGTTCAGGGATTCCTGCTTCTACTGGATGTAGGGATTTAGCCCACAGAGGGAAATGACCATGTCAACTGCACAGCCTGACATCTTTCATTGCTCAGCTACTGGCATTTTGGAGTCCTCCCCAAGATCATTTACCCCCAATGTCCTTCCCACTTGCATTGTTCAGCCCAGTGGCTATGTCACTTATGAAGGCTACCAACCTGGCCCTGGGCCAAATTCTCTTCACAATGATTGCCGTTGTGGTCTATAAACAATCCTAGCAATGGCCAATGATCCCAGTGGCTCTGCTGGAACCGGACAGAGCTTCCTCTGCAGGTGGGTGATGAGGTTCCTCTTTAAATAAAGCAATCGCCAAAAGCCTGCTAAATGGTTCTGGGAAAAACTGGCCAAATGTGGAGGGCTTGTCTCGAATTTTTAATGAGCGTGGTGAGGGGTGATGGTGAGGGGATGGGGGGAATGTCACTTGGTCAGAGATTCTTTCCTCTCATTTTAAATCTAGCATGTAACTGTTAGCCTTTTGTATTTCTTTCTGACTGGTACAACAGATGTGGTGATGCAAGCTGCACTCACTCATCACTATTTATATGTTTCAGCACTGTTATTGTCATCAAAGAGGGTAGAGGATGACACTGGCAGCCAATTTTAGGAGAGAGGAAATGGCAGGATGTTTTATTCACTGCTCGGAAATTTCACGGTTTTAAAGAGGAAGTCTAGGCTGTGCAAGCAGACTGGCCTTGCTACAGATCAAAATTAGCTTTGCATTGATGTAAAATTGGTTGACAAACTGCATGAGTTATTTAAGTGATTTGATTTTATTGCTCGAGTTTCCAAGATGTTCTGGAACTGTTGCCAATGGTTTGCAAATCTCATTCCACAATCTGCCTATTTCCCCATGAAAATCTATTCAAACCACAGACTTTGAAAAATATTGCTAAGATGCGGGATAGTGATTAGGCGAGCGATTACGGAACTGGACAAGGAACCCAGAAGCCTTAAATTCAAAATCCCATAATGTTAAGTTGAGAAATTGATTGATTAAATCTGGTGATTTGTTGGGTAGCGCGAGACAAAATAACTCCAGAAACTGCCACAATCTGTTCATTAATTTCCTTCAGGGAAGGAACCTGTCATTTGGTTCATGATTCTTATTCCACGCTAAAGGGATGATCTTCACCCATGGCCTGGAAATGTTTGTTAAAAAAAAATGTCAAGCAGTTATCCAATGTGTCTAGTTCAACTCATACTCACTGGCGTTGTGAGCATAACATTTATCTTCTGAAATCGCAAGTACCATCAAAACTCTGTGGCCTCTTGCTGAATCAGAAAGGCTTCAATGTTTATAATATTGACAATCACTGATGAGTCATAAGTAATTTAAACTAGTTCTGCAAGATATATATTGTAATGATGAATCAGAGTTTGTTATTGAAGTGCAATTAGATTTCCCTTTGCATGTTTGATAAGCTTTTGTATCTTTGTGTGGAAAGTTGCTAAAAATGCAAGCTGGTATCTGAAGGATGAAACTGGGCAACTTAGGGCCCCAGTGACAACATATTTCATATTTAATGGATTCTAAATTAAACAGTCCAGGAAATGCAAAGAAAATGTACACTAGAATGAATGAATTTAGTGTCAAATCAGGTGCAGAAAGAGAAATAAAAAAGATGGTAAGAATGATTGTTTCGGGGGGGGAGGGGTTAAGAAGAACAAAATAAATTAAATAATAAATATAACTGTTATAAATCTCCAGCAACTAAAACTTGAAAAAAATAAAAATAAGGCAACTTATTCTTTAAAGAGTCTCTTCAGTTTATCCATGCCATTTTTCACAGATCCCTGAGCCTACTCTTGTAAGTTTTATTGTGCACCTACTCCAAAGTCATCACATCCCTCCTAAAGTGTTGTCTCCAGAATTGAACACATTATGGCAGTTGGGACTGAATCAGTGTTTTATGTTAATCATAACTTCTTTAAATTTATACTCTATGTTTTCATCATAGCCCTTTCATTGGTGCTTATAGCAGAGCATCTGATCAATAGCTACCTCAGGGCAGGCTAGCAATAAGCAAAGTTATTGTGAAAAGCCAGTAAGTATGAAACTCTATCAAATAATATTAGATCAGATTCCCTACAGTGTGGAAACAGGCCCTTAAGCCCAACAGGTCCACACTGACCATCCAAAGAGCAACCCACCCAGACCCATTCCCCCACCCCACATTTACCCTGACTAATGCACATAACATTATGAGCAATTCACCTGACCAGCACATCTTTGGATTGTGGGAGGAAAGCAGAGCATCCAGAGGAAATCCATGCAGACACGGAGAGAATGTGCAAACTCCACACAGACTGTTGCCCGAGGCGGGAATCAAACCCAGGCCCCTGGTGCTATAAGGCAACAGTGAGCCACCATGCTTTACCAACAGTAAAATGAGCACAATTTTGATCAAAAGCCAGCAGATCTTTCTTCAACGACTCTGAGTGAAGATCAGCAGGTTAAATTGAAAGAAAGTTTGCACAGCAAGTTAATTTCTGGGCAGGTAGAATGAGTTTATGATTTGAAGATATTAAGGAGCCTATCCTCTTAATTTGGTCTCAGTTTTTGTTAACTGTTTCTCTCGACTAGAAGAACCATCACTGTTACAGCATTGAGGTACATAGGTTACATACTTCAGTTTATTAAGATTAGAGCCTATAAAAGGAAGGATTAATGGACAATGGTGATAGTGGAGCTGCCTTAAATATACTACATGTCATTTTGTTAACCTGCATTAAGTAACATTCTTCGACGATAAATTAAAATTATAAAGATGAAATTGCATGAAAAACACAGAATGCCAGCAGCAAAAAAGATATATCTTTTGTAACAAGCCTTTTGCTGACACTGATTGAAACCGATATTTATAAAAATGTTTGTAAGCTTTCTTCAAGCAAATGTCTGAGATTTGGGAGATGGAATGCTGCTTAGCAACATCCTCAGAGGCTTGCTTTTATGCATCCATCCTGAAATGTTTTCATCCTTTCCTCACAAAACTCATCAATGCAGGTAGGAAATATGGTATAGGAATTGGTTCCATTGACATCAGTGTGTCAGATTTTTTAAAGCGCTTTTGTACTTTTTGCACTATGTGGGATCTCTAACCTATCTATCTGATGTTTGACCGATTACAATCAATTGCCTTCCTTCTGCACTTTGTCTTAGTTTTATTATGGAATGCAGAGCAGATATGTAATACAGTCAATGTATCCATATCTTAAATACCTGTCAGAATGGAACGTGAAGGCAATCCATATGATTTTGTTGCTTGATTTAGTGGACAATTGGGATTAGATGTTTAATTACATATATTATATGTGAAAGAATTTTAGAAATTCAACTATTGGCAAAGGAGATTAGATTAGATTAGATTAGATTACTTACAGTGTAGAAACAGGCCCTTCGGCCCAACAAGTCCATACCGACCCGCTGAAGCGCAACCCACCCATACCCCTACATTTACCCCTTACCTAACACTACGTTGATGTATTTAAGTTTTTGAGGATGGGAAGTTTTAAGAATTGAATGAGATGGATATAGAAAGAGTTTACATCTTCTGCATCATAAAGATTGCCAATTACCCCCCTCTGGTACTGCTTGTGTCTGGCCATGCCTCAGCACACACATGGAACTCCCATTCATCTATTTTTGCCTCTACCTCCTACTTGACTATTCCAATAGCCCATTAGCTGCCTCTCTAACTCTTAAGTGCCTCATTAACTCTTACCTTATTCAAAGATCTCCTCTGTTCTGGGAAATACCACTCTTCATCCCTGTATTCTCAGATTTCCACACTTAAAGTGCCTCACCTCGGGTTTGGACATTATTACGATACTATCCTTCCTTATTTTTGTAATGTCCTCCAGCCCTACACATCCCCAAACTCTTTAATTCTGCCTGTAGTCCCTTGTCCATCCATCAACTATTTTACCCCACTATTGGCGGCCTTGAAACCCAATGTTTGTAATCTTTCTCTGAAATTCTCTGTTTCATTGCCTCCCTTTCATTCTTTAACACCCTCTTTCAATATTACCTCTTTAAAAGCTTTTGGATACCAATCCCAAGATCTGCTTTATTGCTGGAATCTATTTTTATCACCTTATGCCTTTTTTTTCTTAATTATAGATTCAATATAACTGTGTTATTGTTAACTATACAAGGGAATGAAAATCATTAATTGAATCTATAATAAATGCCAGACTTCCCAGTGATGCTTACATTAATAAAATTATGCAGTCTAGATATATTGCATGCTTTAAAACAGATAGACAGAAACTCATATTCCTACAAGCTGCTCCATAGTTGTACTCATATGTATCCACTAGGTAAACAAAATTGCTGTGAATAGGCCTCCACATCTGTGGGAGTGGGAATGTTGGCAGGGAACTTCAATGCCAATCTGCACTGATTCCAGCATCTACAGTAATTAAGACCCATTAAGAACCATTGCTCTTCATCTCTCTAAGGTAGCCAGAATCAAGGAAAAGTTACCTTATTGGAGCATTGGCAAATGATCTAATGTCATAGTTGGTACTTCTCACAGTTGGCAGAATTGCCTGTTCACCAAACAGCATCATGACCATAACCGATCAGAATCATTCCTCTAAAACATGGGCTGATGTCTGGAAAGGACAGCAATTATTTTGAGAGTTTAACATCTTTGCTCCAGCTTCTCACATCAGGGAATGTTAAAGTTGACAATGGCTCCACCTCAAGCAAAATTCCCCAGAAAATTGGATGAGAGGTTATAACCCAGTAATCATGTGATTCTCAACAATAATAGAGACAAATCCCATTGGTTGCTGGAAATTTGAAACAAACAGAGAATGCTGGAGAACCTCACAGGTCTGGCAGCATCCCATGGAAATAGAAACAGAACTAACATTTCAAATCCGATGTGTCTTTTCTTCCGAAATTCTGAAGAAGAATCCCTCTGGACTTGAAATGGTGACGTGTTTCTCTGTCCATTGATGCTGTCAGACCTGCTGAGATTCTCCAGCACTCTCTATCTTTGTATGTGATTTTCAACATCACACTAAACATCACAGAACCCAGGCTGGGAGTATTTGGGTAGAATTGTCAGATTTTAACTCATAATAGGTCAATAAACTGATGGAATAGTCAAAAGATTTTTAGCATTGTGATTGAATGGTGGATAACCCCTCTCATGGATGAACAGATACAACCAGTAAGCAGCTGGGAGAGTGGGAACACTACAATTAGCTTATGTGGTGCTGAATTGATAGATTTAGTCTGGGTTTCAATGTTGGATCATTAGATTTCTAATGTAAGTTCATGTACTCAACCATCAAAGAAGGACAGAATTTGCCTTCGCTACTGATAAATAGATTATGAGTCCATAATTTTTGAATATTCATACTTCAAGCTTTGAGCACTAAAAACTCTACCCTGTTTATTCTGCAGGCTGATCACACAGTAGAAGGACACTGCTCAGTTTGCACCAGACTGGGTCAGCTTGTTCTCTCATGCTTTTACAGTGCAGCTGTGAATATGTTACCTACTGAAAGATTTGTACATATCTTTAGTTCCTAACTGTAGCATATAACAATACGCATACAATAATATATAACAGATGTTTCCACACTGTAGGGATTCTATTATTCTATGATATGCTGCACCAGAATGGAATAGCCTGCCAATAAAGTCACTATAGTCCTATTGAACCATTGGTCTGGTTCCTCATTCGGGAGAAACAACATGTGGAGGGTCACCATGCCTCAGACGAAGGGACAAGTTGAGAATACAAGTCCCTTGTGGTAACCTTGTAACAAAGTTGGCACAGGCAAAAGTGAGGACTGCAGATACTGGAAACCAGAGTTGAGATCAGAGTGGTGCTAGAAAAGCCCAGCATGTCAGACAGCATCCGAGGAGCAGGAAAAGTGACATTTCGGGCAAAAGCCCAAAGTTGGCACAACTACACCAACTCCAACTAACTGAGCTAACCAATCCCCCAATGTGCCAATGCTCGCCTATTGTTAAAATTTGATGTTAAACATATAAGAGGGCAATCAGGAAGGTAGTAGACATTTGGAGCAAACTGTTTGC
Source organism: Chiloscyllium punctatum (assembly GCF_047496795.1). Taxonomy (NCBI): domain Eukaryota; kingdom Metazoa; phylum Chordata; class Chondrichthyes; order Orectolobiformes; family Hemiscylliidae; genus Chiloscyllium; species Chiloscyllium punctatum. The sequence goes on along the minus strand of NC_092752.1, from coordinate 17,357,252 downwards.
TCCACTCCCACACCCTGGCTGTCTAATTTATCCTGAGGTCACTGAAATCTTCTCTACTTTATCATATTTGTCATGTTTATTTCCTTCCTTTGCCATAACCATTCACGCATCCTCTGGATCTCTGATGCAGATTTTGTTTTCTATAATTTCTTTTACCGTTGCTTCCTTTTGCCTTTATCCATGATCACTTCTATTGTTGAACTTCACCTAAATACAGCATTTACTTTTGTAGCTAGCTGTCTCCTTTTCCTGGTTTTGCCTTTCTGTATAAACAATTCGCCTGTAACACCTTGCGTTTATGATGAGAATCAATCTGCTTGAAAAATGATCAAACCTCCTGTTCTCCACAAAGTCTGCCTAACCTGCATTTTCTGACTTCTGATATTCTTTTGATACCTGCATTAAAGTTGAGTGAATAGGGTTCAGGTACAGAACAGCCGTGATCTGATAGAATGGTCTAATAGGCTAAATGGACTACTTCTTAGTGAGTTTTGAGAAGATTTGTAGCTCAGGTTGAAGTTTTGGATGTAGGTTTGCTCGCTGAGCTGAAAGGTTCATTTCCAGAAGTTTTATTACCTTACTAGGTAACATCTTCAATGGACCTCATTCAAAGCAATGCTGAAAATTCCTGCATTCTATTTATGTTTTGGGTTTCTTTGGGTTGGTGATGTTATTTCCTGTGGTGATGTCATTTCCTGTGGTGAAGTCAAACAAATATGTTAGACCCCCATCTATCACCCCCTGAGAAAAAGAACAGGAAGTGACTTCACCACAGGAAATAACATCACCAACCCAAAGAAACCCAAACATATAAATAGAAAGCAGGAATTTTTAGCATTGCTTTGCATGAGGTCCACTGAAGATGTGACCTAGTAAGGTAACAAAATGTCTGGAAATGAACTTTTCAGCTCAGTGGACTGCTTCTGTTTGGTAGTTCTTGAAGTCATGAATTATTGAGGAACTGAAAACTGCCTGGTACTTGTGGAATCACATTTGGGAGAGCATAGAAGACAGTTGTCTTAAAGATTAAAGAACTTATTTCATTGCAAGCTCTGCAGAGTCTTGATGTGATTGAAAGACCTTTTTAAGCAAACTCATTCCCTGTCACATAATCAAAGCATTAGTCTGCACTAATGAATTCCACCATATTTTATTCATCAAGTAAGTCTCTGTTTAGCCTGGATTATAACAAAAGCAATTAAAAACTTTAAAAACAAAGAATTAGGCATTAATTTACAAAATAGTTTTAATGCTATCCAGTGAGAGTTGTGAGGTTTCAACTGAATCTTTTACACAAGTTTTTAAATTTTATTTCAATTGATTCATTAACTTGAATAAAATTAAATTAATTTTATTAACATTTTCCATTATTATAACCTTTTAGTAGGCATTTTATTGTGAAATTTCCATGTGCTACAAATTCTATACATGGAAACTATTTATATGTGAGATTATATATCCATTCTGTAACATTCTCTCTGTTATTTGTTTACTTTGGAGTGCATCTTCCTCAAAATGCGATATTTTTCTCACACACACCCTGGAACTGGGATGTCTTCAGCTAAATGAACACTGCTGTGCCAACAATTACCATAGGTATGTAGGTTTCAGTTTTACCAGGTAATAGGGGATATCGTTTAGGAAAGTTTCCATCAAACTGTGCTTATTTTTCATTCAATGCAGCAGAGATCACAAATACCTGTTTTATCATGTAGTTAGCTGTCACTGTTTTTGACATAATGTGAGCTTGGATATTCAAATAGTTTTAGAGCCAGCAGTTAACAGCTGTCTCGAACAGCAGTTATATCTCTCCTGGAGGACTGGGAACAGCTGTTCTCTAATAGATGCTGTTTCAGGGAGGCCACTGGGACACAGCACAGTTAAACTAGGTGGATCTTGATCTGCAGTAACTAATCAGAGGAAATTTAACATGTAATGACATTGTTGGTAATATGTTAGAGTCGTGTTTGGCTTCACCAAATGCAGTGTTACTTGGTTAAAGGGAAGCTTGTTTAACACCTTGAAATTATTTGACAGCTTCCTGCAATTTTTCCATTAGAAAAGGACAACACTGTTTAAGATATCGAAGGCAAGTTAAGATTTAAATTGTTCATGAGCATTTGGAGTTTTATTTCTTGCAATGATTAGACAAGACCAGCAAGGGTTTTAAAAATGCATACATCATTTGGACAACTGTAAATATTAATTGAAAATTAAACAATTATCTATGTCTCTCTCAAAGCAAGAGATTAATCTGCAAAGTATGATAGTTACTATATTGACGTTATCCTGTGGTATCCTGTGACCTTGTTGCAAGATGTTTATGAACTGTTTTGACTTTGTCTAATTTCAACTTGAAAAGAAGTTTCAGATGAAAACCTTTACCACAAGCTAGAATACAAAGTCTCCATTCATTCATTCTGTTATTGCAGTGTCTGAGCACAGAAGCAAATATTTGGCAGAGGAATGCAGGGCCAACAATGGTGTAAGTGATGGGATATTCCTTTTCATAGAAGCGTATGCTAAGGTTACATTTCCTCTTCACAATTTATTTTTATAACCATCGAAAAAAGCTTTTGTGAGACAAATGTGCTCCTAAATAGACTCCCCAATAGCCTGAAAGCATTTTGAAGTGATTATGGCTATAGAGCCATCAACATTTCAGAATAAAAGGACTTCCAGTTCATGTCAATATATTTGCCCTCAAATGTCAAGAAATGCAGTTACCTTGACCAGAGTCCCCTCTTTTTACCCTCTGCAATATGTTTAGATGCAAGAAATAGTAAAGCTTTGCACCAACACTTCATTCATAAATGTCTAGTTGTCACCCTGATTTCATATAAAATATGCTAGTTGAAAAGTTGCCAGTGCTTCAACAAGAAATGTTAACAGTGGACTTTACCCAGGTTGTATCACCTTCAAACTGTTTGCCAAATCTTAAATGCCCATGTCATATTAATTGGACATTGAGGTATGTCGGGTTATTTATCATTAGCTTGTGAATGTGTGTTACCATGTTTAACTGAAAAAAATGTTCCAGTTCAGTTTTGGAAAATATTCTGTTCTGGTATATGCACAACCTAAGTACTCGATTATGATTAAAAACAGTGAGTGTGCCAAGAAGAAAAAAATGGCTAGCTTGAAACATTTGGAGGATTTCCTTTTGCTTAAAAAGGTGTATAGTAAAATGGTAGCGCTGCTATGGAGAATGAGTATATGAATTTGTTATAATTTTTTTTAAAAACTCATTCACAGGAAAGGACATCAACAGGCTAGGATAGCATTTATTGCCCAGTGGGCAGTTAAAAGTCAAACACATTGCTGTAGTCACATGTATGCCAAACCAGGTAAAGTTTCCTTCTCTAAAGGGCATTAGTGATCCAGATGGATTTTCCAACAATGGTCATCATTAGACTCTTAATTGCAGAATTGTATTGAATTCAAATTCCACCATCTACTATAGGGCGGCACAGTGGCACAGTGGTTAGTACTGCTGCCTCACAGCACCAGAGACCTGGATTCAATTCCCGCCTCAGGCAACTGACTGTGTGGAATTTGCACATTCTCCCCGTGTCTGCGTGGGTTCCCTCCCACAGTCCAAAAATGTGCAGGTTAGGTGAATTGGCCATGCTAAATTGCCCATAGTGATAGGTGAAGGGGTAAATGTAGGGGAATGGGTCTGAGTGGGTTGTGCTTCGGTGGGTCGGTGTGGACTTGTTGGGCCAAAGAGCCTGCTTCCACATTGTAAGTAATCTAATCTAAAAAAAAAGTTGTGAATCTATATCTCAGAGTCTCTAGACTGATGGCCCACTGACAATACCACAAGGTTGTTACATCCCACCGAGAAAATTGTACTTTTTGTTTTCGCAAGACGTTCTTGTTTGGTTAAGTATTTTTGAGGCAATTATTTATGTACAGAAGGTATAATGGAACTATCTAAAGAAAGATATACTGGCATTGGAGACAATCCAGCGATGGGTGAAATCAAGTATGGAGAATCTTCTGAGAAAAAGTTAAGTGGCTTGGTTCTGTACTCACTGGAATGTAGGAGCATGAGAGGCAACCTTACTGGAATGTAAAAGATTCTTAGGGGGCTTGAGTGGGTAGATGTGGAAAGGTTATTTTCCCTTGTGGGATAGTTTAGGACAAGAGAGCATAAACTCAGAATAAGAGCTTTCAAGACAAATGAAGAGGAATTTCATATCTCAGAAGTTAGTGAATCTGTGGAATTCTTTACCATAGAGCACTGTTGAAGTTCGGTCATTAAATGAATTCAAGATTGACATATGCAGATTTTTAATCAGTAAGGCAGTGGAGATATATGGGGAAAAGGCATTAAAATGGAGTTGAGGATTATCAGGTCAATCATAATCTCATTGAATGGTGGAGCAGACTTGATGGACTGAATGGCCTACTTCTACTCTTAGATCTGATCGTTATATGATCAATCCGAACCGGAAATTCAAGCTATTGCTATACCAATGTAATTCTGAAGGAGTTTCTTTTTTATTGCAGCTCAATGCTCTGCAGTGTTTTACTCAATCTGTTATATCTCACCCCAACAATGCTCATCACACTCACAGCAATGAGGCAGATTCCAAATGAACCACAAATTAACACCTATGCAATAAAGCTTGTAAAACTTCTGCTTGGAGTCAACAAATTAATGGGGCGGTGCAGGGTGAAGGGCTTTTGCCTGAAACGTCGATCTTCCTGCTCCTCAGATGCTGCCTGACCTGCTGTGCTTTTCCATCACCACTCTAATCTAGTCAACAAATTAAGATTAGATTAGATTTCCTATAGTGTGGAAACAGTCCACACCAACCCTCCGAAGAGGGTCCCATTTCCCTCTGACTAATGCACCTAACACTATGGTCAATTTAACATGGCCAATCCATCTGACCTGCACATCTTTGGATTGTGGGAGGAAACCCACGCAGACATGGGGAGAATGTGCAAACTCCACACAGACAGTTACCCGAGGCTGGAATCAAACCTGGGACCTTGGTGCTGTGAGGCAGCAGTGCTATCCACTGTGCCATCATGCCACCCTAGATTATTTTCCCTACAGTGTGGAAATAGGCCCTTCAGCCCAACCAGTCCACACAGTTCCTCCGAAGAGTCAACAACCCAGACCCATTTCCCTCTGACTAATGCGCTTAACACTATGGGCAATTTAGCAGGGCCCATTCACCTGACCCACCCATCTTTGGACTGTGAGAGGAAACCCACGCAGACACAGGGAGACTGTGCAAACTGCACACAGACAGTCGCCCAAGGCTGGAATCGAACCTGGGACCCTGGTGCTGTGAGGCAGCAATGCTAACCACTGAGCCACCATGCCAACGTTGATTGTGGCTGACAAATAACTTTGAGCACATAACAGCAACTACTTGTATTTATCAATGACAGTCATCCATTTTGGTCTTGGTGACTAACTCCATACCATCTAAGGTGGCTCAACAGGCCCTTCTGCTACATTGGCTGCAGAACATGGCAGTGGTCTGAGAAGCTGCAGGATTTGCTGACTTCTGTTTTTCTGGGAACATCTTCTCAGCCTGCTGAACTTCTTGCCTCTTCCAAAACCCTTCCAACCAGTCAGCCTACAGAGATCCCAGATGTCTGTGCTATAGAAGAAATACGTTGAGGAATTGGGTTCGGAGGACTCACAGTCTGACCTTCTTAATCCTTTCCACATTTTATCATTTAACTTGGATACAAGAGGTGCAATTTTTGCAATACACCTGTGAATTTCAGCTGTGGTACATTGCAGGTTATTATTGAACCTAGATGTATGAAGCTATCAACAACCCCCAACTTCACATTGTCAATACTGAAAGATAGCAGTACGATGAAGTCCAAGGCCATGCCATTGTCTCCTAGTGCTGATGGTCACACAAACTCCTGACAGGTTTGACAGAGCCAGTCCATTTGCTGCTGAAGATGTTTCTCCATTTGGAACAGCAGTTGCACTATCATTGTCATGGAGTAACTTTCTGATGACGACTTGGCACATTTTTGGCCTAGCTCTCTGGTGAGCACAGCTAAATAGCTTTTTGTGAGTTCTAGTATGTAATTAGATAAACTGAATGGGGTAATACAGCAGCAAAGAGGAGAATACGCCAAAGAGTGTTCGGGCCAGAACACAACCTTGTTTGACCCCAGTGCAGATCTCAGTTGGGCTCTGATTTTGCCCTGTCATGGTTTACCTTGCCTACCATGTTGTCATGAGGGGGGAGTCAGTTAGCTTAGTTGGCTGGATGGCTGGTTTGTGATGCAGAGTGCCATCAATAATGCAGTTTAATTTCACACCATCTCACATTGCCATGATGGTCTTGCATCTTTGACTGAGACGTGGTGACTCCCTGGCTACAATTCACCATCACTCCTTGGTCTCTAATGAATCAGCAATCCTCTGGAACTACGGTGACTACTATGTGTTGTCATGGAAAGAGAAGATTGTATTCAGCAATGTTGATGAGTAGCCAATTTTCTAGTTTAAATCGGCTACCTCTACTCACGTGATCAAATGCCTTGGTGAGTTGAATAAAGGTAATAACCATTCATAGATTTTTCTCTTGAGAAATGGTGTGAACAAAAGCAATCTCTGGCATTTATAAATTCAGCACTCTTAAACACAGTAAAATACCCCAAAGTGCTGCACAGGAACATCAAATGAAGTTTGGTGACAAACCAGGTAAGGCGATATGCTGCCAGATGATCAATTGTTTGGTCAAAGAAATAGATTTTAAAGAACACCTTGAAGGAGGGACAAGTGAAAGAGTGGGCTGAAAGTGTTGGGAGGGTGCTTCAGACTCTGCAGCTGAAAGTAAGGTAACAAATGGTGCAGACAGATCTAAAGTCATAACTCCAGATCTATCTGCACCATTGCAAATGTTGAATTGCACTGTTAGATCAAAAAATTAAACATTTCACAGTTCCTTGTAATTTTACTTTCTGGTTAATGGTCCATCTGGTAACATTATAGAACATGGTTTTGTGTGTACCAGAAGATTGAAGAAAAGGTTACACACAAGACATTAACAAAGTTCAAATAATTAAACCATTCAAGATTATTCAGTACTGAACAGATTTCAAATTACAACAGAGTATGAATATTCATTTACATTATAAGAATAAGAAACATTTGTAAAACCAGCCTGAAAGGTCTTCATCAATAGACTTCAGCATTCATACTTTTATTAACACAAGCAGCACTAAAATAACTAGTTAACTCACACTAAAGTACATCCCCGTAATAACCTATTCAATCATGTTATAAAGTCGTGTCAAGAAAGTCACAATATTTCATCTTTATGCAAATACTTCAGCGTCAAACCATTTGTGTATTGCTAAGGTTTTTTATTAAAGTGCATTCTTTTTAATTTGTCCCAATAAAACATCAACCCTATTGCCCAAGAATTATAGCAACTATTAGAGTAACATATGGACATTGTGCACTCAGAAAATAAAAATCAACAGCTAAAGTGGCAGGGTCACAACAGGGAGCAAACACTTAACAAAATGGCAGTTGGGTAATAGATTTTCTTCCAATGCATTTGTACGTAGGGGGTGTCATGTGAATCAAAGCTGTATTACATAGAGCTGCCTGTACATGTAACTGCATTTAGACCAGGCCATCACTCACAAACATCATTCACATGAATATCTTGACCCAAGAATGTGATAGAAATCTGATGCCAGCTATTGAGGACGAGGCCTGATCAGCATTCATGTTTGACATATGATTGAGGTTTTTCAAACAAACTCATTGTAAGATAAATATTTGAGCTAGTTCAGAAGCCCCAGATCGAACAAGAGCCTTTCCTGAAAATAGTCAATGTTACTTTCTTTTTAGGGTGGTGTTCTGAAGGAGAAAGAAAACTCGGTGAAATAATTGTATCCCAGTTGCTTATTTAGCATTTTACTTATGGAACTTTCAGCGATCATTCAGGCAACGGTAATATTTCTTTGCATTGGCATCATTCATTTAAAAAGATCATCAATGAATTTCTTACCTGATCTGTGCTCTAACCTCTTGCAACAATTCTTAGGTTGGAATGTTTTGAGTTAAGTGTGAGTTGCCACAGCCTGAATATCACTCACAGTTTGCAACTTTTTCATCTACTTCCCACTTGGGAGGTACGCTTGCCTTGTGTTCTCTGTTCTTATTCTGCATTATTGTTGTGTTTAACATCTCCTGCATTTTGCTACCTTTCCTTTCGACTGAATGCACAGTCTTGGTGTGGGGAATGGATGAAGGTGCATTTATGGAATTGATTCAGCCTGTGGGGCTCTTGATTTCACTGCTGCAATTGAAGCAAATTAAGGTAGCAGTTTTCTAAAACTTCCAACATTGCCTCCTGATCAGTAAGTGAGGACACTTTCCATTCTGCAACTGTCTGAAAAGACAAGTACAAGTTTATTTATTTATTCATTGAGGGCTGTGGGCTTTGCTAGTTGGGCCAGCATTTATTGCTCAGCCCTAATTACCCTTGAGAAGGTGAGGGTTGCCTTCTTGAATTGCTGCAGTCCTTTAGGTAGAGGTAGATACCGGGATGCTATTAGGAAGGGAGTTCCAGAATTTTCACCCAGCCATATTAAAGGAACAACAATTTATTTCCAAGTCAGGATGGTGAGTGACTTGGAAGGGAACTTGCAAGTGGTGGTGTTCCCATACATCTGCTGCCCTTGTTCTTCCAGTTGCTAGTGTCTCAGGTTCAAAAGGGGCTGTTAAAGGAGCGTGGAAAAAACAAAAGATTTCCAATATTATAATACAAAAACAGAGATTTACATCTCGATCCATCTGAGAATGTATATTTTATCTTTCATGACAACAGGATGTCTTTAAATGCTTTCCATGGTCAATAAAGCACTTTTGGAACACATTGTTGTAATACAGGAAAGGAACAACAAATTTGAGCAAAGCGAGCTCCCAAAAACAGCAATGGGACAATCATCAGATACTCCACTTTAGTGAAGTTGAATGAAATGTCAATATTGGCCAGCACACTGGGGAGAACTCAGAGTTCAGAAAGTACAGAGGGAGACAACAAATGAACATGTAAACCATGAATATCAAATCATGAATATACCAATATCCTATAGTGTGGTTTCAAGCCATTTGTGAAATTTTCAGGAGGCATTGATAACATTATGTCATTTAATGTCACTTTCCTAGAGGATCTTGTGGCACAGCTTTCGTGAGACTTGAACCCGCATTAATGTCCCTACCTCTGACCCAGGGGTCCTGGATTCAAGTCCTAGCTGTGGGTAGCAACATATTTAAAGAGGTTAATTAAGATGATTAATAGTGTTTTCATGTTGAGAACTGGTACTTGATTTTTAAAATTATATATATTGACTGAGTAATACAGCTATTTCATGAAGAAGTCTGTTTTCTTAAACCAGCAGGCAAATATTATCATCTACTTTTCCAGAATATTTAATTTATTTAACAATCAATTGAATCTTTCTGGTAGAATAATGATGTATTAATCCTTAAATATCAGGGGATGAGGAGCTGCAATGTGATTGTGAATGTCCAGAACTTAGAGGTAGTTCATTTCATCTCATACAGACATCTTACTCTTTGCCACATTATTTTAAAATTGCACTGAACTTACAGATTAGTTGCTTATTAAGTTCATTCCAGAAAATTAGGACCATTAGTTAATAACATAGCCACTCTTTTATTGCTGTGATAGTTGTTAATGTAATGCCCATCAGCCTCTCTGTTTCATGAAGGTAACAATTTGAATTAAAAGTATTATGGATGCTAGGGATCTGAAATAAAAACTGAAACTGTTGCAGAAGCTCAGCAGATCTGGCAGCATCTGTGGATAGACACACAATGTTAGCATTTTGAGTCCAATATGGCTCTTCAATTTAAATAGTTGAAATTCATTCCTACAAATAGCTATAGAAATATTATTTTGAAAGTTTGAAATATTTTTCATACTTCTGAAAAAATCTCGTCAGTTTTTGTGTTTTTTCTTAATCAGATGTTTCCTTTCATCTCTGTGTCTTTCTTACCTGATTTGATGCTGATTCACCATATTAGGTTGTCTGTCAGTTCTATTTCTTTCTCAATCCTTAACTCTCATTGATTAAAAGAGACATCGTGTTGGTCCCAATATTCACTAAGGTCCCTGATCTTCCATTGACCGTATTGTCAGCTTATATTTCCAATATGCTATGGTGCAGCCATTTTACTGAACTGATGGGCACAGGAAGAAGTCAAACCAAATGTGCTGCACCAGCTAGATTCGGTTCATATTGCAAAACTGAACTGAATGAAAGGATAGCACATGTCTCCAGTGCTCATAGGGTAAAGACAAAGTTTTCCACAGATGGGCTTTGAGTTTACTATCAGCCTGGTGAGGAGGCAGATAATATGCTCTACCCTTTAATGGTTATAGTAGAAGTGCCATCTTTAAGGATCACCTTTATAAGTAAGAGCTCAGGACATAGGTTATTGTTTCTGTGTCTGAGATTCAAGTGTCTAATGCTTGCAGAAGACGCAGTGATTTGGCTTAATCTGAAACTGTGAGCCACGTGAGAGTTGGAGGAATAAAATTTGTTAGCACGCAACAGTAGACAGCAATTTGATTTCAAAGGGTCAGACATTGGTTATTATTGTTACAAGACTTGATGAAATAATTACCTTCTCTTTACTCATATAGTTTCACGGTAATGAGTTGATGAATTACTTCAAACACATTAAGATATGGTGTGAGATTTTAACATGAATTACCCGAAATATGAAAAATATATGACATACTGAACATTTTAATTTTGTCTAATACAGACATCTTTTATTGATATGATTGCCATTTTCTGTCTAAATAGTATTTTGTACAGCGTGAGCTGACCTATTGCTTTGAAAATTACTAGTGAAAGAAAGAGTTAGGGTTAAGCACATGGGGTCATTGCTGGCTCCCAATATTTTACAAATCATTTACAGGATGTGGGCGTGACTGGTTAGGCCAACATTTATTACCCAGAGAGCAATTGGGGAGACACAGTGGCTCAGCAGTTAGCACTGTAGCTTCATAGCACCAGGGACCTGGGTTTGATCCTAGTCTCAGGCGACTGTCTGTGTGGAGTTTGTATATTTTCCCCATGTCTGCATGGGTTTCCTCTGTGTGCTCCAGTTTCATCCCACAGTCCAAAGATGAGCAGGTTAGGTGGACTGACCATGTTAAATTGCCCAAAGTATCCAGGGATGTGCAGGCTAGATGGATTAGCCATAGGAAATGCAGGGGTATGGTAGGGGAGTGGGTCTGGGTGCTCGTCAGAGGCTTGGTGCAGACTTGAAGGCCTCTTTGCACACCATAGGGATTCTATGAATTAAAAGTCAACCACATTGCTATGGGTCTGTAATCATATATATGCCAGTGGTTTCCTTCCCTAAATGAAACAAATTGGCTTTTCTAAAAACAATCATTAATGCTTCTGAATTTTTATTGAATTCAAATTCTACTATTTACTATGGTGGGGTTTAACCAGGATCGTCAGAATATTGCCTGAGTGTCTGGATTACTAGCTGAGTGGGCTATCACCTCCCCTATCATCCTTAGAGACACAGATATCATCTCCTGGAATCAAAGCACAGCAAGGTTTTTGTCTAACTGTTAACAAAAAGAGCTTGAAATTCAGTTAACAAGAAGCATTAATTTGCTTCATTTTGCTTGTGTGTGACCCTTAATTGCCCCAGTGACAGCAGGAAGATATGTGGTTAAATCTCAATCCATAGTTGACACTATAATGTTGAGGAAGTGTTACACTGTCTTCTTTCTCAAGTGGGTTTGAAAGATTATTTGCACTATCTGAAGAAGAATTTATCAGCAATTTATCCCTCAACTACTGACACTGAAACAGATTTGCTGTTCACTGATCGTTGTTGGATGTGAGAGCTTGCTGTGTACTAATTGACTGTTGTGGCTCCTTGAAGGAAATTGGGAGAACATTATAATTTAATAGAAACTTAAATTTGTGAAAGCTGGTCTTGCTGGATGATATGCTGAGAAATTGTCATGCACAAATAAACATAGATGATGGAAATAGAAAATTGTGTATATCAACCACTAAATAAATGCAGCAAATACTGAAAACCTGTTCTGTGCCTTTTCCAATATCCTGATACCCCTCTAATGCTGAATGAATTTGAGGAGGGGTTTTGACTCCAAATGCAGACCATCCAACTAGTTGCCTCATTACCTCTCACTTTCAGTCAACCACCCAGTCCTTTCTTCTCAAACTTCTCAAGTCCCTCACTAACATTTTCTCAAGATTTGTTAACTGCTCTCTAAAGACTCTCTTGACCCAGTTCCTGATTCAATTACTCCTTCTTCTCAAGTGTTGTTGCACCAATTATTAGAACTTCTGTTGTCCTCTTCCTCAAAAGGCTCACTCTCAATTCCACACAGACATGGAGAGAGTGAGCAAACTCCACACAGTCACCTAAGGGTGGGATCGAACCCAGGGTTCCTGGCACTGTGAGCCACCATGTCACCCCTAACAAGATCGTAGTTTGACCACATTTGAGAATGCTCTGCATAACTGAAGCGTAACATCTTATTTCTGTAATAAAGGATAGTATTCCATTTTTCTACTGAATTACTTGCTTTTTTTCTGACACACGCATGAAAACATCTCGATGCCTCTGCACCTCAGAATTCTACTGTCACTTTTCATTCAAATAATACTGTTTTATTGTTCCTGCCAAAGTGAGCAATTTCACATTTTTCCACATTATACTCCATTTGCCAGATTTTTGCCGCTCACTCAGCCTATTGTCAACCTGCATTCCTGTTATCTTCACCAGACACTTTACAAAATCTCTTTGTGCCACCTGTAACACTAATTACTATGTCCCTATTTGGAGGTGCTGGTGTTGGGCTGGGGTGTACAAAGTTAAAAAACGCACAACACCAGTTCATAATCCAACAGGTTTATTTGGAAGCATTAGCTTTTGGAGGGTTGCTCCTTCATTATATTCTTCCAACATGACACCTATTGTTGAAGTTCACTTGAGAGTGTAGCTTTAAACAAAAGTTCTGGGGATTTACATATGAAAGAATTGGTTATTCTAAAAGATGAGAGACTTAACAAACACTCCAGGTCTTTTTCAATATATAATTTCAATCGCATCACACTGTAAACTTTTGCTATAAATTCCGTGTTTTACAATCTTATACTCCACAACCACCTGATAAAGGAGCAGCGCTCTGAAAGCTAGTGCTTTCAAATAAACCTGTTGGACTATAACCTGGTGTTGTGTGAATTTTAACTTTGCACTATGTACCCATTCCCCTTATCTTCATCACTGACATAAATTGTAGATATTTGAGAGTAGTGGACAAATCACTAATGAGTCTAAACTGAAGTGATACTTGTCTTTGTTAACAAAATGGTTTATTGCATGAAAGCGATTTATACAATTTATTTTACTAGTCAAGCATAATTATCATGACTCTCAGGGGCTGTATAGAACACATCTGCTCCCATTGAAAGGTAGTGTAGAACTCCCCTATCTCCACCATCTTTGTAGAGTTCAATGTAGCACAAAAACTACCTCCTTCAGAACAATTCCTTTAGTAATCACTGGTACTTCTGCAACACCCCATTTTTATCCCAGAATTGGTGCCTGTGACTTCAGCTGCCTTACCACCTTGCCCTAGAAAAATCCCCCATTTCTCCCTGGCCTTTTCCTCTTTGAAAATTATCCTTTAATACCTACTTCATCTTGTGCTTTAAGTCAATACTGCTATCTACTGATTGAAATAACAGTCTGGAGTATCTTGGCCATGGATGTTATGACTCTGATTATTTACATCACCATGACATACATGAATCTCATTATACCATGACACTCACCTCTTTCAGCAAGTTTTTAGATACCCCTGCTTAAATTATTTCCAATGTCAAACTAACTGTTTTAAGTAATTGTGCCAGTTAAAATCCAAGGAGATTTCTCTATGTCAAAGGTACTGTATAAATGCAAGTGAATTAGTTGTTGCATTCTGCAGTTGCATGTTTTTACTGTATCTATGTTGCTTTTCATATTTGTCTGAGCAGCAATAGTCAATATTTTTTCATTGATTACAGATCTGATTGTATGGCACAGTTCTCAGTATTGGGAGAAAGTGAGGACTGCAGATGCTGGAAAGTCCAGCACCATACCTTTTGACAGTTATCAGCATTCACTGATAACTAAACGCTGTTACAGTTCATTTACACAGAATAATCGCTTTAAGTGAATGCACGTAAGGCAGAGTTACACTATTATGTGTGTTGTAAATGTGTAAACTCTGCTGTTACTCTATTCTATGAGCTAGCTGGACTTGTGGTTACCATAAAGTAGATTAGCTACCACCATCTACAGAGCCTGCTGTGTCCAGGGAGGTAGAGGAAAACCACTGCATATTTTAACAAGAGGCTCTTGTCTTGAACAAGATGTAGTTTATTGCATGGTAGCAATCAGGTATAGGCTATTGGTATGAAGACCTGGATTCAGATCCTAATGTCTACCATTCCAATTTTGACCAGACTGGGGATGAGCTTAAACCAGTTTTCAGCTTTAACGCTTTAACCAATTGTCTGATACAACAGCTCCACCAATCTTTGCGTGTGTGTGTGTGTGTGTGTGTATGTGTATAAATGTGTGTGTGTGTGTGTGTGCTGGGGGTGCACCGAGTTGGTTGTGGTGGGAGATAATTGGTTGGCCTTTGACTTGAGAACTATTAATCTTGATTTTGTTCTGGATTCTATGAAGCCTATAAAAGCTCTACCCACTGGAGAATCTTTTATCTCTTGGATATCCTTTGAGGAAGTTATGGTGCCTGCTGAATCAGAAAAGTCGTCCCATCTAGTGGATCCTTAATGTCCTGAACATCTTCACGGAAAGCAGATGCCATCTTGATGCAGTTATTTTCTTCCTAGACAGTATCCTGGATTTCTGAACCAGGCAATTTCTTCTTGACCACATCCTGAATCTGTGGATGGTGATAAGCCAGTATTGGTGGTGGCTTCCAAGCAACCATATGCAATTTACCTTCAATACGTGCAACCAACTTTTTATTTTTAATTTGCTCACCTATCAGTGCTAAAGTAAAAAGACTCTGTACTTGTTGGATGCTTGCATTTGTCAACATTTGTTCGGTGATCACTTTACTGGTTAACCCAACATATTCAGTTCAGTCCACTTGAGGACTACTGATTACATAGAATGGCCACTGCTACAGGTATTGATGATTCTTCCTTGGAAGAACAGAAATGTTTTCTACTTGGACTTTTGTTAACATCTGAAATTGGATTTGTATCTCCCCGAATAACTTGTTCACTAGATTGTGTTACAATGGAGTGGAAAAACATTTCTGCTAATCCTGTATAGTCATTGATTCACAATCAGCTATCAGCTCTTCAATATTTTTGGAGATTACAGGCTACAAAACCTATTGGGTTCTGGCTGTTTTTCCCAAGTCTATTATTTTGGCTATATAGTTGCAACATTATAGACTGTAAAGTGTGCTTCCTTACCCATGTAATATAATCTGATAATGAGTATCAATTTAAAATTAGTCACATATCCATTGACATAAATTGCTTCTTGCCAAAATGAAGTTGCTGAATCTCCAATTATTCATTGGAATAGATTGGATGATTGTTCTATTGCAGGTTGTTATACCTTGTAACGTCATTGTGTGAGGAACTTTTGACTTTCTGCTGCTCTGTAACTGTGTTCTACATCTGCAGTGACCTATTGTTATACAAATATAGCATTCATTATTAATAACTAGTCATGATTCCTGTGAAATTTGAGTATTGACACTAACATTTAGTATCTGCTACTTGGCCTTCTGTGTATATTGGCTTCTCAGGTGTGTCCTTAGGGCTTTGTACATTACAAAAGGATTGGATTCTACACATCACCTGTGATAAGGTTGATCTTCTCCTCTTCAAATTGATAGCTGTAGATTTAGTAAAATCGACGTTTCGGGCAAAAGCCCTTCATCAGGAATATAGGCAGAGAGCCTGAAGGGTGGAGAGATAAGTGAGAGGAGGTGGGGGTGGGGAGAAAGAAGCATAGAGTACAATAGGTGAGTGGGGGAGGGGATGAAGGTGATAGGTCAGGGGGGTGGAGTGGATAGGTGGAAAAGAAGATAGGTAGGTAGGACAAGTCATGGGGACAGTGCTGAGCTGGAAGTTTGGAACTGGGGTGAGGTGGGGGAAGGGGAAATGAGGAGCGAGTTTGTTTCAGGACATGGTTGAAGAGCTTCAGGGCAGAGGAAATGACCTGGGTGTTGCAGTGGGAGAGGGACTCCCTGAGATTCTTATAGAGAGAGGAGGAAAACTTCTTCAAGGCAGGCATTTTTGCAAGAGGATTCACAGTAGGGTTAAAATCAACTAGGTAAAAACAATGACTGCAGATCCCCCACCCAGAGTACATTTTGTACCCTTACCACCATCAGTGCTTCCTCCAAGAGTTGTTCAACATTCCAAACTTCCAGCTCAGCACTGTCCCCATGACTTTTCCTACCTGCCTATCTTCTTTTCCACCTATCCACTCCACCCTCCCCCTACCGACCTATCACCTTCATCCCCTCCCCCACTCACCTATTGTACTCTATGCAACTTTTTCCCCACCCCCACCCTCCTCTCACTTATCTCTCCATCCTTCAGGCTCTCTGAAGGGCTTTTGCCCGAAACGTCAATTTTACTGTTCCTCGGATGCTGCCTGAACTGCTGTGCTCTTCCAGCACCACTAATCCAGAATCTGGTTTCCAGCATCTGCAGTCATTGTTTTTACCTAGCTGTAGATTTAGTGTCTGGTTTGAAAGCAGTTCTGTATTTTAAGAACTGTTTTCTCCAAGACGTTTGATTCTGTATTCTATTTAACCCATCTCTGAAAATAATGTTCCTGACAATATTATTTCTTCTGCCATTTCTTTAAATCAATTTAAATGTTCATTTTATTTTAAAGCTTTTGTTTATGGAGTATATTAACACTGGGTTATTCTATTTGCCTTGAAAATCTGCTGCTATATATACCGATTCTGTTTCTTTTTCTTTCTCTTGGAAGTATTTTGATTCTGCAAGATAGCAGTGCTGGTTTATTATCCTTGCTTTAAAGGTTTTTAATTCTGCAGTAAAGCAATACCAATTCTCTGTATTACTGTTTTGGAAGGTTTGCCCACGGTTATGTAGTTCAAAACATGAGGATTCCTTTTCTCTGTCACTGAAATGTAAGATTCCTGCATTGTGGAGCCTGATAAATGATACTTCACCTTTTTAGCTGTTTCATGAAATGAATTGTTCTACCTGAGATTCTAAAGCTGAATTGCCTTCCCTTTCCAACTTTCTATAGATAATTCACGCTGTCCATAGCACTTCTAATAATGCCCAAAATCTTATAACTTTAATGAAGATTCCTCTTCACTTTAATGGCTTCTCTGAATGAATTCTGGATTCTTGCAGCTTAATGCCTTCCTCTCTAAGTGTAGCTTCAGTTATGGATCTCCTGCACTCATTATGGCCTCTATAGTCTCCAGTATGTTTTTTTTTTCTGTTAGAATTTGTCTGCTTAACCTTCTAAATTGCTCATCATTGTTTGAACTCTGGCTTTGTGATGATCCCAGTGTGATAAATTTAGCATAAATTGCTTCTATTCCCCCAGTGCGATCCTTGTGCAACCATTCCTCATTGTAGTAGCCCACGTGATGCCAATGCTTGCTCTGAGCTGGAAGCACTTTTTATGCTTCTAGCTTTTCCAGTTTGTAAATCTGCTGCATTTTAAAGTTTTCCACTTTGTCCACCAGGGATTTCAACTTTCTGGTTGAACCTCTAAATAGGGACTGACGCTCTTGCAGTTCATTCATATCTGATATAATCTGTAATTGCTAAATGTGGCTAGTGTGTGCAGCTTCTTGCTCATACTTGTTTTCACACTTCTCTTACCAGGTCAGAAATGCTTTCAGCATTGAGTCTTCCTTGTTGAATCTTGCCACAAGTTTGTCCGCTTCAAGCTGTTTGGTTGTTCAGCTCCTTCTGCTGCTAATGTCTGCCCTGTAGCTCTAACTGGAAGTTTTTCTAGGTTTGATGGAATTTGTTCAATACAGCTAAATCAAGTTCCAATCAACACAGCTGTTTATCGCGTTGTATTGATACAGGTCTCAGTGTAAAGGTCTCAGTCTCTGTCTTGCTGCAGCCACTGGCATATGCATGCTACCAAATCACTCAACTAGCCTAGATATGGTGTTGCTTGTGATTGTAATGTATGTAGCTCTCAGGAGTTGTAATACAAGTCTATTGAAGCTTTCAGCACTATGTTATCCAGGTATAGTTGCTATGTTATGGGAGTCAACATAGGTATCTCTTTGTCATATACTAATATCCTGCTGAAGGTCAGGAGACAACATTAGCATCAGCAGCAGACTATAAGGGCAGATTAGATCGGGTCTATCTCCTTCAATATCTAGAGGTGTGCTACCTTTCCCCACCCAAATCCTTATGATGCCATCAGATTAGATGGAACTTAATGCAGTATTCAGCATTAGCCCTTTCAGAACCATACAGTATCTTTTCTATATATAAAATATTGTGCCCTGAGTCAGTTAGGGAAGTGGCAGAAAAATATGGCACCTGGCCCACCACATGTGACAGCTGGTAGGGCTTTTGCCTCCCACACTGTCTTAATTGCTGCCGATGCTTGCAACTTTGTGAGATAGTGAAATGTAGTGTCCTGAGTCAAGGTAGGTGTGTAATGACAGAATGGCAGAATTATTACCACATGGAAAGAGGCAAATCAGTCCATCCTGTTTGTGCCAGCTCTCCATAGGAGCAGTTTA
The DNA here is from genome assembly GCF_047496795.1 of Chiloscyllium punctatum. Classification (NCBI taxonomy): domain Eukaryota; kingdom Metazoa; phylum Chordata; class Chondrichthyes; order Orectolobiformes; family Hemiscylliidae; genus Chiloscyllium; species Chiloscyllium punctatum. The sequence goes on along the minus strand of NC_092752.1, from coordinate 17,338,401 downwards.
CTTCAAGCCATACTCCTTCCTTCCCCCACTTTTTCTGAACATTCATCCTTTCCAGATAACAATCCAATTCCCAGGTCATCACTTCAAGAACCTGCCTCTACTACGCCCTCAGGCAATGCCTTCCATATCCATATGAAGGCTTCTTTTCCTGCCACTTTGGAATGGAATCTTACCATCTAGGGCCTTCGCTTGGACTGAGGACAAAGTTTGGTCTGCTTTTAAATGGATAATTTCAACCAAATTGTCAGAAAACTGACAGCATCCAATCAGCCATCCAATTTAAACCATTGGTTAAAATAATTGTTGTTGACTTTTGATCAGCCAAAATCTGCCTGGTCTCCATATTTGTTTTTAATGTGGACAAACATGTGTCCTCTGTTCACTCAACATGGAAACTGGGGAGTCAACCCTTCCCTCATCTTGACACCTTTGACACTGTGTTGTTCATATTTAAATTTCACTGCACCTTATATGAGGTAGTAGGATGGCCAGCCACTATAAAAGGCTGACTAGAGGTTAACATACAGCAAAGGAATGCTAGAGGGCTAGTGAAAGAGCATTCTCTCCATTTTCATCCCCTCCCCCAGCACCCCACCTCCCCCCCCCCCCACCCCCCACCCCCACTTGTCTGCCTTCTCCACTGTTTTAGCATCACCAGTCATGCGAAGGGAATCTACCTTATAAACTGCTACAAGTGCAATAAATGATTGATGTGCACAGAAAGTAATTACAGAGAATGCTTTTGCATGGGGGGAGCAGACACCAGGGTTCCCTGCAGATATCTGAGATAATAAATTTCCTTGCAGTTAAATAACATTCACAGTGCACATAATTAAAGTTCTGGAAGGATTGTTTTATGTATAATTTAGACTAAGCCAAGCAAATCTTTGGTTTCTGCATCTAGGAGATTTAAGCAGAAGCAATGAGGGATGCAGAAACAACACAGAGTCCCTGTATATCATGTTGTAGGATCATATTGTTAACTATTTGAGTAGATGTTCTAGAGAATAGCTTGGTAACTAGCAATGGAATCATTGACTCCCATTGAGCAGACAAATGTTTCATTTTCAGACTTGGCTAATGTTTGAAATGGTACTGGTCTTACCTGAGATTTGCTGCGAAGTGGAGGAGAACAGAACAGTCTTTGTGGGATACTTCAAAGAATTGTTATGGCACAGCAGGAGGCCAGTTGTCCCATTTTGTCTGTGATGGATCTCCAAATACGTAACTCACCAAATGTTATGCCCCATCTTTTCTCCATGGCCCATCACATTCTGTCTTTTCAGATAATAATCCAAATCGCTCCTGAGTGTCTCAATTCAACCTGTCTTTGCCATTTGGGGCCTACAGACATTTTCAAGGCTTGATTGGGTGTTGAAGAGTGTGGTTGAGTGACAATAGCAATCTGATCTCACAATTCCATTGCTTGTTATAGTTTTAATCTCTTTGTGATCTTCCTGATTGAGCCACACCATGCCAGCTGGCCAATCCCTCACCAAAACAACCGATTCATATTGTGTTTCAACGGGAGACTCAAATGAAATAAAAACCAAAACAAAATACCAGGAACTACGCAACAGGTCAGGCAGCATCCATGGAGAGAGAAATATTCAGGTCAGGGACCTTTCGTCCAAACTGAAAGTGATAACAATGGAATAGGATTTGAACAATGGAGAGGAGACTAGGACACAAGAACAAAAAGTCTATGATGGGTTGAAAGGCAGGAGAGGTCAATTGACAAAAGATTTCATGCTAAAAAAGATAAAGGGAGTAAATGGTCAAAATAAAGAAACAAAGATCTGTCCTGAGTGAGTGTAGATGGCAGTATAATGATCTACTGTGCGCAAAAGTAACAGCAGGAGAAACAATGTTCAGACCGATACATGCAAAAGCTAAACAGAAACTAATTGAGGGGATAGATTTTGTAGTTTGAAATTATTGTTACTGAATGTTGAGTCCAGGAGGTTGCAAAGTGACTAACTGAAAGATGGGGTGCTGTTCTTTGAGCTTTTTTGCATCACCGCAGCACCCAAGGCTAGAGAAATCAGAATGGAGAAAAGGGTTAAAATGGTAAACCATCAGAAGCTTAGGTTTATATTATGGACAGAACACAGGCATTCAAATGAAAAATAAAACAACAGACTACGTAAATGCCAGGTGATAATCATCTCCAACAAGCTAGAGAATAAATATCTCCCCTGTCGTTTAATAGCAATCCCTGCCATCAAAATCCTGTGGTTCACTATTAACCAGCAACTGAGCTAGACAATCCATATGAAAACTGTGACCGCAGGAGCATGTCAACGATAGGACTTCAGGGCAAGTAACTCATCTCCTGACTTTCAAAGACTATTCATCATCTTGAAGTCACAAGTCAGGAGTCCTGTGGAAAGCTCAACACTGGATCAGTAAAACTCTAAGAAAACTGAAGAAGCCCGACACATCAGGAGAAAATAGACTACTTTATTGACACTCCATGTCATCAACTTCACCAGTTGTGCCCTCTACCACTGACGCACAATGGTAAAAGTGATGCTAACAACAAGATGCAATGTAGTAATTCCACCTTCCAACATGGTGACCTCTACCACCTCAAGGAGCAAGGCCAGCAGATGGATGGGAACACCCACTCCACAAACTCCTCCACTCCCAGACACACACTATTTCATTGTTCCTTCCTTATTGCTTGGTCAACCCAGGATAGATACCAATTGCTTAAAGGGGGTGTGTGGTTTTGACTGGTACAATAGAGACCTTTATGGACCAGTGGACCCTCAGGAGCTGGTTGCATCATCACTCGTGACAACAAAGTTTTGATTTAATTTTTTTCAGGTTACTTTCGCAGTTTTCTAAGTTTTTTGTTGACTGATTTTATTTTTGTTACTGTGCCCCATTGGGGCTGTATGACCTGTTTAAGTTTATTTTGAAAAGGGTAGACCATTGATTGAATATGGGACTACTCTAGTCTATATGCTTCATCACCTTGTAGCAGGATATCAGAAATTCCTCCAGCCTTTCTGAAATCTCCAAGGTCCTCCAATTCTGTTCCATTTGCAGTGATTGTTCAACTACCAAGGCCCTAAACTTCAGAATCCCTTCCTCGAACCACTTCACCATCTACTCTTCCCTCATGCTTTAGGTTGCTCCTACAACATCTACTTTTACTAAACTTTTGGTCATCTGTCCTGATGTCACATGGTGTGGAGCTGTGTTAAAATGTTAGTCTGATCTCCTGCGAAGGTCCTTGTGATTTTTTTCATACGTCAAAGGTGCTATGTCAGTGTAAGTCATTATCGGTGAGATGCTTTTAATCACTGAGGTATCAGGTGGACCAAGGAGAGGCTCCTACCTTTATTTTGTAAATGAGTAAAGTTGCCATAGTCCTACTGGACCATAGGGCTCGTCTCATTAGAGATAGACAGCTGGTAGAGTGAAACATGAAGGTCATCATGCAAAGGGAGAGGTTGAGAAAAAGAGTCCTTCATGATAACCACAGCCACTGTGGGAGTAGAACCCACACTGTTAGCATTGTCATCCAGCCAACTGAGCTAGTGACTTTTTTTTGGCTTCTATTGCATTGTGGTGTAGACCCACACACATTGCTTCTAACAGGAACCATCTACTAAAACAAATGAGAGAGATTTCTAGATGAGGTGTGCATATGTGTAATTATCAACCCTTGATCTTCAGAGTGAATAGTTCAGACTAGAACAGCCTTCCTGAACAGGTCGTCTGCATTTTAGTTGGAAGTTCGCTGTCAGTGAATATACACAAATAAAGAGAAATCTACCATTTCTTTTAAAAAAGCATGTTTAAAATTGAAAATATAAAGCTTGGTTGTAGGTAAAATAATATTTTAACCAAGCTGATGAATAGTTAAGATTAACACCTGATTGTTGCAGTATGGTAATGGATCAGATCTATTAGCTTGTTACGCAAGATTTGTTTAAAGAGACTATTACGCAGTCATTTAATCAATTTGTTATACTGAAGGTCGTGACTTTCTAGACACTTGCAGTATGCCTGTTCAGTGGCTGTCAGACCTGCCTTAATAAAGTTAACACATGCTGTGTTTTATTCTCAATGTTTAAAATTCTCTCTCAGTGCGATGCTTCATCTGATTAAGGTTTTATTCTTTGCCCTTCTATCAAAATTGGTCACTTCCGTCATGGTTGTGTAGAAAGAGTATTTTTCTCCTTTATAGCATCATAAATTTAATATGGATCATTAACTCCTGATACACATGCATGTCCTGACAAATGTAGTCAATGAATAATGCACATAATGTGCTTGTGCTCAAATACATCACATCATAGTGAATGCACTAAACAAATATCATCTTTAACATTGATTAGCTGTATATGAAGAAACATTCATGCCAGTTGTTAAAGTATTCAGGGTAATACATAAGACCAATGTCCCTTAGATATGAGTTGCTTTAATTACAAATGAATACAGTCCGTAATCTGACTTAACTCTTCTAAATTAATGACTAGCTAACGTAAGGCTTGATGGATTTAGATTTCTCAGTATTCAGTCACTGACACTGAATAAAGTTGTATTTTAAAAGAAATTACCTTTGCAAATCTATATTTTACATACATAAAAATTACACGTATGCTGCATTGTACCCTCAACAAAATAGTGACCAACAATGACACATGTTTGCGTTGTATTTAATATAAAAATAATTTCAATGAGATCTGCAGAAGTGTAACATTTAATGTCTCATAACTCATCCTTCTTTATATACTGGATAACAATAGATGCCAAGACCAGAGGGAGAAAATTAGAAGGGTGATTGAAAATGTAAAGAGCTGGCAATTAAAAAAGGCAAGGGAGGTAATAGATCCAGATATGTAGGCAGATGCAGATAGAGATCCATGCGATGCCAGTCAATCGATGGGATAGGTGTCTCTTTGTGTGCAAAATATCCTTGCAGCAGCATTGGAATGAAAGGTCCTCAAAGTGCAGCATTGAAATGCAGAACCATACTCTCGGTAGATCAGAGATGTGCCATCATGATGCAGTCAGACTGGTACACGTTGGATGCCAGGTTCCAAAGATGAGTGTGTGTGTGTTTGCTATCCATGGAGCACGTAACCTGAGACATTGGTAACTGATGTCCAGGTTGGAGGCCAGAAGTACTAACAGTCAGCTGGAGTCACCAGGTAACTGATTTGGCTTTCATTTTGGGAATTTTCCTTGCCTATTTTCTATCTGGCAGTTGGGAGAATAGGAAACTGCACATTTATGAGGTGAGATTGATTAATAGCAAGATGTACTCACTATTTAGAATCACATCTCACATTTAAACACTGGTTGGGAAAATGGGACATTTTGCTGTTGACATTAAGAAGCTTCTCTAGCCATCTCACTTGATTTTCTCATCTTTTTTGCCATGCCCATGTTGCTTAAGGGCTCCCAGAGGGGGTAGGTGGGGAGGTGGTGTGATGGCTTATGCAGATAGGGAGATCATGAATGGATTACAACACAAAGCTAGAAATGTTATGCTTGAACTGACTGTGGACTGTGAGCCATTGTCAATCAACAAAGTCATATTACAACATAGAAATTGGACAAGGGAGTTTGCAATGGGCTTGTACTTAGGGAGTGTGGAGTTTGGAAGGAGGATTGGGAATATATTAAGATAATTGAAGCTGGATATGACATTGATGTATATCTGAGCGTTTGGTGATATTATGAAATTGGAATTCAGCAGTCATTTCAATAAAGAGGTTCAAGAGTTTGAAACTCCTCACCAGACCAAGTAAGTCATGATATTTGAGGTTGGGAATAGGCTGGTGTAGACTGAGACAGTAGTTATGGAGCAAGATAGTGAGTCGAATCTTCCCAGCCCCCAAACAACATGTTCAATGATGAGAAAGTTGCAAGAATTGTGTGAAATGGCCAGCGTGGACCATTCCGATGTTGACAGCAAGAAATCCCAATTTTCAATCAGGTGTTGAATGGTGAGGCAAGAGAGGCAAGAGGCTATTAGCAGGCATTAAGTAATCTTGTGAAGTAATCTTGCCTCATTTATCTGTAATGTTCTATTTTTCCACCCGCCAGACAGAAACTAGATGGTGGCAATTCCCGACTTGAAAGTCATAACAGTAACCTGGCAACTCAAAAAAATCCTTAGAGTACAGAAAGAGGCCATTCAGCCCATTGACTCTGCACTAACTCTCTGATGAGCATCCCACCAAAATCTAGCTCCCCACCCCCCTCCAACCCTATCCCAGTTTGTAACCCTGCATTTACCATGGCTAGACATCCATGGACAGTACAGGGCAATTTAGCACAGCCAATCCAATGTACCTTGCATACCTTTGGTCTGTGGGAGGAAACTTGAGCATCCAATGGAAACCCTGGCAGATATGAGGAGTGCCTAGAAATTCCATGCAGGCAGTCACCCAAGGCTGAAATCAAACTTGGCTCCCTGGTGCTGTGAGGCAGCAGTACTAACCACTGAACCACTGTGCCAACCTCCAGCTCACTGCTTGCTCCTCTGGCCCTCCATCAGTCACCAACATCTTGGGGGTCAGTCCTGCCCTTCACGCCCCTGTTGACAAAGCAGGGTGCCAACTTCCCTCTGTCAGATATGGCTCAGGCAGTTGGCAGAAATTATGCAGGTCAGCTCCAGGGCGCCAGCACTTGATTGGGTACATGACTGGTCTTTAAAAATAGTGCTGCTGCCAGGGATTTCTGGAGATCCCAGCAGTGGTTAGTACTCCCACCTGTGACAAGTGGGAGAATACTATGAGGGAGGCACTGCAGGGGTATGGCAATAAGAAATTAGGCTTTTGGGCAAATTGTGCAAATGAACTTCCCAGGGGTCATGGAGAGAAATCCTCCATGCAACTTGCCAAGAATGGCACATCGGAAATTTCTGGTTAAAGTCAGCCTGGTGTGATGATTGGAAAAAAATAAATTGGAAATGTGGGAGAATCTGGGCATGAACTTGGGCGGAGTCAAAAAATTGAAGGAACTTAGAGAAGAAAGGAAGGTTAGGTTGGGGGTAGTTTGCATGAATAGAGGAGCCATGAGTTGGATTATCTGCTTACAACAGATTTTTAAGAAAACCATAGTGGTGGTTATGACCTATTGTTATAATTGCTAGACCTTTAATCCAGAAACTCAGCTAAAGTTCTGGGGAACCAAGTTTAAATCCAGCTACAGCAGTTGGGGGAAAGTTGAGTTCAATAAAAAATATCTGGAGTTATGAATCTACTGATGACCGTGAAACCATTGTCCTTTAGGGGAGGAAATCTGCCATTCTCATCTCATCGGTATATAAGCAGGAGGCTGGAAGAACGCAGCATCAGGAGGTGGAGAACCAATGTTTCAGGTGTAACCCTTCTTCCTCATCTTGTCTGGCCGGAAGATGCAGTGGATATTGCAAAGAGTTTGCACCCTGACAACAGGTACTGAAAACCTGCACTCCAGAACTTGCTGCTCCCCTAGCCAAGCTGTTCTAGTACAGTTACAACACTGGCATCCACCTGAAAATGTGGAAACTTGGACAGGTATGTCCTGTGCACAAAAAGCAAGATTAATCCAACCTGGCCAATTACTACACCACTACTGACTGAATCATCAGTAAAGTGATGGAAGGTGTCATTAACAGTGCTATCAATCAGCACCTGCTCAGTGATGCTCGGTTTGGGATCCAGCAGGGCCACTCAGCTCCTGACATCATCACAGCCTTGGTTCAGACAAGGACAACAAAAAGCTGAATTCCAGACATTGACATCAAGGCTTTACTTGACCAAGAGTGGCATTAAGGAGCCCTAGCAAAACTGGAATCACTTGGTATTAGGGGGCAAACTGCCCACTAGTTGGAATCATATTTGGCACATAGGAAGATGGTTATGATTGTTGGTGGTCAGTTATCTCAGCTCCAGGACCTCTCTGCAGGCGTTGTTCAGGATACTGTCCTTGGCCAAACCATCTTCAGCTGCTTCACCCATGACCTTCCCTCCATCATAAGATCAGCAGTGGGGATGTTTGCCGATGATTGCACAATATTCAGCATCATTTGGGACTCCTCTGATACTGAAGCAGTCCATGTTCAAATGCAGAAGACCCGAACAATATCCAGGCTGACAAGTTGCAAGTAATATTCTCACCATACAAATTCCAGGCATGGATTATCTCCAAAAACAGATAATCTAATCACTTCCCCTTGACATTCAATAGTTCTACTATCACTGAATCCTCCACTGTCAACATACTTGGGTTTACCATTGACCAGAAACTGAACTGGACTCACCACATAAATAGAGTGGCTACAAGAGCAGGTCAAAGGTTAGGAATACTGCAGTGAGTAACTCATGTCCTGACTCCCCACAGCCTGCCCACCATCTACAAGGCACAAGTCAGGAGTGTGATGGAATACTCTTCTCTTGCCTGGATGGGTACAGCACCAACAGCACTCAAGAGGCTTGACACTACCCAGAACAAAGCTTGATTGACACCACATCCATATGTATCCACTCCCTCCACCACGATGCTCAGTAGCAGTGTGGACTACCTTCAAAGTGCACTGCAGAATTTCACGAAAGATCCTTAGACAGCACCTTCCAAACCCATGACTACTCCCATCCAGAAGGGCAAGGGAAGCAGAAACATGGGGACACCATCTGCAAGTTCCCCAGCAAGCCACTCAACATCCTGGCTATGAATCCTTCACTGTCGTTGGGTCAAAATCCTGGAGTTGCCTCCCTAAAAGCATTGTGGGTCTACCTATAGCAGACAGACTGCAGTGGTTAAAGAAGGTAGATCACCACCACCTTCTCAAGGGCAACCAGGTACAGGAAATAAATTCTGGCCAGTTGGCAATGCCAACATCCCACAAGTGAATAAACTAAAGGCATAGTACTTTAGGAAAAGAAAATATTAACACTATCAGCCATCATTAAGCCAGGAAGGGAAGTTGAGAGGTTAATAGTTAAATGGTATCTTGCCACAGAATATTATGGAGTTGTAGTCAGTACTTTTATGTTTTAGATCTGGACACAAAGGCTAGAGAATGTGATTGCCCAAGGCTCACCTGAATTCTTTCATTGATTGAAGCCACTCCCCTGTCTCAAGAGAGAACAAGATGAGCATTTTCACCTGATACGATAAACATATCATCAGATACAATGGACCATTCAAAACAAAGACAATTCAAGATGTTAAATAGCAACTCAGAATCAATATACAGACCACCCTAATTTGGAAAAGGACTAAAAACTTCTGAAAGGTCACACTGTGAGGAGACCTTGCTGCAGAATACAGATGATACCAGCCAGAAGCTGTTTTGAATATGAAGTTCCAAAGCAAACCATCCAGATAGCCCCAAGTAACCCAAAGAGTCAAGCTAATTGATTAGCAATACCTTGAAAGTAGGGATGGGAGAGGATGGGATGGGCAGAGAGGGTTTTCCTCAACCTATTCTACTTTTAATCCAATTGAAAACCAATCTTTTAGAAATTTGACTGCAAGAAATCTTTCAGTCTGCTAATAATCCTTTGTTTTTCAAACTCTTGCTTTGCCTTCAAAACATCAAATCTTTAAAACAGCTATAGATCTGCCTCATGCAAAGCTGTGATCTTAAATCAGAGATTGAGTAATAGTATGATTCATTTACCTGGAATCACTGTCTTGTGTGTGTGAATGAGTGTATGAGGCATTGAGTTTTGAATATGGGATAGGTGTGTGAAAGTTCTTCATTTTAAACTCACTAAAGCTTGCTGCTGGATTTTTAATTGTGAACCATACCTTGAGGCTAACAAAACAGATATTCATTTCATCAGAAAACCTAGTGATCATGGGCAGGAAAGGAATATACAATTTGTCCAAGGTAGAACTGAGGCTGTAACTTGGATATTAATCCATTGTAAGTGAATTAAATCTGATGAAAAAAGAAAATTAGAAATTTTCCAAACAGAAAGGAAAAATAGTAATGCCAAAATTATGAAACAAAAAGCAAAAGAGATTCCAGCAGTAAGCTTTGCAAATAAGAGGTAAGATGGTTTTGATGTAAACACATTTATCCATAAGGAGGACCTGGCCAAAATCAGTGTCTTTAAATATAAATGACTAATAGCCACAGCAAGACAGGTATATCGGAATGTACCTCATAAATTGTTAAAGCCTGAAATACCTCAAATACTGATTGGGCATGACCTCACTTCAGTGTTTGAATGGGTAAAAAATCTGGAGCCTGAAACAGATCAGGTTACCTTTGGTAGAAATTCACCCAAAGACCAGAGAATATAACTAGAGTTTCAGGCATTCGTGTAAGAGAGAGAAAAAAAGGGATCCTCCAGAGAGACAGAGTCAGAGAGAGAGAGATGATTAAGGAGTGCAGGGAAGCAAGGGAATTCCAGACAGAGCAAGAGAGTGATAGACAAAAAGGTAAAGACAGAGTTTAAAAGCTAAAGACAGAAAGAAGGGAACTAAGGCAGACAAAATTGCCTAAGGAGACCTTGACTCTGCTAAGGAGAACTTTCCCTCGATCTCTTCATAGCCAACTGCCGCCGTGACATTAACCACCTCAACCTCTCCACACCTCTCACCCACTCCAACCTCTCACCCTCGGAACGTGCAGCCCTCTACTCCCTCCGTTCCAACCCCAACCTCACTATCAAACCGGCAGACAAGGGAGGTGCGGTAGTAGTTTGGCACACCGACCTTTACACCGCTGAGGCTAAATGCCAGCTCGTGGACACCTCCTCCTACTGCCCCCTTGACCATGACCCCACCTCCCACCACCAAACCATCATCTCCCAGACCATCCATAACCTCATCACCTCAAGGGATTTCCCATCCACCGCCTCTAACCTCATAGTCCCACAACCCCGCACCGCCATTTCTACCTCCTGCCCATAATCTACAAACCTGACTGCCCCGGCCGACCCATTGTCTCAGCCTGCTCCTGCCCCACTGAACTCATCTCTGCATACCTCAACACGGTCCTGTCCCCCTTAGTCCAAGAACTCCCCACCTACATTCGGGACACCACCCATGCCCTCCACCTCCTCCGTGATTTTCGCTTCCCCGGTCCCCAACGCCTTATCTTCACCATGGACATCCAGTCCCTGTACACCTCCATCCCCCATCACGAAGGACTCAAAGCTCTCTGCTTCTTCCTTTCCCACCATGCCAACCAGTACCCTTCCACTGACACCCTCCTTCGACTGACTGAACTGGTCCTCACCCTGAACAACTTCTTTTTCCAATCCTCCCACTTTCTCCAAACCAAAGGAGTAGCCATGGGCACCCGCATGGGCCCCAGTTATGCCTGCCTCTTCGTAGGATATGTGGAACAGTCCATCTTCCGCAGGTACGCTGGCACCACCCCCACCTTTTCCTCCACTACATCGATGACTGTATCGGCGCTGCCTCATGCTCCCACGAGGAGGTTGAACAGTTCATCCACTTTACTAACTCCTTCCACCCCAACCTCAAATTTACCTGGACCGTCTCAGACTCCTCCCTCCCCTTCCTAGACCTCTCCATTTCTATCTCGGGCGACCAAATCAGCAGGGACATTTACTATAAACCAACTGACTCCCTCAGTTACCTAGACTACACCTCTTCCCACCCTGCCCCCTGTAAAAACGCAATCCCATACTCCCAATTCCTTTGTCTCCGCCGCATCTGCTCCCAGGAGGACCAGTTCCAATATCGTACAACCCAGATGGCCTCCTTCTTCAAAGACCACAATTTCCCCCAAGACGATGCTCTCCACCGCATCTCCTCCACTTCCCGTTCCTCCACCCTTGAGCCCCGCCCCTCCAATTGCCACCAGGACAGAACATTACTGGTCCTCACCTACCACCCCACCAACCTCCATATACATCGCATCATCCGTCGTCATTTCCACCACCTCCAAACGGACCCCACCACCAGGGATATATTTCCCTCCCCTTCCCTATCAGTGTTCCGAAAAGACCACTCCCTCCGTGACTCCCTCGTCAGGTCTGCACCCCCCATCAAAACCCAACCTCCACTCCCAGCACCTTCCCCTGCAACCGCAAGAAATGCAAAACTTGCGCCCACACCTCCCCCCTTACTTCCCTCCAAGGCCCCAAGAGATCCTTCCATATCCGCCACAAATTCACCTGCACCTCCACACACATCATTTACTGCATCCGCTGCACCCGATGTGGCCTCCTCTATATTGGGGAGACAGGCCGCCTACTTGCGGAATGTTTCAGAGAACACCTCTGGGACACCCGGACCAACCAACCCAACCACCCCGTGGCTCAACGCTTCAACTTCCCCTCCCACTCCACCAAGGACATGCAGGTCCTTGGACTCCTCCATCGCCAGACCATAGCAACACAACGGCTGGAGGAAGAGCGCCTCATCGTCCGCCTAGGAACCCTCCAACCACAAGGGATGAACTCAGATTTCTCCAGTTTCCTCATTTCCCCTCCCCCCCACCTTGTCTCAGTCCCAACCCTCGAACTCAGCACCACCTTCCTAACCTGACCTCTCCGCCCCCACCACCACTCTGGCCTATCACCCTCACCTTAACCTCCTATCGCATTTCCAACGCCCCTCCCCCAAGTCCCTCCTCCCTACCTTTTATCTTAGCCTGCTGGGCACACTTTCCTCATTCCTGAAGAAGGGCTCATGCCCGAAACGTCGATTCTCCTGCCCCTTGGATGCTGCCTGACCTGCTGCGCTTTTCCAGCAACACATTTTCAGCTAAGGAGAACTTTGTCTAGCTAAGGAGAACTTGACAGGGATCATTTAAGTACCTTTAGCCTAGAGACAAGCTTCAAATTCCTAATGTATTGCCAATTCATTCCCAAATTTAAAGAAAAGAGTATACTAAATTTCTTCACTTTTTCTGTCAAAAATAAAAGCTCTAAATGTACCTTGAATTTGAGAGAACTAAGCAGCAAGCATTTGACTGGTGGGTACAAATCCTAGAAACTTATCTCATCTATGAAGGGTTACATGAACTTGTACAGTTGGAGGAGTTGCAAAATGGCTTCTTAACGAATATTAAAACTGACGTGGAGGGACAAAGTTCTAAAAGTCAGAGAAGCAGCCCTCATAGCTGATGGCTACGATGTAACCCACAAACCTCTGATGCAAAGTAAATTTGGATCGAGTAACTCCTTCCAGCTAGGGAGAGAAAGGAAGGAGGTAAATGGAACAGAGATGGATTCAAGAAGAAGAGAAAGGGGAGTAGGTATGGCAGATCAATTTCCAATTCTGAGAAGAAAAAACCTGGAAGATAAAAAGCTGGGACTTTTTCTTTTATTCATTCACTGGCTGGGCCAGAATTCATTGCCCATCCTAATTTACACATCGGACAGTTAAAAGTCAACCATATTGCTGTGGTCTGGAGTCACATGTAGTCTAGACCAGGCAAGAATGGCAGATTCCTTCCCTAAAGGACATTAGTGAACCAGATGGACTGTTCGAATAACCACCAATGGATTCATGGTCATCATTAGAGTCTTAATTCCACATTTTTATTGAATTCAAATTCTACCATCTGCTATGGCAGGATTCAAACCTGGGCCCCCAGAACATTACCTGAATCTCTGGATGAACACTCTAGTAATAATACCTCCACACCCTCACCTGCGACCTGCTATATCTGTTTTCAGTGTGGTCTGACTGGACATCTCAACGACCAACAGTGATGGGGGAGTTGGGGGGCTAGGGGAGCTATGGTGTGAACCCTATCATAGCCTGGAACGGACTAAGCACAGACCAGGAATTGGAGTTTGGACAAAACACCTTGACACAAGTACCATGAAGAGAAATAACAATTTTTAATCTATAGGACATCTTCAAATACAGCTGAGTTGACACAAAAAAAGAGGAAGTCTGCAGGAGTCTACTCCTCCTATTCTTGAGTCCTACATTCCTACATTGCACAATGCTGATGAGTGGGTCTTACTGGTTTAACAATTGCTTTAGTAAAAGTTCCCTTGCAGAGTGAGTAGGTTACCAGTGTGGGGATGGTTAAGACTGGTCTGAGATTAACAATACAGGGAGTACAGGGACTTATTATTGGGAAATGAGTGCAATGCACACAGGGTCAGAAGCAGTCCAGGGAGACTCAGGGGAACAGAAGGAAATGAGCAAAATTCTGCTCAACTGCAGAGAGCTGAGCAAGTCTCTAACATCCCACTGGGGGAAATAAGGATAAGAGAGATCATTGGAACAGTGGACAGCTTTATAGAGGGTAGGAGAAAGACAACTGAGGTAAAGGGAGTCAGCATGTAACCCTTGGGAACTAAAGTAGCCAAAATCCAATCACTTGAATTCACAGCAACCAAGGAAGGTCCAGTAAAATGTAAAATGCTAGTTAATGTGCGAGCAGACAATGTGTGACAGAAGCTGATGAGCCACCTGGGAACTTCAGTGGCTCAAAGGACTTAGGGCAGATCAGGGACACACCCCATCCCTAAGATACCAGAAAAGGGGAAGTCAGTACATCTTAAAGCAGGCTGCAATTGTGAATGCCACCAGAGAAATACGGGAGTCATAGAGTCATAGACATGTACAGCATGGAAACAGACCCTTCCGTCCAACTCATCTATGCTGATCAGGTATCCTAAACTAACCTAGTCCCATTTGCCAGCGTTTGGTTCATATCCCTCTAAACCCTTCCTGTTCATTTACCCATCCAGATGCCTTTTAAATGTTGCAGTTGTACCAGCCTACACCACCTCCTCTGGCAGATCATTCCACACATGCACCACCCTCTGAGTGAAAAAGTTGCCCCTTTGGACCCTTTTAAACCTTTTCCATCTCACTCTAAACTTATGGCGTCTAGTCTTAGACTCTCCTACCCTGGGGAAAAGACCTTGGCTATTTATCCTAACCACGCCCTTCATGATTTTATAAACCTCTATAAGGTCACCCCTCAGCTTCTGACGCTCCAGAGGAAAATAGCCCCAGCCTATTCAGCCTTTTCCTGTCGCTCAAACCCTCCAACCCTGGCAACATCCTTGTAAATCCTTTCTGAACCCTTTCAAGTTTAACAACACCTTTCCTAAAGCAGGGAGACCAGAACTGAACGCAGTATTCCAAAAATGGCCTAATAAATGTCCTATACAGCCGCAACATGACCTCCCAACTAGAGTAGCAAATGAAGAATTCTCCATTGAATCATCACTGAAACAGGTTCAAGGCCTTTGAAATCTGACTCCTTTCAGGAGCCAGTAGAGAGCTTGAGTTCCAATTTGTTGCTAAATGCATTGAGAATCCTGTGCCTGTTGATGTTAAAGTTCTGAAACCTTGTGCATTGATATTGATAAATAGTCATCAGATGACACAAAATTTGGGACTTTCAGTAAAAGAGAACATGCGCTTCATTCACCATAAAATATCACAGGCAGTAAGGAGGCACAAATTCTGCTCATGATGCAGGGAATGAGATCAAATGCTCACACAAAATGCTCGCTTTGTAACTAATAGGAAACTGAAATAAAATTGGATTTAAGTGGCATCAAATTGAAATAATAACAAAGGTACCTTTGTAATGCCCAGACCCTGTTTTGAATCCCACCACAGCAGATGGTCGAAGTTGGATTTTTTTTAAAATCTGGAATTAAGAGTCTAATGATGAACATGAATCCATTGTCCACTGTTGGAAAAACCCAACTGGTTCACTAATGTCCTTTAGGGAAGGAAAATACCATCCTTACCTGGTGGTCTACACATGACTCCAGACCCACAGCAAATGTGATGAATTAACTGCCCTCTGGGCAATTACGTATGTGCAATAAATGCTGCCTAGCTAGTGTTCCCTCACCCCATGAATGAAGGAAAGAAAAGCAAATGGAAAAATCATCCAGGTTAGTTTTACTTAGTCTCTGTAAAATCTATTTAAAATTACTACATTTAAAAGGCATCTGGATGGGTATATGAATAGGAGGGGTTTAGAGGGATATAGGCCAAGTGCTGGCAAATGGGACTAGATTGGGTTGGGATATCTGGTCGGCATGGACGAGTTGGACCAAAGGGTCTGTACCCGTACTGTACATCTTTGTGATTTTATGACTCTATTGCAATGCTAGTTTTTTGTTTGAGTAAATAATTTCATCCATGGGCATGTGAATAGGAAAACATGTGTGAGATTTTTGTTTTAACCACACAAGAATCTATAGAAATGACATATATATATATATAGTTAAATTAATTTATGCAGTTACATCCATTAGGATAGGGTCATCTGATTTGGTCAATGGTTAAGGATAGGTGGCTATGAGGATTGAGAGGATAGAAGTGGAGGAGACAACTTTTTAAAATTGTCAACAGTTTGAGATTCTGGCAGCCTTTCTGGACAATGGTGGGGTTTGCAGAGAAGATACTGAACTGACCATTGCATTGTATTAAGGAAGCTATTCAAGTCATAGAGTCATACAGCACAGAAACAGACCCTTCGATCAAACTTGTCACCTCTAAACCTTTCCTATTCATGTCTTTTAAATGTTATAATGTCTTTTACAAATGTCATATTCAAATGTCTTTTAAATGTTGGAACTGTGCCTGCATCTAACACTTTCTCTGGCAGTTCACTCCGCATATGAACAACCCTCTAAGTGAAAATCTTGCCCCTCAGTTCCCGTTTAAATTTCTCACCCTAAACCTACGCCCTTTAGTTTTGGATTCCCCTACCCTGGGGAAAAACCTTTGCTATTCACCTGATTTATGCCCCTCAGGATTTTATAAACCTTATAGAGGTTTATAAAATCATGAAGGGCATAGGTAAGGTAAATAGCATCCTCTAGGGAATAAAGTCGCAGCCTATCCAGCCTCTCCTTACAACGCAAATCCTCCAGTCCGTCTTTTGCTCTGGAAATGGAGAGAACGAATAGGAATTGGCTGTAGTCAATCAGTAGGGTTAGAGGTATATTTCTCTGTAGCTGAAAGCTAGAACGCATAAAACTGTTATTGCTGCATGGCGCTAGGGTTCACAATATCTGCTCTGAGCTGGAGAGGAGCTTGCACTGGGGGAGGATCCAGTTGTCAGCTACCAATGACATAGGTAGGACTTGGAAAGAATTTCTGTTCAGGGACTATAAGCAACAGGGGCCGAAGTTAATAAATGGAACCTCAAAGATAATAGTCACCTGAGTCAACAGCAAATTCATGTATGGTTAAATAAGTTAGAGAGTTAAAGGCGTGACTGAAAAATTGGTAAGGGAGTATTGTTTCAATTCTTGGGGCACTGGCACCAGTATTGGAGAAAGTGGGAGATGTATAGGACTTTGATCTGAACCATGCTGAGAACATTATTCAGGTGAGTTGTATCATAAGGGCATTAGAAAGCGCTATTAACAAAATAATGGGGTCAAGTGAGGGAAATGTAACAAAATAAAGAGAGAAGGAAAGGTAAGGGAAATGTTAATCAGGATGTGGCAGGAAGGGATATAGCATACCTCAAGTGTGCTCAAGCAGTTAGGACTGGGCGTTGTAATTACAGTAAAAAGACTAAGCTAACAGCTCTGTGTTGGAATACACACAGCAGTCATAACAAAGTGGATCAATTGACAGCTCAAATCAAAATAAATATGTATGAATGTGATATCCTTTACAGAGTTGTGGTGGGAAGTTGAGAAAGGCTAGAACCTGAATATCCAATGGTTCAGAAGGACAGGAAGCTCGGAAAAAGTGGAGGGGTAAATCTGTTAATTAAGGACGACATGTATTAGAGGGAGATGACCTTCGTTCTAAAGATCAAACTTAGAATCAGTTTGGATAGTAATTAAGAAATAGTAAAAGCAAGTAATCATTTGTGAGAGTAGATTATATGCCCCCTAACAGTAACAACACTGAAGGATGTGATAATCAGGAGAAAATAATAGGACCTTTTGAAAAAGCTACTGTGATAATCAGGAGTGATTTTACTTTACATATAAATTGGATGTATCGGATTGACAAAGGTAATGTGGAATGTTCAGCAAGTGTTTTTGGGATAGTTTCAGGGAGCAGCTTATTCTAGAACGAACTGATGAGCACTCTATTCTAGATCTGGTAATGTGCAACAAAAGAAGAGTAAAGAATTATCTCATGTTGAAGGTGCCCAATTAGCAGACATCATAACATGACTGAATTTCCATTTCAGTTTGCAGAAAAGAAGAATGTGTCTGGAATTAGTGCTTTAAACTGATAGTAATGAGAGTATGAAGACAGAGCTTGCTGGAACTAATGGAGAAATTTCATAACGCTCATATTCTGGTGAGAAACTAAGAAAGACACTAGGTGATGGACACACCATTCATGATTAACTAAGAGTGATGAAGATTGCATCAATTTGAAAGAAAATGTGCAATTAAGGACAGTGGCAGGTCCGGGGTTTGACCAAAATTAAAACAGAAAAGGAGCACATAAAAAAGCAGTAAAGAAGGAGAAATGGGAGCACCAGGAAGGGTAACTGAAAATGTCAAAAAAGAGCTTCCCAAAGTATTTTAAAAGGAAAGTATCAAATAAAATTAGTATTGGTCTTCTGGAGACTCTGGGGAAATAATAATTGAAAATAAAGGATTCAACAGCTCTTTGCATTTGCTTTCACTGTATAAGCTACAATTAAAAATCTATAAATCAAGAAATGAAAGGAAGAACAGAGTGTAGAACCATTTCCCTGGTGATTGTAATTGCTTTAAGAAAATTGTTAAAATTATATTTCTGACAAGTCTCCAGGTCCGAATGGATTACTTTCCAGAGTCTTAAAGGAAGTAGCTGCTGAGGTAGTAGATGCATTGGTTTTCATTTTCCAAAATCCTCTAGGCTATGGAAATTTGGAAAGTAGCAAATGTAGCTCCTCTGTTCAAAAAGAGGAGAAAGAAAACAGCAAACTACAGTCCAACATCTATAAGAGGGAAAACTCTGGAATCAATTATTAAAGAGGTTACAGCAGGACACTTAGAAAATATAAATGCAATCAGCATGGTTTGAGAACAGGAAATCACATTTGACTAATTTATTAGAGTTCCTTGAGGAAGCACCAAGCAATATGAATAAAGAAGAACTTAGGAGCCACTGTGCTTGGATTTCCAGAAGGCATTTGACAAGGCACCACGTCAAAAGTTATTACACAAAATAAGGGCTCACGGTGCAGGAGAAACATATTAGCATGGATAAAGGATGGGTTAGCTAACATGAATCAAAGATTATATGTAACTGGACCATTTTCCAGTTGGTGCAATGTAACCAGTAGTTTACCATGGGAATCAGCAGGTCTGACAGCATCTGTGGACAGAGAAAACAAGTTAATGCTTTGAGTCTTGTATAATTCTTCTTTAGAAGTCATGTCAGAGTTAAAACACTAACTCTGTTTCTCTCTCCACAGATGCTGCTGGACCTACTGAGTTTCTCCAGCATTCTCTGTGATGGTTTCAGATTCCCACTACCCACATTATTTTATCTTTACCATAAGGATATTGCCTCAACTATTTGCAATCCACATAAATAGTTTGAAGGAACCGAGTGTACAGTTGATAAATTGCTGATGACACGGTGATAAGTTGGAAAGTAAATTATGAAAGGGACCTAAGGAGTCTGCAGAAGGATGTGGATGGATTAAGTGAGTATGCAAAACTTTGGCAGATGGGAAATGTGAACTTGTCCACTTTGTCAGTACAAACAGAAAAGCAGCATGCCATTTAAATGAAGAGAAATTGTTAAGCTCTGAGGTATTGTGTGTTCTAGGTGTCTTAGTACATGAATCAGAAAAAGATAGTGTGCATGTAGAGCAAGTGATTAGGAGGATAAACAGAATCATGCATTTTATTGCAAGGGAGATAGATTACTGAGGAAGGGACACTTAGTCACAGTGATATAGGGGATTGGTGAGACCACATTTGGAGTCCTGTGTTTAGTTTTGGTTGCCTTATTTAATAAAAGACGTAATTGCATTAGTTCAGAATATGTTAACTTGACTGAGCCCTGACATGAAGAAAGGTTAGACAGATGGGGAAAATAGCCATTGGAGTTTAGAAGAAAGTGAGGTAATCTGATTGAAACATGTGAGATCCTGAGGGGACATGCCAGAGTAATTGTTGAAAGGATGTTTCCCATGGTAGGAGAGATTAAAACAAGGGTTCAAAGTTTAAAAATAATGGGTCTGTTATTTAAAACTGATATGAGGAAAAGCTTTTCAGTCAGAAAGTTGTGTTTCTGTGGAATTCTCTCATCCAACAAAAGGTAACAGCAAAGTTACTAAATATTTTACAGGTAGAAGTAAATAGATTCTTCATTTGCAAGGAACTCACAGGGCATTGTGGGGAGGCAGGAAAGTGCAGAAGAGACACAATCAGATCAGCCGTGATCTGATCTCAAGGGGCTGAATGGTCAACTCCTACTCCTAACTCATGCATTCTTATCATCCATTAAAATAATCCTAATCATATTTTCCTACATTTCTTTCATATCTCTTCAGCCTATTTCCCATCAATGACCTATTCAGTCTAATTTAATTTTAAATGTTGACATAGTGGCTCTAATTCTGAAGCCATTTGCCTGCTGTAATCAGGATGGTAGCACCCCAAAATATATGGTACTGTGCTTACTGCCAAGTTATTACTTGATCTACCTCTTTTCTAAAAGGAATTTTTTACTGTGACTTCAGGCTTGATTGTTAGCTCTTCGTGCACCCATCATGCCCTGAGTCAACCTTTCATGCTTGAACTCTCACATCTGACAAGAACAAGAAGTAAACTCTCAATCTCTCAAGTACCTCTCGTACTTAATTCACAATCTCCCAAGAAGTTCTACACAAGAAAATCTGACCATGTTCTGTACAAGTGAGGATCCTTGAAATAAAAATGATCACAACAACAGCATTGTGAAATGGAAGAGTCACACAAAGTGTTTTTAAAATTCAAAACAGGAATACCTCACAAGTTAAGAAACATTTAAAATAAATGAATTAATTTACTCCGAGATTTTACTGAACATTGTCACACTAAGGGCTTTACAGTTCAAGCTGAAATATACTCTTGTTCTGCAAACAAATGTCTTGATAAAAAGATACAAATGTTTCCTTGTTATATCATGCTCTTTCTTATCCATCGGCATGAACATGATGTTCTTTGATTATGTATGAACTTTCTCAGGTTATGGGCACACATGAACTTTTCCTGTTATCAGAACCACAGAACTGTCAGACTAATGTCTACGCCCTCATTTTATGACTTTAAATAATGTGAGTGAAGAACTGTCAAAACCACTCAGTCAAAGTTGTCTGGTGGCAAAGTTCAGGTTGGTTTCAGCTTGAGCATATCAATGTGAAAAGTATAATTGTTACAATTCCATACAGTCAGAAGCACTATGTGTAACAGTAAGTAAGGACTTATGTCTACACTATAGAGGAAAAACTTGAATTTTTATTTTACTCTTTCACCAACATCAGGACTTCCCAATCTCTGTTATCAATGAAGTTCTTTTGAAGTCGAGACACTGTTGGCGCACAGGAAGAACAGCAGCCAATTTACACAAGGCAAGTTCTCACAAACTGGCTGTCTGATAATGACCAGATAATCTTTATCTTATTATGCTAGTTGGGGAATAATTATTTTCTTGAACTCTAGGGCTAACTCCCCACTCTTCCTCAAAATAGTGGCATGGGATCTCTAATAGCTACACGAGAGAGAAGATGGGGCCTTGGTATTACATTTCATTTGAAAAGTAGGATCTCCAGGAATGCAGCATTCCCTCAATATTGCACTGGGAATGTAAGCCTAGTCTTTGTGCTTGCCTCTAAAGTGGGGCTTAAACACAAAACCTTCTGACTTAAAGGCCAAAGCAGCAGTAACTGATATTATGATTGTTATTTTCTGGTTTCAAAACAAGGATTAATTTCACATTTTTGTTTAAAAAGTAAAAATTTTGCAAATTATATAAATACAGTATATACAATGTTATGAATTTCTGGTGTGTTTTTCATGGTATTAAATATACTAACTTATAAGTAATTTATAAGTTAAGTATGGCTACAAATTGCTACAATCTAAATAAACATTTAAAAATATTTAACATTAAATCCCTAACGTTAACATCTCAACATGTATACACAGGATATGAAATATCCTTTTAAAAGACATTTGCAACAAAATCAATTTCAGGATTAGAATTAAATACATTAGGCATGAAATAATTCTATGTGTTATTGATGCAAGGGTGCATATGCTTCTTGCAAAATTCCTCTATCTATTATTTTAGTTTTCACCCCATATGCACCTTGCCTATATTAATATGTGTGAGGTTCAGTTTTGATTATGACAATTGTATAAACATTATACTTTGAGATACTGATCCATTGCCTCTGAAGGTTCTTTGTAATGTTTGAACTTTCAGCTTTATTTCTTTACTTTCTACTAAAAACTAAGAAGGTCTGCAATGTATAACTCTTAATCTTACTTCATATGTTTTATGCTATGCTATGATTACAGCAATGTTTAACTTGTAACTTTGTTCTTTCTTTCTGCATTGTTCTTAAGATTCTGTACTTAGGTGCTTGTACCTAAGATGGCACCTTGCATGGTGACATTACACATTTTTCCCTATTCCCTTGTACTTTTGTACTGGAGTACATGTGACAATAAAATCAATATCAAGTCAAATCAAAGGTTCCAAGAGAAAAGAATACATAGAAAGGATTGTGTTGAGTTCTCAAGTAAAAAGGTGAAGTTGCCATTGTTCCAGAGGACCACAGGACTGTTCTCTGGTTAGTAAGAGAGAGAGAGAGAGAGGACTTGTGGTGTTTTAACCTGAGGGTCACCAAACATCAGGTAAGGGGAGAGATTGAGGAGAGTCCTTTATGGTAAACTCAGCTGGTGTCAGAATTGAACCCACACTATTGGCTCATGTACTAATATCTGACAATTAGAAGTCCTTTGTAACTTAAGAACAGAAGTTTACTTCTGAAATCTGCACTTGTTTAAGTGTAAAAGGTGTTTCAGAAACCTGAACATGTATGTTCACTTCAACATTACTAGCAATGTGATCTTTTATGAAAGTCAGTTGGGGTCCACCCACTAGCCATAGAGATATCTGTGTCACGATGCTTGATGTGAACAGACAGGTGGTGGTTAAAAGTTCTATTCTTCACCTGCTGGACAAAGTGAACGGTGAAAGAAACATCATTTTTGTAGAATTCTTGTAATTACCTAATGAAGCAGGTCTGTGGCAACTTTCAGAAGGGAACTGGATAAACTTGAAGAGGGAAGAAAATTGCAGGGCTACAGGGAAAGAGAAGGGAAGTGATTATAGTTGGAAGACACTTTCATGGCTTGATGCAGACATGGTGGTCTGAATAACTTCCATCTGTGTTGTCAGATTTTATATGGTATAAGGTGATCACAAAATTAACATTGATTTTGTTTCAATTTTATCAGAATTGGTTTCAAGTTTAAATATCACACCAACTAGCTAATTTATTTACACTAAAGCAACTCTAGGTAGCAGCATCATTCAATTTAAACATTTAGTTGTGATGGGTCTCAAAGGGATCGAGCCTCTGGTTTAGGAGAAAGAACAAACTACAAGAACAAGCTAGAAATTGGAAACTAAAACAGAAAACGCTAGAGGACTCAGTGATTCTGGCAGCTTTTGTACAGAGAAAAACTGAGTTAACGTTTCAGATTGTTAGCCTTTCATCTGACATTTTAAAACCAATATTTCACTGAGAGTGGACTATTTTTGCCAGTGTTGTATTTGAGTGTCCTCATTCAGATGGCACAGTGGTTAGCACTGCTGCCTCACAGCGCCAGAGACCTGGGTTCAATTCCCGCCTCAGGCGACTGACTGTGTGGAGTTTGCACGTTCCCCCCGTGTCTGTGTGGGTTTCCTCCGGGTGCTCCGGTTTCCTCCCACAGTCCAAAGATGTGCAGGTCAGGTGAATTGGTCATGCTAAATTGTCCGTAGTGTTAGGTAAGGGGTAGATGTAGATGTAGGGGTATGGGTGGGTTACGCTTCGGCAGGGCGGTGTGGACTTGTTGGGCCGAAGGGCCTGTTTCCACACTGTAAGTAATCTAATCTAAGATTTTGTGAAGCTAAGTACATTTATTTATCTGAAGAAGATTCATAATGGTCTTGAAATGTTAACCCTGTGTCTTTCTGCATTGATGTTGCCAGAGTAGCTGAGCTTTTCCAGCACTGTCAGTTTTATTTCAGATCTCTGGCATTTGCAGTATTTTGCTTTTATTTGAATATTTACTTATCATTCCTCCAAGACTTCAGATGCACCTTTCACAGAGTTCACTGATGGACATGAAACTTATTACGGTAATACTGCCCTTATAAGCACATACTGAGGTTGTTAGAGGGTGGAGGTGGAAGACTGGGTGGATACAGTTGTGCGTTGGGTAGTACTAGAAAGACTCTTGGGTCATGTCGGGAGTCAGGTATTATCAACATAAATATAGTGTGCACTCAGATGCCAAATAGATATCCTGAGCAATTAATTATCTCCAATGTTGGCACTATGCCAATACAAGGATAAATTCTGAATGTGGAATTGGGTGTGCAGAGGGGGTATAGAGAAAAAAACTGACTCTCCCAACCCTGTCACCCTCTTTACTCCTCTGAATACCAGAGGAGCACTCTGGATGCTTGAACCATAATTGCTGCTTGCCTATCAGGATACACCATAAGGTTGGACTGTGTAGAGATTAGAGCTGAAAATGTGTTGCTGGAAAAGCGCAGCAGGTCAGGCAGCATCCAAGGAGCAGGAGAATCGACGTTTCGGGCATGAGCCCTTCTTCAGGAAATCACTTTCTCCTGTGTAGAGATTATACAGCTCTCCATCCAGTCAGCAATTCAGTGCAGTTGGGAGCCCCATTTCATCATAGGATCTGGAAGACTTCTTCCTGGTTTATAAAAAGGTCTCAACTGGCTAGTGAAGGAAATGATTGGAAGCAGTGATTGTCTGTCCACTAGTGGGAGGTAAATTTATCAAAAGATTCGGTGTAAGTTCAGACAACTTTAGTTGTGGTCTTTGATCACATAATGGTGTGGAGAAAGTGAGGACTGCAGATGCTGGAGATTAGAGCTGAAAATGTGTTGCTGGAAAAGCGCAGCAGGTCAGGCAGCATCCAAGGAACAGGAGAATCGACGTTTCAGGCATAAGATGCCTGAAGAAGGGGTCATGCCCGAAACGTCAATTCTCCCGCTCCTTGGATGCTGCCTGACCTGTTGCACTTTTCCAGCAACACATTTTCAGCACATAATGGTGTGGGCAATATCATTTCAAATGTTAGAATGTGGTTGGAATTTTAACTAAGCTGATGAGATGCTCCATCCTTTCATTGCTGTCCAAACTACTGAAGTCATGAATAATAATAAATGCTGTTTGCATTTATACAGCAGTAGTTCTATCAAAATTCTTTAACATGTGAATTGTTCTACAACGGGTGATCATTGTTATGGTGTAGACACTGTTCCCCAGCAATCTCTCACAAACAAGAGATAAATCATTGTTTTGGTGGTGCTGAAACTGCTGGCCAGGACACAGGGAGAGCATTAGCCAGGATTCAGTTGAATGACACAACACCTGTTATTTGATGTACTCCTGATCTCAGTTAAGTCACCTGAACCAACATCGATATTTCGAATGGAGGATATATCTCAATTTGCCAGGAGTGGCACTCGTGATGAAAACTTGCAATGGTTAAAATAGAGCTAACACAGAAACAAGAGTGAATTTTCCTGAATAGTTGCTCACTGTAACTTTGCAGAAGACTGGGTCCGATGTGCTTGGAGGGGAATGATGTTTTGGTTGGGTTTGGGAGCACCTAATGGTTGCGGTTCTGAAGTCAAGGATGAAAACTGTTCAAGTTTTATCTGTAGAATTTGTAGGACGGCTATAAAAAGTTTGCAAAATCAGTTCAATCCTGCTCAGTAAACAATCACTAGTTACTACAAAGAGTGTAATCAACATTTATCACAATGGGTATTGTAACGAACTACAAGGGAATGAAATTTAGACTATTGTTTATTTAGATTTTTAATGTAACAACAGATTAGTTCCAATGTCTGTGGCATATCCACAACTTCTATCTAAATTGTTTCTTTAACTCATCAGTGTTTTCATTAGGACGCGTTGAGAATTAATTGTCCTGTGCGTAAATATTACCTTTAAATGGATGTTCTCATTAACCCGGTGTCCATTAATTGTCACATGTTTTGCTGTAAAACCCAAGCTATTAGCAGCTTTCCTCCCAGATCAAAATGCACTGGTGAGGTAGGACAGAAGCTGCATAGCATTGCTAATGTAGACTACACTATCATTGTATAATTATGCTAATACTTTACCTCATCACTGCAACTCCACATGAGTCTGCTTGAAATAACATTTTCCCCTTAAAGCTTTATCTTATCCAAAAGAAAGAGTTATCGAAATAATGTCCTTTGTGTTTGGGGGCATGTACGCTATTTGCTTATTCGTTATTCATCTTTGATGCAGTGATTCTGATCTCAATTAGATTGCATCTCTCTCCTTTACCTCCCCATAAATCATTCCTCCAAAGTGAAATTAACAGCAGTTCAAGCACATTAATAATCCGTGGCACACTTTGGCAAATGCATTAGCTAGGACCTCCCATTGCTCTGACTCTTAAATAGATCATTTTGTTTATGAAATATAAAGATTTTAAGGCAGGAATCTCTTATTTCCCCAAGCACGGTGTGAGGTAAGATTATCACAGTCAATTGACTGCCAGCAGACACAAAAAAGCCCCGTAACACTCTCGGGGATGTATCCAAAATAAAAAAAAATGGAAGTTGTGGAAATGCCCATCAGATCAGGCTGCATCTGTGGAGAGGAACAGTTAACATTTCAGGTTCATGGCAAAAGCGAGGACTGCAGATGCTGGAGATCAGAGTGCAGATTAGAGTGGTGCTGGAAAAGCACAGCAGGTCAGGCAGCATATGATGAGGGCTTTTGTCTGAAACTTTGATTTTCCTGCTCCTCGGATGCTGCCTGCCCTGCTGTGCTTTTCCAGCACCACTCTAATCTGATTTCGGGTTCATGACCCATTCAGAACTAAAGAAAGATTAAAACAAAACCTAAGAGCTATGTCAAATCTGCTTGTCAGTCTGCCTAGCTCACAGATCTCCACAAAGGTGGCGAATTTAAGAGGCAGCCTCCAAGTTCACATTTAAATCAGGATAGAGGACTACAGCCCAATGGGGAATGACTTGCACTAGTGCTGATTAACAGGGCCATTATTGGCATGGAGTTTCAGCAAGAACAGAACCTTAATTCTCAGACTTGGTTGGTAGATTCTGATTAACCAACAAATCCACCAAAGAGGAAAAGTAAGAAAACAAAATCAGGTTTAAATTTTAACAATCTTTAGCAACAAGTTACTACTTAAGTGAGTGAGACTTTTCAATTGCTCTCCTTCAGGGCATCCAATGTTGAATATTATGTCAAGAGCACATCTTAATGATAATGATAGGAGTTACAAGAGTATCTGCAGAGACTAATTAATAGTTGTGTACAATGGCAAATCTCCTTACAGGATATTAGTGAACCAGATGGCCTTTATCACAATTGACAATGGTCATGTTTAAACTCAAGACTTTACTGAATTAGAAGTTTATGAGATGAACATCAGTCTAGGTTTGTGAATTACTAACTCTGTGACATTACTACCACTTCCGGGGATAGCGAGTTACAGTTTTTTTGCAAGTTTAATGATGGGCTGGCACAAATTGTACAGTATTGTCGTGACTTTAAACTAAAAGTGTGTTTCATCCTACAACAAATTGCTCTTATTCGTCCCCAGTTATACTGGCAAAATTACGAGCAGTTGCTCAGCCAATTGATATAAATACACCAAAGATCTTATCACAAATGTTAAAATAGATTTTAGCAAAACTGAGTCATCAGTGATAGATTAATGTCCATTGCACTGGAGCTGTCATGTCTGAATAAACTTTAGTATTGTGACCATCATAGTTGTTGGATATTACACTTCTCATCTGATTGATTCTTTTAATCAATTGTATGGGGGGGCGGGGGGGGGGTGCATGATTTACCTGAGTAGATTTTACCCTCTCTGCCTCTTCCTCCTTCCGACTGGTGCAGTTGGGCTGCTTTATTCCTGGTGTCAGGAGGTCAGCTTGAAATTGTGATGACACAGGCTCACACTGCCTATCATCTCCTCTCGAAATCCTGTTCCTTCAAACGTGCCGGGGCTGTGTCAATAAACTTGGTGTTGAGAAAAACCTGTCATTAGAACACATTGTGGCAATGTTTCTTCACTGAGGTGACAGATTGTGAAGTCGAGAGAGTAATTCAAACTATTACCTGGGTGAAGGCAAGACACTAGTGATATATGAAGACCACTTAAACCTATTGTATCTTGTACATCAAATCTTTGATAGATTATAGCTCTGACATTAAAATGGAAATGTGTTCAGCAAGACCTGACAGGACTGGGGTGACCTTTGCCCCTTCAATGCAACATGGCTGACCGAATGATCAGATTTTTCAGCAGGGAAAGCAGAAGTGCTGATGGAGAATTGCATATTTACCACGAGCTCTGAGTGAGAGCGGCGCTACCTGTGCCCGCTACAAATTTTAAACCAACAAGCCCCAGTATTTATGGAGAAGGGTGATATTATGGCTTGGCTCTCGGTGCACTCCACGCCAGTTCTCTCTCTCTCTCTTTCCATTTCAGAAACCATTAAGTCGGGTGAATTTTATGAAGCAGTAAATGATGGAGGCTCTCTCGCTTTTGTTGCAGAGCAGCTGGCTCTTTAGCTCAATCCCAAGTGTCCTTTTGCGCTGATGTGCTCCCTTTCCTTGCTTAACAAGTTATTTCAATTTTTTTTTCGAAACCGAATGTTGAACAAGTGATGGAGCATGCAGATTGAGAACCGAGCTTGCATTCACACATGAGAAATTTTTGCACGGAATTCCCTAACCTCCGTCTCACATCTGCCAGGAAGCAGAATCCTTGTTCTCATCAAATCGTTTTCACCAATGACCTGACACCAACATCTATAATTAATTACATAATTTACATTAGACTATTGACTAAACAAATACATAAATCATGGGCAGAGTCAATAGATGCAGACATATTTAATCATGTTCTAAATAATGATTACTGCTCCCATAATGCAATAATTATTTTGAGCAGCTGACTTGAATTAATCATTTGTCACAGTGCCATAGTGTCATGGAAATGTCTCCCAGTTCAATGGCAGCAAATTTCTTAATGCTGAATTGATAATGAAGGCACTGCATGGATCACTGCAAAGACAATAAAACAATCGGAGAGAAACACAGGCATACAAAAAGCTGCAAACTAGGACAATGGATTTAACTGGTTACATTATCTTTCGGCATCAGGTTTATACAGCGAATTAAAATGGAAATCGATAAGGACTGCAGCGCACCGACGGGGCTTTCGCTTTACCGAGTCCACACAGACTTCCCACTGTTTATCTCTCAATTGATGCATCTCTTCTTGATTCTTGACTCTTAAATAAAGTTGTCCCCTGGTGCTGGATGTGGCCTGGACTCTTGTGTTCAGCGCGTGGCATTAAATGTGTTGTGGTGATTAAGCACGTAAGCGGGGAAAGGCAATCAGAACCTTCCATTGCAAAATGCAAAGGTTTTATGTATCTTATTAAAATAACAAGGAAGTTCGTCAAACCCAGATGTCCCATCAAAGAGCGAATGGGACCATTAACACCGATGGAATGATAATTTGAGGAATTCTTGGTAATCTGGTACATGAGATGTCAAACGATACTGCAGTTTGAACAGCATGATTTAAATGACCAGATATTATAGCTGCACGTTACTCTAAAGGGCCGCTAGCTCAAGGTTTCCTGAAAGTACTGTTACAGTACTTGTTTAAAACAAAATACAAGTGCCCTTGTGGTGCAGTGGTAGTGTCATTTCCCATTTCCCATAGTTCAAATCCCATTTGCTCCAGAGATGAGTCATACCAGCCCTGAACAGGTTAAATACAAATGTCTATAATGCTGGTTATAGATTAATATCTATCTGAGGTCTTTCTGTTGAAGTTAAATTGGGGTCCATTCAGGTAGCAGACTCTCCCAAATATATGTAAGTATATCTTTACATTTATAAGATGCCTTTGGTTTTTTTTGTTGAATAGAGTCAAACTACAAATGTTTGTTTTTCTTGACATACCATTGTACAGAACCAACTGTTTTAGTGACTTTGTATGTATTTATAGAATTTCTACAGTATGGAAGCAGGATATTCAGCCCATCAAGTTCACACCGACCCTCCAAAGAGCATCCCACCCTATCCCTGTAACCCTGCATTCCCCATGGCTTAACCATCTAGCTTACACATCCCTGAACACTATGGGCAATTTAGTGTGGCCAATCCACCAAACCTGCACAACTTTGGACTATGGGAGGAAATTGGAGCACCAAAGGAAACCTGCACAGACACGGGGAGAATGTAAAAACTCCACACAATCAGCCAAGACTAGAATTGAATCTGGGTCCCTGGTGCTGTGAGGCAGCAGTTCTAACCACTGAGCCACTGTGCTTTTTTGAATAAAGTATATTGTGAAATTAAAGAAAGCTGGTTGTAAACTCATATTTGCAAAGGTATTGAAGCACAGCAGTAGTGTCCCTACCTCTGAGGTAGGAATCTCGAGTTCAAGTCCCACCTGTTCCTGGGATGTGTACTATGCGTCTCTGAACAGGTTGTGTAAAAAAAAAGATGAAATACATTTGGAACAGAACTCTGCAATAAAAGGGATGACTTGCATTTAGACAGTGCTTTCAATGTGGCAGAACAAGGAATGGGGAAGACAGTCAATGACTGAATCAGAATTAGGAGAACATTTAAGTGAGGCAAGAGATTTTGTAATCAAAGGTACATTTGTGGAGACATTTTTGATGGTTGGAGAGTGAGATTTCAGCAGAGAGTGGCAAGCTGCATAATACATTGTCACTAATGGTCAGTGCAGGGTGGAGTTTTGAAAATTCAGGATATCCAGGTCTAGGATTTTTCTCAGTCTTGGCTTAGTGTACTGGACCCCTCTTGTTGGAAATGGTCAAACAGCATCATTGACTGTCACACTCTGATAATATCATGTGTTCCAGGGAGGAGGGAAATCGTCCTATAATAAAAACAGAAATTGCTGGAGAAACTCAGTAGAACTGAGGAGGGGGGGAGTCATAGCAGATTCAAAACATTCACTCTGTTTCTCTTTCCATAGATGCTGCCAGACCTGTTGAGTTTTGTCAACATTCTTTGGTCTTATTATCTGTGGAGAGAGAAACAAAGATAATAAAACCAAAGAATGTTGGAGAAACTCAGCAAGTCTGGCACCATCTGTGGAGAGAGAAATAGAATTGACATTTTGACTATGATATGACTCTTCCTCAGTTCTGCAGCGTTTCTCCAGCATCTTCTGCTTTTATTTCAGATTTCCAGCATCCTCAGTGCTTGGCTTTTAGTTTCCTCAGCAATCCTTTGCTGTTTTACTCCCCAAAAATCTGGGGACAATTTCCTGGAGTTTGATTCAGAGAGTGGCAAACTGACGTGGTGAGACATTAATCAGTGGTTTGCTTGATGTTCCCTTTAAAGACATGGTGAACATTTACATGTTGTACTGCAGAAGAGGAAGTGAATAAGAATGAGATGAGGTGTAATGAAAATACAGCGCTGAGGGGAATTCTGCACATGGAAGACATTGCACATCTTAAAATAATGAAGATAAACTCGGAAGTTTAGAGTGAGAACAGCTAATATTTATTCATGATAAAAGGAAAAGTAGTCACTTGTTGGCACAGGCTACTTCATTTACATACTATTATAGACTGTTTACTATATCTTCAGATCAGTGTCTATCATACAGAAGATGAAGCTGTCAACTTCATTTTTATCTGCTGTCAGGGAATATGTTTACTCCTTACGGGTGTTTTGTACACAGGAAACCTCAAACCAGGTCAGGAAAAATCAAATCAAATTAAATATTAACAATCACAGCTCCATCAATGAGCCAGCCATGTAATATGTGTTCTCTTAATGAGCCGTACTTTATTTACATCTCAAACAGAAAAGGTCCTCTCTCTCCCCTTAAGTGGTTAAATTGCCCTCTTCCTGGTAAAATTTATTGCCATTTAAACTTGACTAAACGCCATTCGGCTGGTCATTACAATAATCCATCATGTCCACAACTGTTGGTACCCTGCTTAGTGGGAACTCCAATCTGAGTAGGGTCAACAGAATTTTTCCAGCAAATGCCTCTCTCTTGACTGTCATCAATTTTCTTCTGTCAACAAAAGGGCATTACAACTGAATGAAATGGACCATCCCAGTAAGACCCTGGCAAACAGAACAGGCCTCTGCTACATCTTCAGTCTGTTTCTGTATAAATCCTTTTTCACATACTGAGCATGAGTGTTAAGCTAAGATCACAAAAGGATTGAGGGGGAGCAGGTGGGGAAGGGGAGAGGTGTAGGGGAGGAGGAAGCCAGCAGGATATTCAGATTTTGATTCTTCAAAATTGATCCTATACCCTCATTTGAAATATTAAATACAGTAGCAACTTCTTTGTATTCAGTGTCTGCCACATCAGAAATTAATTTCAGAGTTAGGGTGAGTGCGAACTGTCAGTCACTGGTATGTTGCATCTGGCATTCTTGCAGTGAGATGCATTATATTTAGATGCACCAACAACAACCACCAACAACATAAATTGCATTTATGTAGTCTCTTTAATATTGCAAAATATCCTAAGGCACTTGACAGGATTGTTGGTCAAACAAAAGAAGATTTGTTGTGACATTGATTAGCACCTTGAAGTTACCCACTGGCTGACACCTCCTGTGATCTTCAAGCAAATATCAATTCTTTACAACATGTCATATAGTATATTTCCAATTAATGATGGCACCAACTGTTAAGTGTTAACATTACTTGGTTAAAATAGTAGATTATATAGCTTTAAAAAGAGTTTTTAAAAAGAGTACATCCCCCACCCAAATACTTGAGTACATCTTCCAGGTTGACAATCCAGTAGAGTACCTGCAAGGAGTGCAGTATTGTCAATGATGCCACCTTTTGGATGAAATATTAATGCGGCACCCCATCGATGCTCTGAGGCAATTATAAAATGTCGCTATTTGGCAGTCTTTTGGTGCACCAGTAATGTCTCTAATTTTGAGTCAGGAACCCTGGGTTCAAGTCCCACCTGCTTAAAAGGTGTGTCATAATATATCTAAACAGGTTGATGAACAATATCTAAAAGTGTTCCCTCTAAGCCGTGTGGCTGTGCAGCAGTTTGGAGGCTCAGCTCAGGGTAACCGGTGGGCAGGCTCATTGACTGGTTCTGGCTGCTGTCTACACACCTAGGAGGTCCACAGAGTTGCAGGAAAAATTACAGGGAACATAATCTTAAAATCGTCATTTAGAGAAGAGCAGCTGAATTTCCTGAGCCGATATTTATTCCTCAGTCCATACTCTACTAAACCAGGCTATCTCGTCATTTACTCCCTGTGAATCTGTGCAAGTCAGCTGCTTTATTTTCCATTCATTCCTGGGATGTGGGTATCGCTGGCTAAGGCACCATTGATTGCCCACCCATAATTGACCAGAGGGCAATCAAGAGCCAATCACATGGGATTGGAGTCACATGAAGGCCAGATCAAGAAAGGACAGCAGTTTCTTTATCTCAACAATATTAGTGAACCAGATGGGTTTTCCCAATAATTGACACTGTTTTGATGGTCATCAATAGACGCTTAATTCCAGATTTTTATTAAATTCAATTTCCAACATCTGCCATTACATGAACATATCTGAAACATAACCTGAGTCTCTGGCTTAATGGCTAGGAATAATGCCATTAGGTTATCACCTCCTTTCCTACATCACAAGAGTAATTTCATTTCGAAAGGTATTTCATTGGACCTACAGTGCTTTGGATTGCTCTTAGATAATAAGAACTCTTTCTTTTGAAAAGACATATGCTTGTTGGGTTTATTGATAACTAA
The DNA here is from genome assembly GCF_047496795.1 of Chiloscyllium punctatum. Classification (NCBI taxonomy): domain Eukaryota; kingdom Metazoa; phylum Chordata; class Chondrichthyes; order Orectolobiformes; family Hemiscylliidae; genus Chiloscyllium; species Chiloscyllium punctatum. The sequence goes on along the minus strand of NC_092752.1, from coordinate 17,304,420 downwards.
GTCAACCCTAGCTGGTTCAGGTCCAAACCTTCTAACACTATAATGAAAAGGTTGCATTGTGAACTTTTGAAATCGGAGACAGGATCTTGCACCATATAAACCTCTCAGCCTCTGGTTAAGGTCTTGTTAAAGGTGTTGCTGAAATGCTGTCTGCTGTCACAAAGCCTTCTTGGGCTTCATTTGACCCAAATTTCTGGTTAATCCCTCATTAAACCATTTCAGCTCTGCTCTTCCTTTACCAGGTGAGGCACTGAGTGTTGCCTGACATCAAAGCATTGTGGAACTAAAGGGAACAAGAATTTGTGGGGGAGTGAGTCTAACTGTCAGCACATTTCTGATGCGAACTGGCACAAAACCATTCATTACAGTTAAGTTGCAACAAGATGGGGCCAGTGTAACGTTAACTACAGTGTCTCAGTAACAACTGCATATGTGAAGCAGGAAGTACCAACAATGGCCAACTACTAGAAAATCAAGCAGCGCTTTATTGCCTGCCGGGATTTGGGTGATGGTTGGGAAGTGTGTTCTGGGCTTCTCATGGCAGGGAAAGTGGGCAGTCTGAGCAGGGAAGAGAGTGGTTTGAAGGGCACATCCTGGGCCTTCCAGCTCCCAGAAAGAAATGTTAATAAAAAGCTTAGCTGTAATGTCCCCTCAGCTTCTCAATTATCTCCAAACTGCTCTTCAGCTGGTGGGGGCAGATGCATTGACTTCTACAGATGAACCCAAGGTGAAGTGGTCACTGAGGCCCAATGACCTTTGACTATCCAAAGATCAATTAAGACCCCATTCAGTTTCGGGTGAGCTGCTTTAACCAATTGTCTATATACCTCAATTAAAATGGGAGACAGCTGAATTCTGAAGGTCAGTGACCAAGGGTATATAAGTACAATGTACATCAGGCATCCTTCAGATATGAAACATGTGATAACTTGTTGCTGGCTTTGCCATAATCATCTTATGAGGTCAGATTTGCAATGGTTTATAGGTTATGTTTGCATGATATTATCACCTTTCTTAATAATACAAGGTTTGTCTCACAAATCAATAGACACAGAGACATATTGTTTGTTTAATGTTAAGGAATGAACTTTAGCAGAACAAAGTCACCAAACTCAAATTAATGGAGTTGGGGAATTTGTAGTCGAACTAATTCTTGTGCTTACAAGTTAATAGTGAATTATTGGCCCTTTCAATTCAGAGAGTACAGCAGTGTGAGAGTGAAGATTTTAAAATGTGAAATCTAATCGGAGTGCAAGTGCACAAGTGAAATTTTGTAAGCAGCCACAGGACAATAGAAAAGTAAAAACTACAAATTAAAAAAGGAGGAAGGATGAATATATGTTGAATTTATGCCTTTGGACTTTTCTCTCCTCAAGGACTTTTATTCAAGCAACCCTTTAACTTTGGTGTTGCTGGAGGATGAATACTTTGAGGCTTGTTCTGTACATTGTGTGATGTTGCTGGTGCAGTTTTACGGATTCCAAGCTGATTGATACACCCATGTTCCCTCTTCATTCCAAAAAAAGAGTCATTCGCAACTCAAAACGTCAACCCTGTTTCTCTCTCCACTAGATGTTATCAAAACCTGCTGACTTTCTCTAGCACTTTTGGTTTTATTACAGACCTACAATATCCATAGAATTTTACTTTTATATAAATGCTGTGAAGTGAGTGACTGACTGCACATCAAAACATTAGTGAAAGAGCAGTTTTTGTTGATAATGTAGTGGTGCTGGTGTTGGACTGGGGTGGACAAAGTTAAAAATCACACAACTCCAGGTAAGACAGCAGAGGTAAAGGAAACAGACTTTCCCCACTCTATACTCCAACCTCTATGGAATAAGGGCCAATATTCCACTCGCCTTCCTGATTACCTGCTGCACCTGCACTCCAACTTTGTGTGTTTTGTGCACAAGTTGCCCAAAACCTTTTTGTGTTGCAGCTTTTGGCAGTTTTTCTCCAATCATCCCCCTGCCTTCCTCTCCCTGTGGTCCCCACCTTGTGAACCACATTCCTTATCTATGGACTGGGTGTCCAGTAGCCACGATGTCCTCAGTGGTGATGTTGAGTACAAGTGCTGCTTCCTCGGATGGATCAGGAACTCCGGGTGGGCTAGGCATCTGATGGCAGAGGAAGGCCAGCCCTATTGGCATGTAGTTTTATGGGTTTTCCTGAGAGACAGGGCAGAAGCAGAAGCTGTAAAAGTGAAGGTGATAGTGCAGTGGTAATGTCACTGGGCTTGTAATGCAGATTCCCAATGTTCTGGGGGTATGGGTTCAAATCCCACTGCACCAGGTAGTGAAGTTTGAATTCAATGAGACCATTGAATAAAATGTGAGGCTATAATAACCACTGCCTGTTGTTATAAAGTTCCATCAGGTTTGCTACATAAGAACTAGGAGCAGGAGTAGGCCATGTGGCCCTTCAAGTCTGCTCTGTCATTCAAAAGCATCATAGCTAATTGTTTTGTGGTCTCAGCTCCACTTACCCGCCCTCTTAGTGTCCTTTGGAGAAGTAAATCTGCCATCTTTACCTGATCTGCTGTGTGAGTGTGTGTGTGTGTGTGTGTGATTCCACACCCTCAGATATGGCTGAGTAGCTAAGGGTGGGAAATAAATGTGGGTCTAGAGAGTGCTGCCCACATCCCAAGAACAAATGGAAAGTCTGTGATTGAATGGGAGGTGTAAGTGATTATAAGTCAAATGGGGTAATGATGTAAATCTGAAGGAAGTGGTAATGGAATAAGTGACATGAGTGTTGCAGTTCCCACCCACTCCCAAGGTGAGTTCTTCATGAGACAGCATTTAGTTGAGGGTGGCAAGTGGGGACCCTGTACCTCCTCACTATCCAAGACTCCAATCACACCTTCCAGGTGAAACAGTGCTTTACCTGCACTTCAATCAACCTTGTCTACTGCATTCATTGCTCACAACATGGTCTCCTCGACATTAAGAAAATGAAGTGCAAACTGAGTGACCACTTCCCAGAACACTGAGGTTCCATCTTCACAAAAGACCTTGAGCTTCCAGTTGCTTGCCACTTCAATACACCTCCATGTTCCCTGGCCAACATCTCTGGTTTGGGCTTGTTCCCTTTTGGAATGACAGGCAGTGATCAGTGGGGTACCGCAGGGATCAGTGCTGGGACCGCAGCTTTTTACAATATATATTAATGATATAGAAGATGGTATTAATAGTAACATTAGCAAATTTGCTGATGATACAAAGCTGGGTGGCAGGGTGAAATGTGGGGAGGATGTTAGGAGATTACAGGGTGACCTGGACAGGTTAGGTGAATGGACAGATGCATGGCAGATGCAGTTTAATGCGGATAAATGTATGGTTATCCACTTTGGTGGCGAGACCAGGAAGGCAGATTACTACCCAAATGGAGTCAAGTTAAGTAAAGGGGTAGTACAGAGAGATCTGGGTGTTCTTGTACACCAGTCAATGAAGGTAAGCATGCAGGTCAGCAGGTAGTGAAGAAAGCTAATAGCATGCTGGTCTTCATAACAAGAGGAATTGAGTATAGAAGCAAAGAGGTTCTTCTGCAGCTGTACAGGCCCTGGTGAGACCGCACCTGGAATATTGTGTGCAGTTCTGGTCTCCAAATTTGAGGAAAGACATCCTGGCTATTGAAGGAGTGCAGCGTAGGTTCACGAGGTCAATTCCTGGAATGGCTGGATTACCTTAAGTTGAAAGATTGAAGCGACTGGGCTTGTATACCCTTGAGTTTAGAAGACTGAGAGGGGATCTGATTGAGACGTATAAGATTATTATAGGATTGGACACTCTTGAGTCAGGAAACATGTTTCCTCTGATGGGTGAGTCCCGAACCAGAGGACACAACTTAAAAATAAGGGGTAGGCCATTTAGGACAGAGATGAGGAGAAACTTCTTCACCCAGAGAGTGGTGGGTGTGTGGAATGCTCTGCCCCAGAAGGCAGTGGAGGCCCAGTCTCTGGATTCGTTTAAGAAAGAGTTGGATAGAGCTCTCAAGGATAGTGGAATCAAGGGATATTGAGATAAGGCAGGAACAGGATACTGATTAAGGAAGATCAGCCATGATCATAATGAATGGTGGTACAGGCTGGAAGGGCAGAATGGCCTACTCCTGCACCTATTGTCTATTGTTCCAGCATAGCTCAGCACAAGCTGGAAGAACAGTGCCTCAATTTCTGCTGGGGAACCTTCTGGACTTTATATCAAGTTCAACTCTTTTCGGGCTTGACTACGTTTGCCCATGCTGTCCCCCACTCTAACAGTTGGACTATGGAGCTTTTGCTCCATTGTACTGGTAAACTCATTCAAATGGCCACCATTTATTAATCTAGGGGGTGAACATCAATATGCTAATGCCATAGGAGATCAAACTAAATTTCATTCTGATCTTAGTTAATTTTCATATAAGCTGCAAATTTTCAAAGCTGGATATCAGGAAGTTATTAAAAGAGAAGCATTGTCTCATATATTCTACTGATTAATCAAGGATTGGTTACATTATGGCAACAATCCACCAGAGCTGGGCAGATCAGGGTTTAAAACGTGTGCACTTTGTTGGACATAGGAATTGTTTGGCCCCCTGAGACAATTCTGCCATTCAATTAGATCATGTCTAATCAGTGATCCAATTCCATACACCTGCCTTTGTCCCATAGTCCTTAATATCTGTGGTTAACAAAAATCTATCACTTGTAGAATTGACAATTGATCTAACATCTATTACTGTGGTGGGAGCACATTTAAAACTTTCACCATTCTTTCCATGTCAAAATATTCCTTAATTGCATTTTTACTGCACTTGACTCAATGTTTCATCAAGGGGGTGGGCAAGTTGTTGGAGGGAATACTGAGGGACAGGATGTCCATGTATTTGGAAAGGCAAGGACTGATTAGGGGTAGTCAACATGGCTTTATGTATGGAAATCATGTCTCACAAACTTAATTGAGTTTTTTGAAGAAGTAACAAAGAGGATTGATGAGGCAAAGCGGTGGACGTGAAATATATGGACTTCAGTAAGGCGTTCAACAAGGTTCCCCATGGGATACTGGTTATAGAATACAGGGAGAACTAGCCACTTGAATATAGAACTAGCTCAAAGGTAGAAGACAGAGGGGGGGGGGGGGGGTGGAGGGTTGTTTTTCAGACTGGAGGCCTGTGACCAGTGGGGTGCCACAAGGATCAGTGCTGGGTCCACTACTTTTCATAATTTAGATAAATGATTTGGATGTGAACATAAGAGGTATAGTTAATAAGTTTGCAAATGTCACCAAAATTGGAGGTGTAGTGGACAGCGATGAAGGCTATCTCAGATTACAACAGGATCTTGATCAGATGGGCCAATGGGCTGAGAAGTGGCAGGTGGAGTTTAATTCTGATAAATGCAAGGTGCTGCATTTTGTGAAAGCAAATCTTAGCAGGACTTATATATTAAATGGCAAGGTCCTAGGGAGCGTTGCTGAACAAAGAGACCTTGGAGTGCAAGCTCATAGCTCCTTGAAAGTGGAGTCGCAGGTAGATAGGATAGTGAAGAAGGTGTTTGGTGTGCTTTCCTTTATTGGTCAGAGTATTGAGTACAGGAGTTGGGAGGTCATGTTGCGTCTGTACAAGACATTGGTTAGGCCACTGTTGGAATATTGCATGCAACTCTGGTCTCCTTCCTATCGGAAAGATGTTGTGAAACTTGATAGGGTTCAGAAAAGATTTACAAGGATGTTGCCAGGGAGAGATTGAATAGGCTAGGGCTGTTTTCCACAGAGTGTCAGAGGTGAGGGGTGACCTTATAGAGATTTATAAAATCATGAGGGGCATGGATAGGATAAATAGACAAAGTCTCTTCTCTGGGGTGGCGGAGTCCAGAGCTAGAGGGCACAGGTTTAGGGTGACAGGGGAAAGATATAAAAGTGACCTAAGGGACAACGTTTTCATGCAGAGGGTGGTACATGTATGGAATGAGCTGCCAGAGGACGTGGTGGAGGCTAGTACAATTGCAACATTTAGAAGGCACCTGGATGGGTATAGGAATAGGAAGGGTTTGGAGGGATAGGGGCCAGGTGCTGGTAGGTGGGACCATTTGGAATATCTGGTTAGCATAGGTGATTTGAACCAAAGGATTTGTTTCCATGCTGTATATCTCAACGACTCGACGACTCTATGACTGTACTTGACCAAGGTCATGAAGAGAACCTCGAACTCATTGACAATGGAATAGACAGTCTTTGTGTTTATCCTGACTCATGCTCATGGTGTAACTGGCTCAAACACTGGTTTTATGACACAATTACATGAGATATGTCACATTTCCAATAGTATTCACCACTCTGCTCCTGGCAAAACAGATTTAATTTTCTACTGTACTCATGCTGCTTGTCTGAGACCTGCGACTATCAAATTATGTCCATGGTAATTGCCAAATTTTACACTTCAAACCAAGGTTAGGTGATCGAATGTTCAAGGAAAGAGTGAGAATAACAATTGAACTTTGTTTCTGAATGCAGCACATCAGGCAGAAACCTTTTAACAACCTCAATTATCCAATCAGAAAATCAGATTTTTAACAAGCAAATACCCTGGTCTATGCTGCTTGAGATCATTAACTACTTTTATTGAAACATAAACATCTTTTGGTGGTGGAAGTGCTGCCCTGACCTTGGAGTAGATGGTTTTGCTTTGCTTTGAATGGGGTGAATCTATCCTTCTGGCTGCCTCACCAATGTATTACACTGACAAATGCAAGAGGTTGGGTCAATTGCTGGGTTGGTTCACTATGTGATCAGATCTGGTAATAAAATGCACAGTAATATTGGTCCAGATATATACATAGCTGCATAAATAATATGTTTTATTAATAATCTTAATTTACTACACAAATTTGTATGTTAAATACATAAATATGTCAAGTGAAAGACCTATGATAGACCCTTTTATCCTCTTAATGGTGTACATATAATTTTCCTCTCATTAGTACAAAACCTACCCAGGGAGCTACCAACCCATCTTTCATCCATTTAATTTGCATTAGCTTCCTTTTGCCTTGTTTTTAATCTGCTTTCCTTCAATGTATTTTGAATAAATCAATAAGAATACATGATTGTTTAATGATTTTTAGAAGAGGTCCTTTCGACCAGCACCAAATGATTTAGAATGACTAATTTCACTTTTTACAATTGATTCCTTGAAGTACGGGACATCTATTCCTGCCATGTGAAGAGAATTATAGTAAACTAAATGGTCTATAAAATGGGTTAGATAAAGGCTCTTCAGAACGTCCACACTTTTTCTGTTACACTTGAGTGTTAAAGTGTCGAAGTGTCAAATGCAGAACCAGTTTAAATCAACCTATCGAAGGCCCATTCATCTCTTTATTAAATAGAAGCATTTTTAAAAATGCACACTGTAAATCATAGTGCAATTTTGAGCATGAAGTATTATAACAACACATTTCACGTGCATTAACTAAATCCACTGCCTTTTATTTTATGACAATATGTCATGTGTCCCTAGGGTGAGCAATGCATTAACCACTTTAGTGATATACAGGCCCAAGAGAGTCAGCATGACACTGGCACTCTCTGTACTGTGGGGGGGGGGGGGGGGGGGGGGAAGGTGGTCAACCTCAAATATCACTTTGTAACAAACATTTACACTGTTCTATGCAGTGAGAAAATGCAGACTACAAATTCAGAGAACGTAAGAATGATTCAAATTCTTCCATAGCCTCATCTCTTTCAATTCCTATAACTCCGCCACATCCATGAACCTTCAGATGTCTGCATTGCTCGAGTTCCAGCCTCTTGCATTTTGCTGATATTAATCGTTCTGTCACTGCTGGCTTTGCTGTCAGCAATTCACTCCTTATGTTTCTGTACCTCTCCAACTCTCTTTATTTAACACATTACTTCAATTGAGTTTCTGGTTTCACTCCTTGTGGCCTTTTCTGAGATTCAGGGCAGAATTCTCTTCCTGGATACACACTGGGAGACAGGAGGCCCACTTAATCAGGCAGGAAGTGTGTGTGACGACACCATTGTCTTCTTGAATCACCCTGATTGAGTCTGAAGGTAGCCTTCCTGCCGGAAGCCAATTGATGCCCTTGTATTGAGGTGCTTGTGGTTGTTTAAGGCATCATCATACCAAGGCTGATATTTAAACAGCAACTGATGAGGTCCACGTCCTGAGGGCAACAATCCTGCCATTTGGTGGTGGGGTCTCTCTTGGTCGGACAACCCATTCCCAACAGAGATACTGGCTAGAAGTATGGGCTGCAAATAGGTGAAGACTCCTGCCTGTTTGAAACGCCAACCATCCATTGGTCCTTCACCAGAGCCTCCTTGTCGACACGAGTTAATGCACCATACTCACCCTACCCAGAATGGTCCATTCCCAATCCTCCTGTATTATTGGCAGTGCCCATCACTGCTGATGGTGCTGCTGCTTTCTGGTACTGAACAGCGGTTGGCCACCAATTCACGGTGTAGGAGGGGGCAGATTTCTCATGACAATGATGAGAGAGCCTGACTCTGACCAAACCTGACTGATATTAAATCTGCCTTTGTGCAGAAATGCCGTTGTGAGATTACTGCTGCTTTTCCACTGCCACAATCTTTTGTTTCTTCCCTATGGGCCAAAATTGGATTCATCTGGCTGTTGCAAACTACGCACCAAAAGAAAGCTCACTGGACAGTCCTTATGTATGTTTAGCACACCAAGCAGGCTGAGGGGGGTTTGCACCCCTCACTAGGAGGAAGCCCTGCCCTCGAAGGTTACCTGCCCTCCTGCTGCCCTGGCAGTCCGCACAGCACCAACACTCAGTAAGTTGGCACCATCAGGACTGCCAGCTGGTCTACAAAGAACTTTAATGGATCAGTGGCAGGGGGGGGGGGTCTCTGGCTGTTAGGAAATGGAGGGCCTGGGCAGCCGAGTAAGGGATGTCACTGAGGAGTGGGGAAGACGCGGTGAATTAGTTCTGGAGGCCAGTAAGGAGGGAACAGAATAAGGGGTAAAGATTTCAGGGGTATTCATGCACTGCACAAGGGGCATCCTCCCTGACCTCGAATTGATTTACTCTGCAACCTCTACCACTGGAATTCGTAGCACCATTTTACTTCTATTCAACAAAAAGGACTCAATTCTGCCCCCTATTATGGCATTGACAGTATTATATTCCCCTGAGTAACAAGCTCAAATGTTAATAATATTAATTTGTTTGGTAATAGTGAGTGATTTGTTGTCTGCCCACCCACAGTATTGTAAGGGACAGCTTAGATGTTGAATGGGAAGGTTGTGGCATGATCAACCCATTTTAGTTTACATGCATCACCTGCCCTCTGCCAAAGTCATGCCCAACATGGGGGATATAAAGTCTGGCCCTTCAGTTTTAATGTTGGTTTTTGAAGTGATGTCATGCACAATGATGATAGAAGGAAATTCTTGAAGAGTTTCCCAATACACCACATAACTGAGGTGAGAATAAGGTATTTGTATGGGCCAACAAAGTGTGAGACATTTTGACTATAGCCTACAATCTCTGCCTATATAACCTGTTACTTGTACTTGGAAATGGCAGAGGAAAGCTAGTGTCACCAGCTCACCTCATGATAATAGGAGCGGTAGAATTGTACCAACTATCTAAGGCTATCCTTCAGAGCAAACACAGGAATCAGCCACATCAGCAAATTTGCTGGTGACAGGCATAACAAGCTCATGTCAATTATCCCAGAGGAGAAAAATACAGAAAAAATAAAACTAAACTTGGAAATAAATGTATTGGTGGTCCTGCAGCTCCATTTTGCTGTACACAAGATGAGTCAGACTAATATATCTCATTTGCCAATTTTACTGGTTCTACCTGTTGGCTTTTCTAGGTTTACAACAGCCGACGTGCCAACTTCAGAACTACACAAGCTGACAAGCAGTTCTGGATTTACTTGGAGCAATTTTCACCTCATTGCTTTAACTATACTGAAGTACGAAGTAAACCCAGTTTACAACTGTAAATGGTATGGTCTGGTGAACCTTTGGCAGCAGGGTAGGGAGCAGATTTTAGGAAATTCATGGCCTATACCAGTGGTGTATGAAGCCAGGGTGTAATGCTGACAGTGCAGTGGGATATGAACTTGTCAAATTGTATGCTGCAGATACACTTAGTATTCTAAGTGCATTACTTTCATTGTGGTACACAGATCCAGAAATGTCATAAGGATGGGTATGAGTGCTTGGGGCTTGAAAACAGGCCCTTATCAGGTATGCACTGCTCTCCTCCAAACATCTCGGTTTTTGACACCTGACTTTGTTCACGTGCCGATATTTTTAAGTTTACTATAATTATTTGGCTTAAGCCATTTCCAACACAGTCCCTCTTTCAATCCCAAACTATAGTAAATCCTCAAGTATCGGGCAGGAATTGTCAAGTGAAATTTATGTGTGTACTTGAAACTAGCGGTGAAGAAAATATGCAATTGAATAATAACAGCCAGACATATGCCAAAAATAATCACCCTTGAGGAAAGTAAAAAGTTTCTGGAACATGCACTTTAGCTGCTTTTTTGTCAATTATAATCTTATTTTGGCAGTAAACCCTAAATAAGCAAACCTGTAAATGAAACTCTCAGTAAAAACAGGTCATTTTAAATACTACTCCCTCAGGTCTGGTCCATCAAATAACGAGAACCAGTAACATCTGATAGGTTGGAGACTGGGACTGGAACCAATTTAATAGTTCCGACTTTCAAATGACCAAAGTGGTGGATATTATAGTCCCCAATGTCATTGAAAATAAATTATTTTCCTTGTAAATCACTTATACACAGGCTGAACAAGCGACCGTCAGTTTAAGAAGCTGATATATGTCACGTCTGCAAGGGGCAAGATTTTCTTTTGTTGTAGTGGAGGAATTAGCTGAACAGGGCTTTGGGTTTTGCCAGGTAATAAGGTTCACCTGACTGCAAATTGACTCCTTGTGCCAACTCAGTTATTGAGTTATGAATGGTTGCGTATGGCAGAAGCGATACATCATTGCATGTGATAGGGGCATCAGCCGTAATTAAAGTTGCCACCTCAGGCTATGTGTGTTCTTGGTGGTTTTGATTTTTAGATGGATCTTATTCATAGAATCCTTACAATGTGGAAGCAGGCCATTTTGTCCACACCAAACGTCCAAGGAGCATTCCTGTAAACTTGCATTTCCTGGGTTAATCTGTTAGCCTGCAGACCTGTGGGAGGAAATCAGAGCATACCCATGCACATGCAGGGAGTAAGTGCAAATGCCACACAGCCAGTTGCCCAAGGCTAGAATTGAACCCACGCTTCTGCTACTGTGAGGCAGCAGTGCTAACCACTGAAACACCATGTCATTCTGCTTTGCTATATAACCACAAGACCCCACTGCCCCATTCCCATTATTGGTTTACCATCATTTTAATCTTTGCAATGCATCATTTTTCGTGCGTTTGGTAAGCAGGCAGACTCCTCGTTATTCCATTGCATGGTACTTGGCAGCTTTTCAAATATCTTTCATTCCATCTCCAATATTTGTATAACTAATTAGCAAAAGTGTTTAACGGACATTTGACAAAACAATCTTGTTTAATGCCACTATGTTTTTTTTTGTCAGAGGTTGCTAACAGCAGCATCCTGGAGATTAACGTTCAATTGCTTTTTACCTGGAGTACCTCCAGGGCAACACTGGAGGGTTGGCAATTCTCACCAGGATGTCACCATGGATGCTGTTGAGCATGACAGCCAGGAGCGTGAAGGAGGAAAGCTCTTTGATTTGCTTGCTTTGCCATCTGTTTGCTGGGTCGCTTTCAAGACAAGGAAGCCATGAAACATTGCCATGTAGAGACATGACTTATGCAGAGGGGCAATTGGCATGATAGTGTTTGAAATAGGACTAACTATTCCTAAATCAAGCACATGGGTGATTGATGGACGCTGTGGGAAAATTGAGTGACATGGGGACCCTAGCTAGTTTTAACCCCTATTATGGTGCCAGTAAACATCTTGCCCTTGGATAGGTAGACACTGGGGACCACAGTGACCACATCTTCTCAAGTAGCTGCCACTTGGTACATGATTTGCTGCTTTACATTAACTGAAAAGTGACCTTCAAGCCCTAATAATGCCTTTATCCTGTGGCAGCAGTCCTAACCATTCCATGTCAAGAACAACAGTAGCTGAAAATCATTATGTATCATTGACAACTACATGATTCTTTCTATAATGGCCTTTTACAACTAATTAAGGGGAGGATCATCAGTGGTTTTTTGACCCCCACATGCGCTACAAGCCAAGGTCTGTGGGAAAACTCCTCATATTTCAGTAATCTATAAAATTTACAGAGGGTCTCTAGTCAGAAAAGTTCATGTAATCTACTTGTGAACTTTGGCATGCCTGCCTCTGTCATGGGCTAGCTTGAAATGTTGACCATCCTTGATGAAACTACGTTGGAATCTGACTAAAGGCCATGTTAAACTCTACTCCCTCAGGTTTGTCGTAGCAAATAATGAGAATCAGTAACATTTGATAGGTTGGAGATTAGAACTGGAACTGGGTAATTAAAGTTACTCACAGCTGACACACCGCAGAGCCTGACAGACTAGATTAGCAGAATGCTAAAATGCTGATGTTCCAGAAATCTCACATGCACAAGAATGTTGGTATAACAGTGGCAAAGCTAAAACACAGTAAACTACTTGCACATGAATGCTATAATGTTAGTGTGCGAGGGTTTTGGTGTGTTAGTTTTTTTGTGATGGAATGTTAAATTGCCAGAATGGTTTTGAACTTTGGTATTCTTGAATATAGGGATTCTAGAATATTAGTGTGTTAGATGTGCTATTATGTCAATGTACCAGAACACAAATATGCTAAAGATCTAATATCCTAGTATGTCTCTGTGCTAAGAAGTTGGTATTTTGGACTATTGGTGCTTTGGAATACTTATCTTCTGGGTGTTATTATTCTGGATCCCCAGTATCCTACAATGCCATTCTGGAAGATGTGGGTGGCATGGTGGCTCAGTGGTCAGCATTGCTACCTCACAGTGCCAGGGGCCAAGGTTCAATTCCAGTCTTAGTTGACTGTCAATGTGGAGTTTGTACATTCTCCCTATGTCTCTGTGGTTTTCCTCTGGATGCTCCAGTTTTCTCCCACAGTCCAAAGATGTGCAGGCTAGGTGAATTGGCCATGGGAAATTGCCCATAGTATTCAGGGATGTATCAAAAAGGTACATTAGTCAGGGAAAATAAAGAGCAATAGGGTAGGGGAATGGGGCTGGATGGGTTACTCATTGGAGGATCGGTGTGGACTTTATTGGGCCAAATGTTTCCACATTGTCAGGATTCTACTATTCTAACACAAAGTAAATGTTCTAAAATAACGGCAGTTTAAAAAGGAGAAGAGCAGGCAAAGGAAGCACATGGTGAGGACAGTGGAGGAGAGAGAGAAAGAAAACCTGCACAGTTACTGTCTTTGCTGTTTGAATTCATGAATCGCTGGACATCGGAGTGCATCTGGGAAAATTAACAAACAGTGAAATTCACAACTAATCTTGGAGGAACTGTTGGGCGAAGTTCACAGCACAGAATCAGATAAGTTAATTGTTGTTTTAAGTCTGTCCAAAAGAAAGGCTGCAGTAGTGGGTACAGTGGATTCTTTCTTGATTATATGTTTTTGGAGCTAAGTCCCTTGATTAAACTTGAAATATAAGCCATAGCTATTAATTTAACCTGGGGCAGTGTTTGTAGAGGAATAAGACGGTGTTATTTTCTGGTCTGTAGATTGTGAAGGAGCAAAACTGGCCTTTGCAGTGATATGTACTTCTTGTCAGATGTGGGAGCTTAAAGAGAGTTTAAGGGTTACTGCGGATTATATGTTGGATGCGAATCTTATCAGATCGAGTGGATCGGTTAGAGAGACAGATAGAAGCGATGAGGAATTTGCAACAGCTACAATATGTGATGGATGGCAGTTATAGGAAGGGGGGAAAGTCTCAGATACAGTCACATAGATGGGTTAACTCCAGGAAGGGTAAGAGAGGTAGGCAACTACAGCAAGAGTCTTTTGTGGATATACCCATTTCAAACAAGTATGCTGTTTTGGAAAATGTAGGGGGTGATTGGTTATCAGGAGAACATAGCACGAACAGCCACGTTTCTGGTATTGAGACTGGCTCTAATGCAACGAGGGGTACGTCGGCTTCCAAGAGATCAATTGTGTTAGGGGATTCTGTAGTCAGAGGTACAGACAGACGTTTCTGTGGCCAGCAGAGAAAAAGCAGAATAGTGTGCTGTTTCCCTGGTATCAGGATCAAGGATGTCTCAGAGAGGGTGCAGAATGTTCTCACAGGGGAGAGGGGAGGGGCCAGCAGGAGGTCATTGTCCACATTGGAACCAACGACATTGGAAGGGAAAAGTTTGAGACTCTGAAGAGAGATTACAGAGAGTTAGGCAGAAATTTAAAAAGGAGGTCCTCAAGGGTAGTAATATCTGGATTACTCCCAGTGCAACGAGCTAGTGAGGGCAGAAATAGGAGGATAGAGCAGATGAATGCATGGCTGAGGAGCTGGTGTATGGGAGAAGGATTCACATTATTGGATCATTGGAATCTCTGTTGGGGTAGAAGTGACCTGTGCAAGAAGGACAGATTGCACCTAAATTGGAAGGGGATTAATATACTGGCAGGGAAATTTGCTGGAACTGCTTGGGAGGATTTAAACTTGTAAGGTGGAGTGGTGGGGGGGGGGTGCATGGGGGGCGTGGGGGGAGGAGGGTGGGATCCAGGGAGATAGTGAGGAAGGAGATCGATCTGAGACGGGTACAGCTGAGAACAGAAGTGAGTCAAACAGTCAGGACAGGCAGGGACAAGGTAGGACTAATAACTTAAACTGCATTTATTTCAATACAAGGGGCCTAACAGGGAAGGCAGATGAACTCAGGGCATGGTGAGGAACATGGGACTGGGATCATAGCAATTACGGAAACACGGCTCAGGAATGGGCAGGACTGGCAGCTGAATGTTCCAGGATACAAATGCTACAGGAAGGATAGAAAGGGAGGCAAAAGAGGAAGGGGAGTGGCATTTTTGATAAGGGATAGCATTACAGCTGTGCTGAGGGAAGATATTCCCGGAAATACATCCAGAGAAGTTATTTGGGTGGAACTGAGAAATAAGAACGGGATAATCACCTTATTGGGATTGTATTATAGACCCCCCAGTCGTCAGAGGGAAATTGAGAAACAAACTTGTAAGGAGACCTCAGCTATCTGTAAGAATAATAGGGTAGTTATGGTAGGGGATTTTAACTTTCCAAGCATCGATTGGGACTGCCATAGTGTTAAAGGTTTAGATGGAGAGGAATTTCTTAAGTGTGTACAAGACAATTTGCTGATTCAGTATGTGGATTTACCTACTGGAGAAGGTGCAAAACTTGGCCTACTCTTGGGAAATAAGGCAGGGCAGGTGACTGAGATGTCAGCGGGGGAGCACTTTGGGGCCAGCGACCATAATTCTATTCATTTTAAAATAGTGATGGAAAAGGGTAGACCAGATCTAAAAGTTGAAGTTCTAAATTGGAGAAAGGCCAATTTTGATGGTGTTAAGCAAGAACTTTCGAAAGCTGATTGGAGGCAGATGTTCGCAGATAAAGGGATGGCTGGAAAATGGGAAGCCTTCAGAAATGAGATAACAAGAATCCAGAGAAAGTATATTCCTATCAGGGTGAAAGGGAAGGCTGGTAGGTATCGGGAATGCTGCATGACTAAAGAAATTGAGGGTTTGGTTAAGAAAAAGAAGGAAGCATATATCAGGTATAGACAGGATAGATCGAGTGAATCCTTAGAAGAGTACAAAGAAGGTAGGAGTATACTTAAGAGGGAAATCAGGAGGGCAAAGCAGGGACATGAGATAGCTTTGGCAAATACAACTAAGGAGAATCCAAAGGGATTTTACAAATATATTAAGGACAAAAGGGTATCTAGGGAGAGAATAGGGCCCCTCAAAGATCAGCAAGGCGGTCTTTGTGTGGAGCCACAGAAAATGGAGGAGATACTAAATGAATATTTTGCATCAGTATTTACTGTGGAAAAAGATATGGAAGATATAGACTGTAAGGAAATAGATGGTGACATCTTGCAAAATGTCCAGATTACAGAGGAGAAAGTGCTGGATGTCTTGAAACAGTTAAAGGTGGATAAATCCCCAGGAGCTGCTCAGGTCTACCCGAGAACTCTGTGGGAAGCTAGAGAAGTGATTGCTGGGCCTCTTGCTGAGATATTTGCATCAGCGATAGTCACAGGTGAGGTGCCGGAAGACTGGAGGTTGGCAAACGTGGTGCCACTGTTTAAGAAGAGTGGTAAAGACAAGCCTGGGAACTATTGACTGGTGAGCCTGACCTTGGTGGTGGGCAAGTCGTTGGAGAGAATCCTGAGCGACAGATGTACATGTATTTGGAAAGGCAAGGACTGATTCTGGATAGTCAACATGGCTTTGTGCGTGGGAAATCATGTCTCACAAACTTGATTGAGTTTTTTGAAGAAGTAACAAAGAAGATTGATGAGGGCAGAGCAGTAGATGTGATCTATATGGACTTCAGTAAGGTATTCGACAAGGTTCCCCATGGGAGACTGATTAGCAAGGTTAGATCTCATGGAATACAGGAGAACTAGCCATTTGGATACAGAACTGGCTCAAAGTTAGAAGATAGAGGGTGGTAGTAGAGGGTTGTTTTTCAGACTGGAGGCCTGTTACCAGTGGAGTGCCACAAGGATTTGTGCTGGGGCCTCTACTTTTTGTCATTTACATATATGATTTGGATGCGAGCATAAGAGGTACAATTAGTAAGTTTGCAGATGACACCAAAATTGGAGGTGTAGTGGACAGTGAAGTGGGTTACCTCTGATTACAACAGGATCTGGACCAGATGGGCCAATGGGCTGAGAAGTGGCAGATGGAGTTTAATTCAGATAAATGCGAGGTGCTGCATTTTGGGAAAGCAAATCTTAGCAGGACCTATACACTTAATGGTAAGGTCCTAGGGAGTGTTGCTGAACAAAGAGACCTTGGAGTGCAGGTTCATAGCTCCTTGAAAGTGGAGTCGCAGATAGGTAAGATAGTGAAGAAGGCATTTGGAATGGTTTCCTTTATTGGTCAGAGTATTGAGTACAGGAGTTGGGAGGTCATGTTGTGGCTGTACAGGACATTGGTTAGGCCACTGTTGGAATATTGCGTGCAATTCTGGTCTCCTTCCTTTCGGAAAGATGTTGTGAAACTTGAAAGGGTTCAGAAAAGATTTACAATGATGTTGCTAGGGTTGGAGGGACAGGGAGAGGCTGAACAGGCTGGTGCTGTTATCCCTAGAGTGTCAGAGGCTGAGGGGTGACCTTATAGAGGTTTACAAAATTATGAGGGGCATGGATAGGATGAATAGGCAAAGTCTTTTCCCTGGGGTCGGGGACTCCAGAACTAGAGGACATAGGTTTAGGGTGAGAGGAGAAAGGTATAAAAGAGACCTAAGGGGCAACTTTTTCGCACAGAGAGTGGTACGTGTATGGAATGAACTGTCAGAGGATGTGGTGGAGGCTGGTACAATTGCAGCATTTAAGAGGCATTTCGATGGGTATATGGACCAGGTGCTGGCAGGTGGGACTAGATTGGGTTGGGATGTCTGGTCGGCATGGACGGGTTGGACTGAAGGGTCGGTTTCCATGCTGTACATCTCTATGACTATGACTCTATATCAGTGTTTGCTAATGTGTTATGCTGATGATGTACTAGAATATTGGGCTGTCAGTGTTCTGGAATGCCAGTGGTCTTCTCTAATTCTGGTGTTCCAGAAGAAACAGAAGTTAACTTCTTGGTTAGAATGGTGGTGTCATATTTGCTGGTGTTTCAACGTGTTGATCAGCTCGTTAGAATTCTGGTATGTTAAAGGTGTCATTGTGTGGAGGCTTGGTAATCTAGAACTCTGACGTGTACAAAGGTTAATGTGTTATAAAGCTGATACCCTAAAGAGCATGTTAATGTGTTACCATGCTGCTTTGTGAGAATTTTGTTATGCTAAAATGTTAGATTATGGTATTCTGGAATAATTGTGTGCTCGAATAAGTATCTGCTAGTTGGTCTACTGGAATGTTGGTAAGTGGAATAAGAGTGTGCTAGAATAAGGGTGTGTTTGCCAAATAATCAATGTGCTGGAATTTTATTTATGCTAGAATGTTGATGCTCTATACTAATGGTGTGCTGGAGAAATGGTGTGCTAGACAGATGTTTTGTTAAACTGTTGGTGTGCAAATTATTGCTGTTCTACAATGTTGATGCTCTTGAATGTTGGCGTGCTGGACTTCTGCATGTAAAGTATTGTTGTGACAGAATACTTGTGTGCTAGCTTGCTGGTGTCCTGGAGGTTTGGGAGAAAGTGAGGACTGCAGATGCTGGAGATTAGAGTTGAAGGTATGTCACTGGAAAAGCACAGCAGGTCAGGCAGCATCCAAGGAGCAGGAGAAACAATGTTTCAGCTAAAAGCCCTTCATCAGGAATTGGAGGATTAGTCCTTCAGAAGGTTATGTGCTGGGATACTCATGTGTTTAAACATTGTCATTCCACAAAAGTAGTGTACTGAATTATTTATATGATAACGTCATGATCGGCTAAGATATTAGCATTTTAGAATCCTGGTGTGCTAGCATCTTGGTGTTTTGATGTACTCTTAGATTGATGTGCTAGACTTTTTGAGGGCTAGAATAAATGTCTTTTTTAAATGTTGGTGTTCTGTTGCTCTAGTATTCTGGAAAAACTATTAACTAGATTGGCTATTTATTGGAAAATTCACGTATGTGAACTTTGTTCTGCTAGAATTCTGGAATTCTAGAAAAACGTTGACTCGAATTTTCTACTGGTAAGTTAGATTAAAAGTGTACTAGAATGATGGTATGGTATTTATTAACGTAAGCGTGTGTTAGTCTGCTAAAATGTGGGATTTCCAGAATATTTATGCATGGGAATACTAGTGGGCTAGAGCATTCTCAGTGGCTTATTTGTTGATGTGATAGAATGCTGCTATGCTAAAGAACAATTTGCTAACATGCTGGAATGTCTTAGAAGGCTGGTGTGATAGAGTAAAGGTGGATTGAAATAATGAAATTGTTGGATGCATGTATGTCTGAGTGTGTGTGTATGCTGGAATAAAACTGCGAGAAAGTTGTAGTGCAGCAATTTTGATTTCGCCAATGTGGTGCTCTCGAATATTATTGGGCTAGAAGTTTGATATTCTAGAAGTGCTCTTGTGTGAGATAATGGTGTGCTAGAACAATGGAAGTTTTGTTTGCTGCAACACTGGTGTACTCGAATAATAGTGTGCAAGAATATTTGATAGAATGCTGCTGGGCTACAATGATGGTGTTCTGCGCTAATGATGCTCATGTAATGGTGTGTCATTTAATTATTAAACTAGTGCCCTAAAGAACAGGATAAACAGCACCCATAAACTATGAAAAAACCCACGTGAAAGATAAGAATCAGTTTTGAAAAACTTTCCGTCCCCATCCCAATGTATGACATGATCTTTTAGACATTGATGCACTATCCCAGTGCACAGTGGAATGGATGTTTCATTGCAACTGGTTCATAGTATTTTAATTTTTAAATCTGGGTCCTGTACCCCCATCCTGAATCTCCTTGAGAAGTACCCATGAGTGATATCATATGGAATTGATAATAAATAGTATAATAATGTGGATGTTCTATTGTTAAAATGGAAATTAGCCATTCTAAGCATAGATTGAAATGGAATGCATATCGTAGAGACACTAATCCATTTATAGCATTAAAGTGATTTGTAAATCCTGAGGTAGGTTACCACATGGGTGTTTCTTGTTAATCCTATGCATGCGATTTGCTAATGGTAAAATTGATGGCTAGGTTTGACTGCTGTTTCTGGAAAGCTAGTATACATTTTACATTTGGTAACTTAAAATTGCTCTTTTGCATGACAAAAATTTCAATACCACAATGCAAATAGTGCAGTAAGGTGGCAATTTACTGCTTAAAACGTGAATTAACTGGAGTGAATTTTAATGTTATGCACGGAGTTGTGGACACTGTACCAATTCACTTGCTGTCTTTTTTGAGTGTCATTTCTCCTCCCTTACCTTCTTTTGACTGATATGAATTTAAATGCTTCAAATACAAAGATTAAAAAGAATTATTCGGAAAAATCGATTCTGAGAAGAATTTACAAACACTTTGTCATTATTTTCCTGATGCAATATTTTTCTTTTCTGTTTCCGGCACTTAAGTAGAGGTTTGAAATGCAAATAGATTTTCCAACCTGACTTTAAATGCCACCAGCAGAAAAGTTAAAGGCTGTATGCCAAAAAATAATGGCTGGGAAGAGACTATTAGCATCTGTAAATTATTCCCCATTCATTGATTTTTTTTCATCGAATAATCCTTTGTAGGGACAGCTTTTGAAATGAGCGCTGGAAAATGAGAATAAATAACAGATTCAAAATGGGAACTGACTGTTCTAACACGACTCAACAGGACCCTATCATAGAACAAAGAATTGTGAATGCTGAAAATCCAAAACATAAACAGAAATTGTTGGAGAAACTCAGCAGGTTTGGCAGTATCTGTAGAGAAAAAGCAGAGCTAAAGTTGAATCCAGTGGTATTTCTTCAGAACTGAAGAAGGGTCACCGGACTCAAAACGTCAACTGTGCTTTGTCTCCACAGATACTACCAGACCTGCTGAGGTTCTCCAGCAATTTCTGTTTATGTTTCAGGAACCTGTAACATTGGTACAATTTCTCCAAAGAACAGTAGTAAATGTCAAATTATCAGATGAGAAACCAATAATGCTGGAAAAAAGAGCAAGAAGTTCAGTGGATATCACAGAACAACCACACTTTACAAGATGTTGATGATGGGTGACCTAGAATACATAATCTAACAGAGAAATACACTTTACAAGAAGTGATGTAATTACTCATGTCATTCAAAATTTGCTGATTCGGTATTTTCAACAATGCTTCCATCACACTGTGCAACTCTAACGGTGCATTGATTTTGATAAATCTGCAACAATTTGTACCTGTCAGTTAAAACATTTCACTGTCAGAAACACAGCTGACAAAACTGCATTAGTAGCAGACATGAAAAGCTTCTTCTCTGACATGCAACAAAGGTTTTAATTCTGCTCAGCATAAATTCCTGACCTCATATCTTAGATGCCACAAAAATGCAGGGACTGTATAACTATCAGTAGAAGTGTATAACCTGTTGCTCCATTTGTGTAAAAATCTTTGTTTATTTTGTCTGTTTGGAGCAATTCTATGGCCCATTGTAAATACTGAAGTGGCTAATCTTAACCAGTTGAATGTGAACCGCTGATTCAACTGAGTTCACCTCTTCCTTCTAAGGCATCTGTCCTCTTTATGGACTTTCTCCATGCCTCATGTCTCTGTAAATCCTCTAGTATCCCACCTCCTGAAAGTTAATCAAGCTGCTATTGTTTCCAGATCCTTGTCACCCAAGTTTCCAGGCCCCAAAGCCTTGCATCTGCCTTAACTCTCGTTTTGGTTCCCCAACCTCCTCTTGTTAATCGCATATGAGTTCCTCCTAGCCACTCCTCATAACAGCTTTCAACTCCTGGCCTTCTAAAGTTGCTCCCCAGGCCTAACCTCCTGCTGGAAATTCAGGGAGAATCTCAGAGTCTGCCATCGGGCTTTACTGCTGCACTCCCTGGGAAAGCCTTACTCAATACACAAGCCTCCAGACTGGACCATCAACTCCTTTGGATATAGCTGCTCATGACCAGTGAGAAAAAAAAATACTTTTGCATTTTCCATTGTGACTGTCTGTTGGAAGACAAGTTTGGAAAGGGATTTGTGCAGTTAAAGATTTCTTAACATACCAGCAATGGAAGCTTTTCTTTAATAGAAAGTTGAGCTGTATTTCTCCAAGCTTTGCTGAGACCTGTTTATTCTTATCTTTCTCATTCTACAACAAATACCCTGCTCTCAGTAAATTTACAATCTGCTTCACCAGTTTTATTTCTCCTAATAATCAATTATTGATGATCTGCCCATGCCATTACGCCAACGCTATGAAACTTGAAAAGAGTTATACATTTGTGAGTGGCTTTATGAAGGCTTCCTTGAATGCTCTGTGTTTGGTTATAGGTTGTCTTATCAACAAATTGATAAGAGGAGTTCCTGATGAAGGGCTTTTGCCCGAAACGTCGATTTTCCTGCTCCTCGGATGCTGCCTGCCTTTTCCAGCACCACACTCTCGAATTGATAAGAGGACTAGAGCAATCAGGTTAACAATTGTTTATTTCATGCCTGCGCGGGGACAGTCAGTCTTATCTCTGTGACCTAACTCTGGTGGATCACAGACACCTCCAAGATTTATACAAAGATTATAATATATATTACATTAGCTTCTGTTTTCCAACAGTTTTTTTTTACAGGCATTGCCTGTATTTAACCTAAGGGCTGGTGCTATCTTGCAAATGGAGTTCCCATTTGTTTTTACAATATGACTGAAAATGTAGTCCTTGACTAATTGAAACAAATGTAACTCCTTCACAGGCCTACCACCCATTGCTATAAAGTATTTTTAAAATGTACCTACTGAGAACTGTGTTTCCACAGACAAACATTTGCAAATTGTGCTGGAAATCAGGGGATTGAGTTTTAGGTGATTGGACCTCCAGGGTTTTATTTACATGGACAAACTGAGCCTTCCACCGAGCTATCGGAAATTTCCCTTCCACTTGCAATTTCAAAATCTTCCTGCATCCTTATGAAATACTTAAATGGCAGTGGTGTGATATTGTCCCTTTTATCCTCTATTCTCATGATTGACCATATCATCATTGCCAAGGCCAGCACTTGCTGCCCATCCCTAACTATCCTTGAACTGAGCGCCTTGCTAGTCCATTTCAGATTGCAGTTAAAAGTCTGTGGGTCTGAGGTCACTTGGAAGATTGGTAAGGGTGGCTAGCTTCCTTCTTTACAGTACATTAGTAAAGAAAACAGTTTTTGCAACGATCTCTTTATGGTTCCCCAACCACCTCCTATTATTTGCACAAGAGTTCCTCCTGGCCAATCCTTATAACAGCTTCCGTCTACAGTTGCTCCCCAGGGGTAACCTCCTGCTGGAAACCCAGGGAGAATCTCAGAGTGAAGGTGAAGATTTCTTAACATACCAGCAATGGAAGGTTTTCTTTAAAAGAAAGTTTTGCCATATGTTCCCAATGATTGTGCTAATGATGGTTTCATGGTCACAATCATTAAGGCTGGGAAAAGTATTGCAATAATGTGACTTCCTTCATTCCTTATTTCTTTCATTTTATTATTTATCTTTCAATTCTTTACCCTCTTTGTTCCTGCAAATCCACCACAGCAATGGGAGCACAAATGAAATGGGATCCAAAAGAGCAGCCTAGCCTAAGATTCTTCCTCGTTGGGGACAATGAATCTGATGGCAAGGAACAAGACGTAGATGAGCAGTGTCCACGAGGCATAATCCTGCACCAGGTTCCTCTAGTTCACTCCCTCAAAGGTTAGTCCCTCTGTCACTTTCATTCTCCCTTGCATGCACCAGCTCAGAGGCTTTCACCCATGAAGCACTTGCAAAGTACCAGGAACAAATGAATAAAAAAACTGAATCACGAAGGAAATCCTTCAGTACAAATATTGATGTGACTCCAAGGCCAGAAGTTTCTATGTTGCAGTTTAAGTGTGGGGACAGATGTCACTCCCCAGAACTGCCAACAGAAAGCCCACTCAATCAACTTTCTATCACGCACTTCAGTGCTCACTCTGCAGGGCTTTTGAAGAATCCCTACCTGGCACAGTGACAGATGAAAATGTAGTTAATAGATTAATAGATTTGCAGGCAACACATAAACTTGTGGAGTTGTGGATAGTGAGGAAAGTTGTCGAAGGATATAGCAGAATATGGATCAGTTAGAAAGTTGGGCAGAGAAATGGTAGATGGAATTTAACCTGGACAAGTGTGAAGCGATGCATTTTGTGAGGTCAAATACAACGGGAAAGTGTATGGTAAATGGTAGGACCCTTAGGAACATTGATATACAGAGGGATCTCGGGATGCACCCTGAAAGTGATAACATAAATGGATAAGGTGGTAGAGAAGGCATGCAGCTCATCAGTTGAGGAATTGAGTATAAAAGTTGGCTGGTCATGTTGCAGCTGTTTAAAATTTTAGTCAGGCCTTCTTTGAAGTATTGTGTATAGTTCACCACAATATAGAAAGTTTTGGAGAGGGTGCAAAAGAGGGTTATCATGATGATTCCTGGATTAGAGTGTATTAGCTATCAGGAGAGATTAGACAGACATGGATTGTTTTTTGCTAGAGTGTAGGAGGCTGAGGGGATGACCTGATAGAAGAATATAGAATTATTAGTGGCATGGTTAGGGTGGATAGTCAGAGTCTTTTATCCAGGGTTGACATGTCAAATACGAGGGCAAATAGGTTTATGGTGAGAGGCAGCAAGTTTAAAGGAGATGTGGAGACAAGTTTTTTATGCAGAAGTTGGTAGGTGCCTGGAAACTGCTGCCAGGGTAGGTGGTAGAAGCAGATACATTAGCAAAGTTTAGGAAGCATTTTAGACAGACACTCGAAGAAGCAGGGAATAGAGGAATATGGCTCATGTGCCAGCAGATGGGATTAGTTTAGAATGGTATCATGGTAGCACAGATATGGTTGGCTGAAGGGCCTGTTCCTGTACTGGACTGTGTTGTGTCCTATGTTCTATGATGTCTTGCCCCAAACTGAACTGCCAACAAATCAGAAGCAGGCAATTGTCGTGAATAATATGTGTCCATTAAGTGATCATTTAAAGGTCTTATTTGATGGTGGATCTGGGAGGAAGACCATGGGCTTGCTGTCAAGGACTACATTCTTGTGGTGGACATCTCCTTATTGCTAGTTCACTTGAATATTTGCCGTTCCTGTCATTTTCTCCTCCAGTTCTTGAAAAAGAAAAGAATGGGAGTGTCTGAAGTACAGGCCAACTTAGTGCCATAGAATTGACAGTACAATGCAAATTAATGTTGGTTCTGAAGTATTTCAAGTACATTATTTGATAATGCTGTGAGAAGATGAAATAAAGCACCTCAGAGAGATTGTGGACATCTCAACACAGCTACCCCACAACATGATAAAACCTGAATGTCAAGTCAACGCAACCATCGAAGGAACTGACTCTGCAGTTTTTGGAGTGATTAAATGACAGGGCTTTCGAATGCATGACAAGGACATGCGTCCAGCCGATAAAATAGGGCTGGCTTTTCAATTGCCAGCAAGTTTAAAACTAAGTATGGACACAATATAAGAGTCTCCTTCTCAGACATTGTCACAATGCTAATGCCCCTGAAATCCACTGCAATTTCAAATGGAGAATGGCACGGAGGGATACAGGGACCTATTATCCTCCAATGAATGGCCCATTGAGCTCTCTGATGATCTTGATAAGAGATTGTGAAAGGCAAAGACGGGATTTTCAATGTTCAGTTCCATGATTCAAAACAGTCTAGTTCATAACAACTCTTAGGTTTGTCAGAGGCAAATCTGAAAGTTTGTTTTTTTATACTTTTTTTTAAAGCTTTATTTTGTTGATATTTCTTTGTCTTAACACTGTTGACCTTTTCAGGGGCTGCAACACAGTGGTAGGTCCTGCCTTTTGCACTGGCACTCTGCAGTTCCTGAAAAAAACACATATTCAACCCCGTTATTCAAATTTTGCTTCTCTCTCCAGAGGTGCTGCCAAAAGTGCACTTTCTGGTTTATTCCAGCTTAGTGGAAACACTTATGTAGTGCCACTAATTGGACAAGGAACTTGCCTCCTGCTTTCTTAGGATGTCAGCATTTCAAAACAGCAGGAATGATTCAATACCAGTGGGGAGATGTCGGGGAGTTGAAATTCATTCAAGTATCCAGATCCCAAGCCCAATCAGGTCCAAAGCATCGGCCACTAACAATCATATTAATCACAGCCTTCAGCTGTTACCTTGTCACTTCCTTTCAGGCCATTCCACGTGACCATCTTTAGTCAAAGCAATGCCCAATGACTGGACGTTGGTCAGTGGGAACTACATTTTCACTTTCTTTCTTATTGGATCACAGCTGTGATGCTGGGTAATGTTTCATTAGCATTCCCCATAATTCCCTAGCATCACTGGACCAACTTCCACATGGACAATCCCAACAGCTCACTCTACCCCTCAGCCCAGCTTCTGGGAACACGATCACCATCTGTGCTGTCAAGCAATATCTCTAACATCCAATGTTAGAAGAGTTATAACTTGCTCCAGGTCAACGTTCAAGGTATTATTTACAGCTCCCAAAACACAAACTTCACTTCCTTATCAGGGGCTTCACTTCCTTCTCTGATCAGGATCTCAGGATCGGCCAGATGTTTTAGAGTCTGGACCCCCAGCTGACATTCTGACTTCATCATTTTACCCAACCTGCTCAATCATGGTGAAGTCTATTTTCCCCCTACCTACTTGCTTCTTTAAATTCTCTCTGACACCCTCTTTGGGGGGAGGGGCGTTGAGCCAAGAGGGGGAAGGGGGTGTGGGAATGCTGCTGCTTGTCATACTCCCTCATGCCTTTGTGAACTCTTGCCTGCACATTGTTAACTATTGTACAAGTAGCCTGGCCTCTGAAGATCAAACAAGATTAAACATTGACCAACAGGGAGGCAGCATTACATGAACAGCAATCAGATTGGGAAAATGGCCCTTAAAATGATTACAATCGAAGAAAAGTTGGAGGCTGAAACCAAACAAATTTTAATATACTTTAACAGAATCATTATAGATTATTAAATAATGAATTACCTCTCTTGATTATTAAGCTATTTAAAAATGACATCACTGGCATTACAGATTTGCTGAGTGTGTGATTTAGACTGTGCTCTTGGTGAGAGATGCCAATGAAATTTTCTTTGACTGAGCAGCACTTGCTGAAAATATTCTAACCTGATGAATGCTAGCACTTAAATGGTGCTGATGGTTGCAAATCCAACCACATTCCTTCAGCTAACAAGGGTTGGTGAGCAAGGGAACAAGTTGATGTACATATTGAAGCCAAAGGATTGCTGTCTTTATCTACAGCCTGTTATCTCTTTAGAATTGGATGGAATCTTACAGCACCCTTTCCCCCTGCTGTGGCTGAAAACCACTTCTACCCAATGGTTCATGATCTACACATCCTGCCTTGAGATTTCCACTGATAGTATACACATCGTGCAGTTTCTGAGCTCTGTGAGATCGAGTGACAATGTTTCTTCATTAACAGTGTCCTGCTTCTCTTCCAGTTCACACTCCCATACACATGTTTGACTCGATGGCATCTGAAAAGAGAGAGGCGTGAGAGTATGTTTGTGGTGAGACAATGGGGATGGAGATATGGGGACGGGGTTGGGAAGGAAGTGTTTCAGGCATACATTGTTATGATGATGGATCACAACCCCAAATTACTTAAAAACATATTGAACTTTTCAATAAAATGTTCACTTAAAATAAAGCCAAGCCTGGCTGACAATGTAAGGTCAAAGAATGGAATTCACTGACCATGCAAGGAATCCCTGTGTTCAGTGATGGTAATGCTATTGAATGTCAAGTGAAGGTTTTGGAAAAGAGACTGCCCATTTTCAAATCAGAGAGTCAACATTGAGCAGCCATCTGCTACCATCTGTTGCAGGTCAGTGTTTCAAGGTTTAATGGGGAACAGCGCAGTGGACACCCAAGCCAATTACTGTTCCTGCCAGCAGCCATCATGTCCCCTATTTCTTGTGACCTGGGTTGGAAACAGCCTCCATGTGTCCAACGTGTCAGTCACTGAATCTGGGAGAACTGAAGTCAAGTGAGACATGTCAAGCAAGTGTAATCCGTGCTAAGGTTAAAAGGCACAAAGAAGGTGGAGCTCTTATTACACTCAATGATTAATTGCATTGTCACCAAAAGACATGTAACTTTTCAGTAGCAATGGTCAAAGAAAGGATTGGCATCCCTGTTAATCTGTTGACAATATTTGGAAATTTTAACCAAAAACATATTTCTGATCTTTCTCAATTGAAAATGTTCCAATCCAAAAATACCACGCCATCAATTGTAGGAAATTGAAAAAAAAGAACCGATACTCTAGGCCTTCACTCAGTGAACCCTATAACTTGTCATTATGGCCTTGGAGAAAGGGGAAAAGACTCATTTCGCCAGATCACCTCCCCTTTTATGTTGATTAAGGTCATTTAAAACCGTGGGATAAACCCAGGCAGCAGTACAAGAAGACAGTGTTTCAGTGAATCAGAATTTAAAAGCTTTGAAAGCAGTTAATCATTACAGAACATCATTAAATAGAATTTGAAAGCTTTATCAAAGAGTTTATTACTATATTACTGCAATAGTGTTGAAAAAGACTGGCAGAGAAATAAATTACAGAACATTGAGGAGACCTAAGCATTGCCAAGGGTACATTCAAGGCTGAATCAGCACTTTGATGGTCAGCGGTTTCAAAAGAGATTAAAGATTTTATAATTCCTTGTGAAACGTGCAATTATATTGGTTAGTCAGGTCTGGAAAACAGTGTCAAGATTAGAGTAATGCTACAAAACCACAGCAGGTCAGGCAGCATCCAAGGAGCAGGAAAATTGATGTTTCGAGCTAAAGCCCTTCATCAGAAATTGGTCTGGAAAATACTCCTGTCACCCCTGAAGTCAGACCAGATGATAAAATCGAGCAAAACTTTCAAGAAGAATTATATACTGAGGACACGATTGAGCAGTGCAACCTACTTAAGCTCGTGCAGATCTCTTGAATTGATGGGGTTCAGACAGTAGAACAATCTGCTTAACAAATTGACACAGCAGAATTGTGTTTTCTCTCAAATAGCCACACAGAGCAATCATCTGGAACTACATGGTCTCCAAGAAATGCTTAAGTCCTCAAAAAGTATTATAAATATGAAGCAACTTTCGAACAGTACACTCTTCTTGATGTTCACACTAATCTGCTCTTGACTAGATCAAATGAAGGTGGGGTGATTGTTTTGCAAAATATTTCTGTTCAACCTGCAAACAGGACCTTGAGGTTTTGGTTGATTGCCATTGTTGTGTTTATTTTTCAACCATGTTAACATCTCTGTACTACGCTCCTGCAGTGATTCATGGGAGCTCAATATAAACCTGGTTCTTTTAGGTGCTTTACCACCTTCTAGACTCAATCTTGAGTTCAATAATTCAGTCTATAAGACCTGTCCCCATTTTGTTTGCTTTTGTTTCGCAGGTTTTAGTCTTACTCAATTATTTCTCTGTATGTTGTTTTTTTGTTTGGAGCTGTTCTTCATTGTGGCATTCACACCTCATCTGGCTGCATCTTTTATTTCTTTATTTTTCCCATTATGACTCCCTTTGGCCCTGCACTTCCAACCTCTTGTCATTTAATTTTCACACTTCCACAGATCATGCCCATCGTCCCTTTTCCCAACTCCTCACTTCTTTAAAACCAATTGCATTTTTAGCTTTTCCCAGTTCCAGTAATAAGTAATTTACTATGAAATCATTAGACCACAAGAAATAGGAACAGGAACATGCTTATTCACTAGCACTTTGTCCCCACGGGTCTCTGTGGCAGGGAATCTCTGTCTTAAATTTCTGTCTGAGACTATGCCCTCTGGTCCCAGACTTTCCCATAAAAGGAAACATCCTCTCTGCATTTATCCTGTCAAGCCCCTAAAAAATCCTGTATATTTCCCTGAAATGTCACTTTGTTTCTGTCTCCATCTACAATCCTTCCAGCCTTTCCTGTTGGTTTGTCCAGTGAGTATTTCTCTTTTTACAGAATCTGGTTTTGAGCTTTATGTAAACATAATATTTTTGATACAGTGAATCTCAATTGGATTTTACACTCTGGAGTACACAGTAAAAGCCAGAATGAGGAAATAATTGCTAAATTTGAACTTCACATTTAAAGTGAGCTCAAGAGATGCATTTAATATTTCTGTGCACAGTTTATTTTCAAGTCAGAAATGAAGCTATTTTGGTGCAGTTAACACAGCTATAACTGAATGTAAAAGTGGCCAAGTGCCTAAAAGAGTTGTAACAATGAGCTTTAATTGTGTTGAACATTAATTGTCTCAAGTGTTCGTTGTCCGACTAGGTATTTCTCTTCTATTTCACATCATTGTTTAATTTCTCTGGATATTCCTGATTTACTCTCTGTAATTGAAATGCAAGGAAACCTGTGGGCAAGTAATATATATGCCATGTAATCCCTGGCAGAAACCATTGTGGTTCACTATCCCTTCTTTGCCTTAAACAAATTCTTAATTTTACACAGCATTGTCTTCATCAGTTTCACCAAACCAACATACACTGTGACATTATGTAAAATATAATAAAATAAAACTGAAATGCAAACATCTTCCTTCTGCACTGTGATAATTCCGTAATTATTGTTGAAAAAGGACACACTTTATCAAAGCTTTTTGTCTTGCACTCATCAGGGCAGCACAGTGGCTCAGTGGTCACAACTGCCTTTGAGCATCAGGGACCCAGATTTGATTCCCGCATCGGGCGACTGTCTGTGCGGAGTTTGCACATTTTTCCTGTGTCTGTGTGGAATTCCTCCGGGTGCTCCGGTTTCTTCCCACGGTCAAAAGATGTGAAGGGCAGGTGAATTGGCCATGAGAAATGCAAGGTTACAGGTATAGTGTTGGGTGGTGGATCTGGGTGGGATGCTCCTTGGAGGGGCAGTGTGGAATTGATGGGCCGAATGGCCTGCATCCACACTGTAGAGTTTCGATGATGTACTAAGACAAAGCAAGCATGGTGGCACAGTGGTTAGCACTGCTGCCTCACAGTGCCAGGGACCTGGGTTCAATTCCTGCCTCGGGCAACTGTCCGTGTGGCGTTTGCATATTCTCCCTGTGTCTGCGTGGGTTTGATCTGGTTTCCTCCCACAGTCCAAAAATATACAGGCAAGGTGAATTGGCCATGCTAAATTGCCACTAGTGATAAATGAAGGGGAATGGGTCTGGATGGGCTGCTCTTCGGAGGGTTGGTGTGAAATTGTTGGGCTAAAGGGCCTGTTTCCACACTGTAAGCGATCTAAAAATTTATACTACAGAGGAGAGTACTGATTGACTGGTAAATGGACTTTGATCGGTAGTGATGTTTCTATTGAAAAGTCACTAGTTAGATGGTGACTCTTAGTTAACTGCTAAGCTTTGTTTAAATTTTAGGTTGACTCTGAATACTCAAGGTATTGCCCTGACAGCCAGAGAATGGCTGTAATCTGTATTGATGATTTAAAACAGGGTAAAGTGGCTGTATGATGTTTCAGTCTGCAAAGAACAGAGCTCTGGATATTAAAACATGCAGCTTCAGTATACACACTCGTGTTACCTTACGAGTTTGACTGACAATCCTAAATGGGTTACTGGTGTAATTCTTCGCACAATCAAAGTGATTTCCTGTGGTTCATTTCTCCAACAGCAAGAACACAGAAGAAGATTGACATCATTCAGGACAAAGCAGGCTGTTTGGCTGGCATTCCATCCACCATTCACTAGCATATTCCTGACATTCGGATCACCCACCCCATCCACTACCGTGAAGCTCTTGTAACCAAAAGAATGCACTGAAATTAGCTGCCATATTAAAGCAAACCATGCAAATTGAGAATGGCATAAAATCATGGACACTGAAATTGTGCTTGTTCGCTCCTTTGTTTGTAGAGATGGGGGCCGTGCATCAGCATTTACTGTTACACATTGAGGAGCGATGGCTATCACAGGGAAAGGTTCTCTCCCATGTTCCTGAGTTCTGGAGAACTGACAGTGTTTTCAACAAAGCATGAACCGCCTTATCAAGCATTATTGACTGATAATTACTGCTGGACTAAGCTGACATATCTTGCAGAGTCTCAAATCACTCCAAAAGAAGTTCAAATTCTAATTCCCCTCAACAATGTAGAAGATGATGACTGGATAGGTGATCTATTTAGCTCACTGCCATGTGACTAATTGCAAAAGCTGACATTAAAAGAAAAAAGAGGAATATGGAGAGCTATGGATGGATTGCACAACAAAGCTAAAGTTTGGAGAGGTGTCTTTGTATGTGTTTTGGCTGACTGTGGTACATGAATATACAACAATCTCTGACCACAGTATTACTGTGTTCTTGCCATTTCTGACAACACACCATTACAAGCTAACAATTTTTTTTACATTGGCGTACATGTAAAACAACAGGAGGGGGTGCTTATTGGTGGAGCAAACCTCTCATCAATTCCTCCCCAAATCTAAAAGCTCTGCATGCATCAAAGAAATTGCAATTTACTCTACCATGTTATTTGCTTTGATCTACTATTCATGAATAGTTAGAAAGAGTTGAGTTGAGCAGATTTTGAAATCATAACCGTGCTTGTAGTTGAAGGTGACTTTTGTCGTTGGATTTGATACATTAATGCTTTTGAACCTTCTTTAGCTTCTTGTATATGCTATGCTACAAACTTCTCTGTTAAGGCTGTAACCATAGTAAATGTATGTAAATGATATATGGGAGCAATCAATCCAGCTGAAATAAGTAGATATGTGGTGGAATTATTTGTCTCACTGAAGTGTCCCTTGATATTAAGAAGGTTGGGAACCAGTGTTCTAAAGTAAGGTGGACCTACAAGTTCCTCTTTTGGCAAATATTGAAGGCTTGGTTCTCAATCTAGAATTAATATTTGGTTCTTTCAACATAAGTCATTGCTAGCTTTTTGTTGAAGCTTTGTCATTCACTCCGTAACTGTTAAAAGTAGAGAAGTAAGACATGTCAGCTTTCTTCATGTGTCACACAGCCAACATTAGCAAGTCAACAATCCTTTGCAAGAAATAATAAAAATATGGTTTTATGACATTTGCAAATCAATTTGAACATCTGGGTGAAATTATGTCAGCACTGAACTGACAGTGGGAATCCAGAGTTGAGCTTGACCTGATTCTAGGGTGACATTGATTAGATTACTTACAGTGTGGAAACAGGCCCTTCGGCCCAACAAGTCCACACTGACCCGCCGAAGCGCAACCCACCCATACCCCTGCATCTACCCCTTACCTAACACTACGGGTAATTTAGCATGGCCAATTCACCTGACCTGCACATCTTTGGACTGTGGGAGGAAACCGGAGCACCCAGAGGAAACCCACGCAGACACAGGGAGAATGTGCAAACTCCACACAGTCATCGCCTGAGGCGGGAATTGAACCCGGGTCTCTGGCACTGTGAGGCAGCAGTGCTAACCACTGTGCCACCGTGCCGCCCACGACATGAAATAAGATCTCACACTGCTGTAGGTTGTCACCCCATTGAGTGTACACTATAAAGTGGCAATTATAGAGCTCTTTACTTCTGTCTTATATTTTCCATTTTCTGAATCTGCCTTCCCCAATGGATCTACAGGAACGCAGAAACAAGGATATAATCAAACATTTCCTTTCCTCTGAATTGTCCCTTAGCTAGTTGGATGGAATGGGCAGGAGGATAATAAGGTGACATAAAGCAAAGCTTGGTGCTTGCAATGAACCCGTCTTCTTTGTCTGATTGTTTATGTAAATACAGCTTTTCTCCATCTTTCTGGTTGCACCGTTACATGCTGTAAATGTTCGGAGTGTTCAGGATTCAGAAGATTAAATCGTTCCTATGCAAAGGATGCAGAATTGGGACTTGCTATGAAAATTTAATTGAGAATTTATTTTTAGATTATTTACATAGGGTAAGGATAAGGAGGAGCTGTTTCTTTGGTTGGTGAGGAATCATCAATTCAACTTTGTCAATAAAATGACAGAGACTAGGAAAATATCTTAAGAGGTGAAGATTATTATATTATGGGGTTGAATCATTGCATCTTTAAAAAACTACTTGGATAAGAAATTTTAAAGATGGAAGATACAGAACACTAGAGTGACAGTGGGATTAGTTTTGAATTGATCCAGCAAAAAGTTAGCAGACATGATGAGTTGAATGGCCTCATTCTGTTTTATGAAGCTCCATGGTTTGATCTGGAAATAGCTAGATGTTTCTGGACACTTCTGAAGAACTGACTTGGTTACAAGAGGTACTGTTTCCTTTATATAAGGCAAGAATCTCTCCACAGCCTGACCATTTTCTTGCTGCTACTTTGAACAGACAGCGAAGCCTCAGAGTGAATCCAACTCTCTCCTTCTCTTCCCACACTGTTGATCCTCATACCTCCTCTTGTTCATCTGCTTCCTCCATTTTGGCCCAAGACCAGGGTGACAGCTGGTCCATCTGGAGTGCTGGGGTTAGTAGAATGATGCAAGTTGCTATTTGGGGAGCTGGCACTATGGCCACCAGCCACACCAACCTTTCACTAAAGGGGTGGTACGGTGGCTCAGCAGTTAGCACTGCTGCCTCACAACACCAGCGTCCCAGGTTCGATTCCAGCCTCTGGTGACTGTCTGTGTGGAGTTTGCACATTCTTCCTGTGACTGCATGGGTTTCCTCTGGTTTCCTCGTGCAGGCCAAGTGAATTGGCCACGGTAAATTGCCCATAGTGTTAGGTGCATTAGTCAGAGGGAAATGGGACTGGGTGGGTTACTTTTCGGAGGGTTGGTGTGGACGTTTTGGGCCAAAGGTCCTGTTTCCACACTGTTGGGAATCTAATCTAAAGGAAAAGCTGTCATAAATGAAAGTAACGAATTCTGTCCACCATAATTAATTCTAGAGCTCGTCTTTGATGGTCATTTTTAAATATTTTATGAATTATTTAATTGGAATTTCCACTCTGTCCCTCCCACACACCACCCTCCAAGCTCTTTTAGGGACAGTCAGAGACTTCTGTGAAGACTCTGGACACAGTCAGATTTCCTTCTTTGCATCAACAATTCAGCTACAAAGGGCAACAGTGCAATTTCTTCTGAATAGGCCTGTGTAAGGGTCAGCTTCTTCACATCATCTGTTCATGTCTGAGAGTAGAGAATTGAGCAACCAATTTATAATATTTGTATTTGACTTTTAAGCATATTGTATGAGCAGTTAGAAAAAAGCTGAAACAGTCACATTGGCTTATGTAAAAGTTTTTAATCAAAGGCAAGAGAGCAAAACATGAAAAGCTTAAGCTTAAACTCTGCTTTTTAAAAAAAGTGTTATTTGTTAGCTTGAAGCAAGGTCATGCAATTTGAAAGGGAGAATGAATCTTTGCATTCTTCATTTTCGTGTACAGGTGCAATCTGTCCAATGTTTGAGAGCAGACGGTAAAGCAGAAAGCACGGGTGTTATGCAAAATGGTTGGCACACAACACTATTCAGTGGTGTTTTCATTCATTCTTAAGTTGTTTAATTCTCAGAGCAAACCTTTTAATGTCGCCCTTTCCCTTGACTCTGTGTTAAAAAGGGCCTGCACTGGCCTGTTTACTCAGAGAGCAAATTTATTAAGCCACTGATGTCAGATTAAAGGAAGAAAGGGGAGAAATCAAGGACACTAAACTGCACATAAAAGGGAATCGCTAGCAACCAATCTGTTCTACTTCCAACCATTTGCACTTTATGAATAAAGGGTCAATCTGGTATTGGAACCCAAACGTTAATGTTCTTATGTGCTTAAGCTACTTTACAGCCTGAATAAATGATGGTGATCCACACCACCCCACCTAACCATTGAAGCACAGAATGGCTGAAGTTTAGAGAAATGCACTGTAGCCAGAGTTCCTCTGTGAATTATTAACAGTTAGCGCAAAACAATCAATATGTTTAACTTGCCTTAGTTTTTGTGTTAATATTAGTATCCAGTCAATCTATATTTTTAAACCAGTGAAATATCTATACAACAGTGAATGTTTTTGGGTTCCATTTCCGTTTTAAATTAAAGTCATTCTGTTCTGGTTGGTATATGTATTTGTCCAATCTGTTTTATGTTTCAATAAAAGAGATTAAATGTATCTCTGTCTTGTATCTAGCCAACTAATGTCCTTTAAATCTCCACAATTTACCAAATTAAACTAATTTAAAGTGCTTCCAAAAGCAACATCTGTAGGCTGACGTTACTCCCTGTCTTTCTTAGGCCATAGGAGCTGCTCTCCTTTGCATTGATCTCTGAATAGTCATGCCTGTCAGAAGCCCTATCAGCCATTATCATTCTAATTTTACTGCCTTTCTCGGTCCCTAATCTAATTTG
The DNA here is from genome assembly GCF_047496795.1 of Chiloscyllium punctatum. Classification (NCBI taxonomy): domain Eukaryota; kingdom Metazoa; phylum Chordata; class Chondrichthyes; order Orectolobiformes; family Hemiscylliidae; genus Chiloscyllium; species Chiloscyllium punctatum. Next base: position 17,268,206 of record NC_092752.1, on the reverse strand, counting down.
CAATGATGCTCAAGCATTTCGCAAGCCTACAGCACTTTCTTCAGAATTTCAACAAGAGCATTAAACCCCCAATTTACATTAATGAAGTGCACATTTAATTAGGGGGAGAGGGTAAATGGAGGGCTCTTCAAGAGCAGTTGTGTGATATGATAGGCACTTGAAAAACTAAGAAGATGCATCTGATTAAGGACTTCCATTCAAACACCCAGGCTTCATCTCATTTCGCTGCATTCTCTATCACCAGAGCGCAAGATAAACTCAAATTTACTAAAGGCATCAAATGCCATTGAAAGAGACCAAGACAATTACCTTTCATCAGACAGTTAGTGGGAGTCCTGGCTCACTGCTCCAGCAGAATTTATTGGTGCTGTAATTTAGGTAGAAGCCAATTGCAACTTGTGCACAAAACAGAAAATAATTGAGAATGTGGAGAAGCTTGTGAATAGGGAAGAGGCCAGGAGGCTTTTGGTTTGTTCATAACAGAAAGTTAAAGACAAGGAAACAAAAAAAAAGGCAAATTCTTTATTGCGAGTTTCCAGGACTCTAAAACAGGGCTCTTTACAATAGCTTATGTTTTAAGGCATGTAAATGAATACAGTGACAAGTTGCAGATCTAGTTATCATTGGGCTTAAGGTACTGTAATATTTCTAATATAGATTGAATTTGATAGGGCCCCTGTGAGTCATGTTGGGACATTTTATAATGTTGAAAACACCATGTTGGGACACCATACAAATCCTAGTATGCTGCTGTGTTTTAACAAGGCAGTCGGACATGGCATTACATAGAATTATATCACATCTGCAGCACTGAAGCAAGCCATTCAGCCCAACTGGTCTGTGCTCCACACAAGCCTCCTTCCATTCGTCTTCATCTAACCCGATTCCCATCACCTTCAATAATAAAAACAGAAACTCTCAGTAGGCCAGGCAGACTCCATGGGAGATAGAAACAAGGCCCACATTTCTGGTTGATAACCTGCTGTCAGAACTGTGTAACCATCCTTGGAACCTACTATCTGTTTCCAGAATCGTTAAAACACAAACATACAAATTATCAGCAGGATTAGGCTGCTCAACCCCTCCAGCCTGCTCCACCTTCCAATAGGACTGGGGCTGATCTGATTACTGCCTCAACTCTACATTCCCACCTATCTCCAATAATCTTTGAACCCCAGGTAGTCAATAATCTATCTAACGCTACCACTCCTCTCTGGGAAATAGAGTTCCTTCGATTCACAACACTCTAATTCCTCGCATTTCTCTCATAATTAGGGGACACATTATACAAATTTCATCTTTTCTTTCCATGTTTAATTCTACAAAATAATTTGTAGTCGTTGGCCTGAGAACAGGTCATTGTCTCAATTCTCCCCCATTCCCCGGTCTGCAATTTCTCTTCAGTTGTTGGTAACAGCCTGTCATTTCAAGTTTGATGGGCAACATAACTGGGGAAAAGTATACATCAGATGGTTTTCCCAGTGCTTTCCCTCTGTCAATTAAATGCCTACACTGTAATTATTTTTACTCAACCTGTTCATGTTATGAGACACATCTAGAGCAGGTGAGACTTGAACCCAGAAATCGTGACAATACAACTGTACTACAAGTTTCTTTGTATCTACATTGTATTAATCTGTATCAATGGAAAGGAACGAGAGAGTTGTTCAGAATTCAGAGTTGTGGTCAGTTAAAGTTCATATTATCAGTAACCCAATTGATTGCATCTTGAGAAAAAATTGCACTTAATATCACTTTTGTTATTTCTGAAAGTTGTTCTTGGTGCAACATCTCTTAATTTTTTTAATTCAATTTTCATACAGAGTTTTCCTGAATTTGAACAGTCAATATTCATCGAAAATTTATATTGTTGCAAATGTTCTCGTGATAAAATCAGGTTACATACTGTTGAGGAAAAAAAAAGCCTTTTGTTTCTTCCTCAAAACTTAGATTAGATTAGATTAGATTCCCTACAGTGTGGAAACAGGCCCTTCGGCCCAACCAGTCCACACCGACCCTCCGAAGAATAAACCACCCAGACCCATTTTCCTCTGCCTAATGCACCTAACTCTATGGGCATGTTAGGTAAAATGATGCCACATCACTTCAACAAACCTGAGGGTGTTTTCTGAAGCTCTATGGGATTCTCCAGAACTGAGCGAGGAACAAGGGTGAAGTTTATCTTTGACAATTGTGCCAACCGAAGTCCAGTGATGGTGAATTGGCAGCTTGCTTCTTTATCTGATCAATTGAAAGAAAGGAAATCAGACAGAGTGTAGGACAGGCTGCAGATTTGGTATGATTAATCTCTCAGAGGATCAGCTTCGGATTTAAGATTTCTTAGCAACAGCTGTAGTGTTCCTGATAGATCCACTGTAATTTTGTCACTCAACTCAACGCTGTCAGCAGTCTCCCAGTGCAAAGAATGCTGAGTCTAACTGACTGGAAATAAGAGGACATGCCCTCACTTCATATATAAAACAGCATGGCTCCAGTCCAAAAATGCAGAAGACAGTTTTAGAGAAATTCTTTACTCCCTCTCAGAGTGTGGACTTTATCTTGTTTAAAATATAGAAGCTGCTGTCAAAAAATTGATGGAGAGTGGGATGTGTTAATTATTCATATACTGATATCTCCTAGTATAATTAAAAGACCTTTATATTGTGCACCATATCAAACACTTGGCATTGATTGCAGGATCAGGTAAATGTTTTAAAAGCTGCAGCAGTTTTGCGAGCATGGTTTATGATGTTATCGTCAAAGTGCAAATTACAGGCATCCCATTAATTGTAATTATGACCATCAACAAGATTGATTTTTATTAAGATTTAAGAGGAATTACAGGTGGGCAATTTTAGTTTATTGCTTTTCCTTCTGTCATTCCACAAACCCCCCCAATCTGCAGTTGCAGTGGTTTGGTCATATTACAAAGTCGGGAAACCACAAACTCATTCCTTGATTTGAATAAATCAGAAATAGCTCCTGAATACACTGGATATTATAAATCAAGTTTCAGAATCTAATTCTCAAGGATATCCTTCTCCAATTCCGTTCTGAGTCAGTCTCATTTATTTTCACATCTGAATGTTTTAAAAGGTGTTCTTGGGATATGGGTATTGCTATTTGTATTAGAATAATTTCTCTAACTTAATTGACTGGAGGAGGTAGTGGTAGTGAACTGCCTTCTTGAACTATTGCAGTCTTTGGGGAGTAAGGTCACCCACAACACTGCTGGGAAATGTGTTTGAGGATTTTGACCCAGTTTACTCCGGGTGCACCAGTTTCCTACCACAATCCAAAGATGTGCAGGTTAGGTGAATTGGTGATGCTAAATTGCCCATAGTGGTCAGAGATCTGTAGATTAGGTGCATTAGCCTGGGGTAAATGTAGAGTAGTAGGCAAATGGGTTACTCTTCAGAGGGTCAGTGTGGACTTGTTGGGCCAAAGGGCCTGTTTCCACACTGTAGGGATTCCATGATTCAAGGACCCCGTGACAATGAAAGAACATAAATATAGTTCCAAGTCAGAATGTTGTTCAACTTGGAGTCAAACTTGAAGGTGGTGTGTTCCTGTGCAACTACTGCCCTTGTCCTTTGGGATAGTAAATGTTGTAGGTTTGGAAGTTGTTGTTGGAGGAGCCTTGGTGGATCACTATAATGCACCTTGTGGATAGTACACACTGCTGCCACCAGGTGTCAGTGGCGGAGGGAGTGGATGTTTTGATGCCAATCAAGCCAACTGCATTGTCTTGGGTGGTGCCAAGCTTCTTGAATGTTGTTGGAATTCATCAAGGCAAATGGAGAATATTTCATCACTCTCCTGATTTGTGCCTTGTAGATGGTGGACAGGATTTGGGGAGTCAGGAGGTACATTACTGGCACAATTACCAACCTCTGGCCTATACTTGTTGCCATCATATTCATATGGCTGGTCCAATTCAATCTCTAGTCAACGGCAACCCCTGGCATGTAGATAGTGAGTGACTCAGCAATGGTAATTCCATGCATGCCAATCACAAGCAGCAAGTGCAATTTATGGTTCCCACAGAGATCCATATGAGGTCTTGCCTTTTATAATGTGCTTGTCCCCCTCTCTTTTTAAACGTGCATTTCAATGGACAATTCCCAAGGAAACTCTGGGAGTGGGTTCTGTGTTATAATATTTTAAAGAGATTCAGTGAAGCCTGTCAACACTTACATGCAAAATTAAATGTTGAGTTGATATTCTTGAGCACACTGGTAATCATTGGTGATAAAATCGCTGAATGGTTTTGAAAGATTCCATCTTGTATTCTTGTTTCTCCCAATTTTGCACCCACCTTAACAGCTCTCAAATCATTACTACCTTTTAGAAAAACACTGTCCAATTGTCTGTTTGGGAGGAGGAGAAGGGAAGGGGGGAAACAAAGATTTATTCAGGAGATCACAGTGAGAATCACGAGCTGAAAACTAGTGAAGAAGTCATCCAGAACAATATTGAGTGGAATTAACCAAAGAAAAAGAAAAGATAGATATAAATTCATTTATTTGCTCTTTTCTGAACCTTGCTTTTATTCCCTGCCTGCATCAGCCACCCAGGGAAGAATACAATGCTTTTCCCTGTCACAATATTGAGAAAAATTGTATCATGAAAGAAAGACCACCAGATGCTTTATTGTCTTATAGGTTTCCAGATAATTACCCAGGAATAAAGCTCCTCCGCATGGTTTCATTGCACTGAATGAACTTGGATATTAGTGGACAGCACTGGGTTTTATGATTCCTGCTTCGCTATGCTGCACTTTTTGCTGACTGCCAGCTAGTTTATCAGTGAGACCTGCTATAAGCTTGCCAAACTGAAATGCAGCAATGCAAAGTTAACTATGTGTGACAGATGTCCATGAAATTGTTTAACATACACAGGACAAAGCTCTCTCATGTCAGTCAAAGGCTTCCTGCGAGGAACTAATCACCACCTCCTTGTGCACCCCCCACCACCCTCCCACAAACCCAACCAACTCTTGTGAGAATAAATGAACGTGCTAATAAGATATTCCAATTGCATTGGTTTAAATAATATTTGGGAAATTATCAGGCCTAATTCAGCTCTTCAGGTTTGTGGCTGAGATGAGACATACTAACTGTACTCAGTCGGAACATGACCAAGTGAAAGGCAGTGCCTTTCCCTGCTCTTAGGTCTTGTAAAGAGGAAGCTTTATTGGTCTTGTAAAACTGTTGACTTCTACAGGCTGCATAATGAAGCCTGCTGGCTACCATTAATTCCTGGAGTGTAGTGTGGGTGGCCCGATAAACATTTCGCTGATGTTTCATTCCCACCCCTTTGACTACGACCCTGGTCAGGCAACTTTTATGCCCATGACAGCTTCATGAAGCACAAAACATGGAGCGATACATGGCATGAAATTGGCGACAATGCTTAGCAAAAGGGGGAACAATTCTCAGGCAGGATGTGATCACAATATGCCTGATTTGATCTGGAAACAGATGCAGGCACTAGGTATTGTGCAAGTGACTGAAAAGACATGACCCTCAGAGTACTGGAGACAAGAAGGCACTCCGAAAGCATCGCGGGGGAGGGGAGAAGGGGTGAAACCAATGAATAAATCAGGGCATGAAAAGAAGGGAGGGATATGCTAAAGAGGACTTCACAGAAAAGGCACCTCAAAGCTCAGGCCTGCCTGCTGCTGCAGCTGAACACAGTTCAGACAAAAGGCTGTTAACAGATGGGAGCTTGGCTGAAAGAAACCAAGTGTTCTTCAGTTAAGAATCGCTATTTGTTTAGCCTGCTTCAGCAGGTGTCCTTAGAGGCCCAATCCAGCAGGTTAAGTGGTTTTGTGGTGGTTTAATAAAGGTCAGTCCATGTTTCAGTTGCTTGTTTTCACTTGTTACTGGTTGATACTCAAGTATTTATCTTACAACCTCTCAAGCCAAACTCATTTTTGTTTCACGGTATAATTCTTTCTTTTAAAAGCAAACTTATCAATTTGCAATTTTTTTAAAAGTCTGAGTCATTTTGCCATTTAGTACATCCCCATGATTTTCCACAGCTTTGCATATGACAATGGATTAATTGGGCGTTCAATCTTTCCATTTTCCATTTTTTCTAATCTTCCATAGGATAAGAACTGGTTACTCCAAAGTTTATTTCCCATTCTTCATTGCACTTGAAAGGTGATGGTGAGGCACCTGCTTGAGCTAATCATGTAGTGCAGGTACATATACAATGGTTTTAGAGTGGGTCGTTGCACATTATTGACTCAGTCACTGTAAAGGAGCAGTGATGCATGCAAAATCAGAATGGTGGGTTGCTTGGAGTAGAACTTATAGGTGATGGGTGTTAACTGTATCCACGGCCCTTGACCCAGGTGGAAGAAATTTTCAAAGAAGCATTGACAAGTTGCTGTAGTGTCTCTTGTCATTGGTACATACTGCTGTCACTGCGCATCAGTGGTGGAAAGAGTGAATGTTGAAGATGGTGGATGGGTTGCTGATCAAATAGGATGGTTCATTCAAGATGGTAATGAGCTAATTGTGGGCATGGGGCATCAAGGGTCAGGTAAACAATTATTGTCCACCACTAGCTGTCCTGAGAAGGTAGTGGTGATCTGCTTTCTGGAACCACTGCGGTTCTTCATGGATAGCTATACCTACAGTGCTGATGTTTGAATACTTTGAAGCAGTGGCAGTGGATTTGGTTCCAAGTCGAGATAGTGTTTGACTTGGAGAGGAAGCTGCAGATGGTGGTGCAGATGGGAGACAGGTGGTGAGCTACTTGTCACAGAATCCCCAGTTTCTGCCCTGCTCTTGTAGCCACAATATTTAACTGGAATGGAAAGAAAATCAAACCAGGTATGAACTGTTGGTTTCTTCAAACCATCTAGTTCCTGCTGGTCAGAGGAGGTTAAAATTACCCCAAAGGATTTTTGTTTGGAGTAGCTTTGCTCACATCTGTGAATCATTTATCCTCTTGGAGGTGTAGTGGACAATGAAGAGGATTACCTCAGATTACAAAGGGATCTTAATCAGATGGGCCAATGGGCTGAGAAATGGCAGATGGAGTTTATTTCAGATAAATGCGAGGTGCTGCATTTTGGGAAAGCAAACCTTAGCAGGACTTGTACACTTAATGGTAAGGTCCTAGGGAGTGTTGCAGAACAAAGAGACCTTGGAGTACAGTTCATAGCTCCTTGAAAGTGGAGTCGCAGATAGATAGGACAGTGAAGAAGGCATTTGGTATGCTTTCCTTTATTGGTCAGAGTATTGAGTACAGGAGTTGGGAGGTCATGTTGCGGCTGTACAGGACATCGGTTAGACCACTGTTGGAATATTGTGTACAATTCTGATCTCCTTCCTATTGGAAAGATGTTGTGAAACTTGAAAGGGTTCAGAAAAGATTTACAAGATGTTGCCAGGGTTGGAGGATTTTAGCTATAGGGAGAGGCTGAACAGGCTGGGGCTGTTTTCCCTGGTGCATCGGAGGCTGAGGGGTGACCTTATAGAGGTTAACAAAATTATGAGGGGCATGGATAGGGTAAATAGGCAAAGTCTTTTCCCTGGGGTGGGGGAGTCCTAAACAAGAGGGCATAGGTTTAGGGTGAGAGGGGAAAGATATAAAAGAGACCTAAGGGACAACTTTTTCACGCAGAGGATGCTATGTGTATGGAATGAGCTGCCAGACGAAATGGTGGAGGCTGGTACAATTGCAACATTTAAAAGGCATTTGGATGGGTATATGACTAGGAAGGGTTTGGAGGGATATGGGCCGGGTGCTGGCAGGTGGGACTCAAATTAGATTGGATTGGGATATCTGGTCGGGTTGGACTCTGTTTCCGTGCTGTACATTTCTATGACTGACTCTGATTTAATATATTTATTATAACGGAGAAGAATGAGATCTACAGAAATTCAGTTATGTGCATTTTTATTTGAGGGATGCAGTCAATAGTTAAACCAAAATGTCACTTCTTTTCATAATTAATACAAAATAAAGACTCCTATATTTTGAACCTTCTTATTTGATTGTTCACTCTCTTGGTAAAAGCCTTTGGATCTATCTTTTACTTGTGATTCTAAAGTTTTTCACAGTTATTTATTAGATTTAATATTAGATTCCCTAC